>NC_058368.1:31073437-31389375 GCF_018350175.1 Felis catus | reverse complement strand
AAGAGAGAGAGAAAGCATGAGCAGCGGAGGGGCAGAGAGAGAGGGAGACACAGAATCCGAAAGCAGGCTCCAATCTCTGTGCTGTCAGCACAAAGCCCAACTAGGGGCTTAAACCCATGAACCACAAGATTATGACCTGAGCCGGAGTCAGATACTTAACTGACTGAGCCACCCAGGCGCCCCTATAGATATTGCTTCAAAGAAAGTATACAAATGGTCAATAAGCATATGGAAATGGTCAACGTCATTAGTCACTAGAGAAATGCAAATCAATATCCAAATGAGATATCACTCTGCACCCAGAAGCATGACTAAACTAAAAAGGCTGACAATAATAAGTGTTGTAGAGGCTGTGAAAAAACTGGAACATATATACATTGCTGATGGGATCATAAAGTAGTGCAACTGCTTTGGAAGACAATTTGGCAGTTTCTCAAAATGTTAAGTATGCAGTTATCATATGATCTAGCAATTCCACTCCTGGATATATACCCAAGAGAATTAAAAACATACATCTACACAAGTGAACATGCACACCAATGTTCACAGCAACACTATCCATAATAGCTAAAAGTTGTGAACAACTCAAATGCCCATTAGTAGATGAATGGATAAGCAAAATGTGGTTTATCCATACAATGAAATACTATTCACCATATAAAGGAATGAAGTATTGATATGTGCTTCAGTATGAATGAACCCTGAAAACATCATGCTCAGTGAGAGGAGTCAATCACAAAAGACCACATATTATATGGATTCTTTTTAAGTGAGATATCAGAATAGGCAAATCCAAATAAGCTTCTTTTCCAATTTCAAAGAAGCCTACTGGTCTTGAGGTCCTGGTAGGAGGGCAAATGGGGATCAATTAGTGAATATTGGTTTTCCTTATGGGTTGATGAATATGTCCTAAAACTAGATAATTGTGATGACTGCATGATTGTATGAATCAACTGAAAACTGTTTCATTATTCACTTTAAGGGGAGAATTTTAATGGCATGTGAATTATATGTCAATAGAGCCACTACAAAAATTAAACAGATATATCAGAAGGTGAAAGCCTACAATCAACCAACATCAAACATTTCATGACCACTGATTCTATCCATAAATATTGTTGTTATTATACACGTCATGCTACATACTCACCATCAAATAAAACATTTAATATTCATAACCTAACTCATAATAAATACAACAAAGTAAAAACATTTGTGATAATAAAGACATGAAAAACCTGAGAGATGGATATTTCTAGAGATACTTTTACCATTCTTCAGAATTTGGCCTTGATATCTGTTTAAACTTCATTTTCTTTGAAGTGCAAAGTTAATCCATGTAAACCTCAAAGAGTTCAGCATAAGACTGGCTTGTACTTCTTAACAAGTCTTTAAATGTGTAGACCTCTGGGGATGTGTATGCATGCATGCTGATCTAATTGTGCATGTTAGCTATGTACTCTACAAGATAGTTAAAATTTATACAGTGTGTGCTCAGAATGGCATTTGCAAATGGTTAGAACTTTAATAAAAAATGTCTATTTTAACTCAGGCATATTGTCTTCAACAAACTATAACTTAAGTATTATAATTGTTATTCTTCTGTTCTTATTTTATATAAGAAGATTATTTTGATAGTAGGAATTATAATATTGTCTTTCAATCTGTTTCTCCATCTGTGTTTAAGTGGCCTTCCTTGTACGGTATGGAGGGATCCTGGCAGAGAAAAGAATGAACAACTTCTGTATTAGTTTACCTACCACAGAGTCTTAAAGAGTTCTGAAATAGTGATTGGATGAAGTTGACAGCCAAGAGAGCAGGATTGAATTTGAATCTATTTCTAAGTAACACACTTTGGATGTACTTCCGTTAGGAGTGCATCAGAACAATCAATTAAGAAAAGATAGGAGACAGATACAATGATCAGTACTAGACAGACTTTTGAAGGGCAATTACATAAATATGGAGTTTTCATTCTTTCCTTTTATGTCATAAATATAAAGTTTATTTGAGATTTCATGCAGTTTTAAAAGGCTATTAGGAACACAGTCACCATCTTTTTTCCCTATAAAGGCAATATTTGGAATCAGACAAGTCTCCCTCTTGGCAGATCCCACTTTCCGAATGAAGCAACCTAAAAGGACACAACATGAAATATCTCCAAAGTTTCCATATTCAGAAAGTAGGATTGTCTTTTGAAGATATGTCAACTGAATTGTAGGTCCTGTACACACCTATGGAAAGACATAACAATTGTCCGCTCAAGGTTTCTTGTATCATGAAAAATACATCACAAGTAAGACTTCAAATATGTCACATGGCCATATATAATACAGGTATTCCAAAATTTTTAATTTTTTTCTTGGCTTCTGGCATTATCAACAGTAAATTATTGTTTAAAGGTGATAATATTTCCCTTCATCCTTAAAACTATGCACAAACGCCTACATGCACACAGACACACAGAATTATATACACTGACATACATATATAAGCACAAAACTGCCCAGACACACATCTAGAAGCACACATGTACACAGGCACCACTCTTGCACTCATTTCTTGGATTTTAAATGGAGACTACCACAGAGTCAATAGAACGATTTATTCTTACAGGACCTTGATTTTTGATTAGATGCTCCCTTGGTTTCAAATCCAGCATTCGCTCTCTTACCAGACTATTTCCACAAATGGAGCCTCAACATACCTTAACTTTTCTAGCTTCAAGAGTAATAAAACAAGTATTTGTCTAATATGGGCTTGTGTTTATGTCTTGATTATACTACTACTCCTCTGTGCCTAACCAAATTCTATCCACCATTCGGAACAAGCTCAAGTGTGATTCTCCTGAGTCCTACTCTCATGTCCACATCTGAGGTGTTGCCAATGGATCATACTACCCAGTTCACCATACCTTACAGTAATATGATTTTATTTTTTTAATTTAAATTTTTATTAGTTAATATACAGTGCAATATTGGTTTCAGGAGTACAATTCAGTGATTCATCATTTACATACAACACCCAGTGATCATCGCAACACATACCCTCCTTAATACCCATCACCCATTTAACCCATCTCCCACCCACCTCCCTCCATCAACCCTCAGTTTGTTCTCTATTATTGGTAAGAATCCCTTGTGGTTTGTTTCTTTCTCTCCTCTTTCCCCCATTCCTCATATATTCATCTGTTGTGTTTCTTTTTTTTTTAATGTTTATTTATTTTTGAGAGAGAGGGAGAGAGAGAGGGAGACTGTGAGTAGAGGAGGCACAGAGAGAGAGAAAGACAGAGACTCTGTCTGAAGCAGGCTCCACACTGTCAGCACAAAACCTGGTAAGAGGCTTGAACCCACAAACTGTGAGATCATGACTTGGGTTGAAGTTGACGCTCAACCAACTGAGCCACCCAGGTGCCCCTCATCTGTTTTGTTTCTTATATTCCACATATGAGTGAAATCATATGACATTTTTCTTTCTCTGACTGATTTATTTCACTTAGCATAATACACTCTAATTCCATCCACGTCATTGTAAAAGGCAAGATTTCATTATTTTTGATGGCCCAAACGCCCATCAACTGATGAATGGATATATATATATATGTATATAATATGCATATAAAGATATATATAATATATAAAAATATATACTATATTATATAAATATTATGTGTGATATATTTTAATTGTACAATATATTAATAAATCATATATAATATATGTAATATAAATATATGATATGTATCTTATTACTCAGTAATATGATTTTCTAAGAATGTCATGTTTAATAAATTTTTCTTCAAAAGATAATTGATTACAACTTCCAATTTATCTATTTCCCTGGCACAGACCTACGTATGAAGGAGAGACTCAATACCAGGCAAAATGAATCCATTATTTTAGAAGTCAACCTTTCAAATTTTCTGATTTTAAGTTTAATACAGATATCAACAATTAGTGAACAGAATCTAATTACTTGAATATTATAAATTTGAAAGTAAAGGGTGACTTTGGAACTATATGTATGTATTTATGGTTCCATACATAGCTATATATATATATATATATATATATATATATATATGTATGTATATGTATAGAAAGAGTTACTGATACCATGAAAATATTAAAAATTTGAATTATCGTACACATGTATGGTTAGTCAAAACAAAGAATTTCACAAGTAATTTTAAATTTTTTTGCAAAGGGTTACATTGTTATTTCAACTAATTTATGCTTCCTTGCTTTCAAAAAAAAAGTAAGGAATAGAAAAACTATTACTACAATATTTATCTCAGTAAACTTAAAGATTTAAATTCTGATGTTAGGTGGATCATTTGGTTCAGTACTTAGAACACTGTTAAGGTTGACAAGTTTTAGATATCTTACTGGACTAGTTGGAAGTCTAGAGTAAAGCTTTCAAAACATTTTGCTTTTATTTCATTAAGTCTCTATTTAGTTTTGAAAATAAAACATACTGTAAAGCTAAATGTTCCATCTCTTTTTAATTATTAATGTAATTACTGCATTAAATGCTTTCCAATTCCAATAAATTACCTAATATTTAGGGAAAAATGAATTACAGTGAAATTACTTGTTTTTATGTGGAGCAAAAAAAAAAATTTGTGGAGTCCTGATGAATGATGTATTTATTATTAGAGACAAGTTTTCCTAGATAATACCATAAAGTAGTGAACTCTTACTTTACCTTTTTCTATCATTGAAAACAAAATAAAACATAATAGAGTGATTTACTTCAAAGGTTTTTAGTATACTTGTTCACATATTATAAAACTTTTCTATGGATATAGGAAGTCTTCCATTCATTTTTACTACTTGGTTTATTTTCATTTCATCTTGTTTAATATAATTTATTGTCAAGTTATCTAACATACAATATTTTCATTTTATCTTTTTTTTTATTTTCATTTTATCTTAAAAGTCAGTAGTCTTTATGAAAATATTTTATAAAAATTAGAAATGGAAATCCATAGATAATATTAAAAATATAGGTGTTGGTTCATTATTAACACATTAATATAGACTTACATACATAACAGGTATATTTTTTCCAATTATGTCACTATTAAAGATGATGCACAAAACTATATGTCTCTGTAATTTCCTTGTCTATGTGTCAACTTAGCTGGTCATTCTCTTTTGAAAATGAAAACAAAGAACAAACCCTGACTCATATAGGTAGTGTTTTATAATCTTTTATGTTCCTTCTCACAGATGACTCATTTTGATTTTGGCAATCTAAGAAATAAACTGTTAATTTACTCTTGGCTACCATGGTATGCTTTATTAGAGCTGTATTTTAATTATTTACCTTATTAGAGGACATGGTACAACATAGGCTGTATGTTTTGACAATTTTGTTCTTGGAAGAAAATAGTAACAATTTCCTCACAACAGAGCTTAGCTATTAAATCTTGGCTATAGAACTGGGTCATGGAATTAAAAGTCACAGGTTAGTACAATTTTACCAGTATGCTTTGACTTTTTTTCACTTAAACCTTTTTAATGAGATTTAAGAATATAACCTAACAAGAAATCAGAAGTCTGAAGATCTCTACAGTGTATAAAAGTGCTGAATTTCCAGTATAAATAATTCCTCCACAGAGAATTCTAGATCCTGGTGCCTTTCTTTCTTCTCCAGCTATACTCTTTTCCTGCGTGATCTCATCTAGTCTCTTAAACTTTTAACTTTAGGATCATTATACACAGAGGCATACACACACCAACTTTTCTCAAGCTTAGGGGCTAGACTTCTATGTCCCATTCTGTACCAGACCTGTTTATTTGAATGTTGTAGTGGATTTCTGTTTTATTTTCTTCCTGATGAGAATCCCTTCCCCCTTACTTCTAATGAAATCCTTATGCTTTGTTTCATACTGCAAAACTGTAGTGCCAGTGTTCCCATTATGTTTTATCTTTAAGTAATGCTCATCTTTCCCCCATCAGCAAAATCCTGGTAAGTTAAATAGCTTTCTAATCTCAATTACTGCACTGTTTGATGTATCTGTTTGTGTGTGTATCTATGGGACTTTGGCAGTCAGAGAACACCTGTACAAATTACACTTTTCATTTAGAAATTCCCACAGACTTCACGAGGGGAACCACATTCTCGCATGAGTTTGTTCCTGATGGTTTCACAAGACCACTGTGCTTGAGCTGCCTAAGTTTCCTCCTGGAGGACCATACTTATTGGCCCCTCCTGGGTCAGTGCACATTTTCTGTTCCATCTTTCTTTTTGAGGTGCTGTTTAACTATTTGTTGTTTGTTTATCTGTTATTTTAAACCATATTTTAAACGAAAGTGTCTGTCCAGGATGCTTGATAATGTGTGTCTTCCTTCTAAAAGACTTTTCTAAATGTGCTTTATGAGCCAGTATGTCTTCTTCCTCAGAATGTCTCCATTAATTGAAGGCAAATGTGGTTTTCATGGGACATCTAGACCTGTGACAGTTTTCTCCAAATTGCTTTTAGAGCATTTTGACCAATGTTGGTTTATTCAATAAATATGCTGTTGTTGTGAGTGCTTATTGAGTATATTTTGAGTATGAATTTTAGACCCAAAAGTGCCATTTAAAATTTGAAGTTCCCTTAGAGCCACTCTGTACTAGCTTGCCTACATTGTTTAGGGAGCTACAGATTGATGGTTCCTCCTGGTTTATCTGGTTACACAGCAGGCTTTAGCTACATGATCAGCTGGATATAAGAAACTCCTCAGTAAATTTGTGCCACAGTGCCTGTTCACCTGAAACTGAGATATGTCTCATTGATCTAGGTGATTCATAATCCAAAGAAAAAGAGAATCTTGTGTAGCTAATAAAGGACTCTGGTGTGCAGTGCTTGGCAGTTTGTTGATCTGATTGCCTGCTCTCTTTTTCCTCTGCTGTATTATATCCTTTACGAGTATTAAAGGCTTGCATTTGTAACACATGAAAAGCATGTCTTTTCAATTATTATACACTGAGTAAATGATGGAAAATTTTGAGAAGTAATTGGTTTTAGGCATAACTCCAACCAAGAACTTAAATGTCTCTCTTGATTTTTCAAGTTTTGAGGCAATCTCAGAAAATTGTTTTGCTACCCTTACCCTATCCAACAAAGATTAGGCCAATGCTGAGATCCTAGGATAGTAGTAGATACGGTAGTAGAGATCCACAAATATACTTAAGTTTGAATATTATGAAAAGCTTCTAATATGTACCCTCAGTAATCATTATGATCTTGTTTGGATCATCTTTTCTCCTTTGTGGTGGGAAATATTCAGTATTGTATTCACTGTCCCAATTGGTCTTGAGGGGCCATCCCAAAGTAAAAGAATATCTGTATTCCAGAAATAAGGGGGAAGATATGCTAGGCATGAAAAAAAGAAAACCATAGAAAAATACATTTCTGCTACAACATTGAATTAAAATTCAGGGAGGGAATTAGTTATAAGGGCTTATAATTACCCATGGTAAATATATAAGCCAATCATGTCACGCATAAACTAACATTGATTTCCATTTGCTGAATGTTCTTTCCCTTTATTGTTTATAAAGTTTTTATTTAAATTCCAGTTAGTTAACATACAGTTTTATATTAGTTTCAGGTATAAAATATAGTGATTCAACACTTCCATACAACACTGGTATTTATCACAGTAAATGCACTCCTTAATCCCCTTCACGTATGTAACCCACCCCCCTACCCACTTCCCTTCTGGTAATCATCTGTTTGTTCTGTGTAGGTAAGAGTCTGTTTCTTGGTTGTCTCTCTTTTTCTCCCTCTTTTTTGTCTCTGCTTGTTTTTTTTTTCTTAAATTTCACATATATTGTTACCCTGAATCCACAATAGCATGGTCTATTTATAGGAGTTAGGATATATTACATCATACTAAGTATGGCACAAGACAGCTATCTGGGAATGTTTCAGAATAGATTATAACCTAAATTAATAATCACACAGTGTTTGGGGCACCTTGTGGCTCAGTCAGTTAAGCATCTGACTCTTGACTTCGTCTCAGGTCATGATCTCACAGTTTGTGAGTTGGAGTTCGAGCCCCATGTGGGGCTGTGCACTGACAGCATGGAGCCTGTTTGAGATTCTCTCTCTCCCTCTCTCCCCACCCCACACCACTGCTGTGTCTCTCTCTCTGTCCTTTTCTCAAAATAAATAAATAAACTTAAAAAAAAATCACACAGTGACGTGTAATTTTATTGGTGAATGAAGTCTTTTGCATGTATTTGGGAGGCAACAGCTTTTGTATATTACTTCTCCAATTTTTCTGTGATATACAGTGTATAAACTGAGGACCAAAAGAAGAAGCAACATTGGAATCATTCTAAGGGTTCATGGTGAAGGTTACATTAATATCGTTGAGATATATCACATAAATAATTCCAGGTTGGGAGGCTATGGACCTTATTTGCTTTGGTTCATAATAACTGGAAAGAATGAGTTTGAAGAGAAACAATGAAATGTGTCAAAAATTGACAATGTTAGATTGATTTTTTGTATTTATTCATAATATGGAAAAAAAGGACAGTGAATAATTTGCTGCAAAATGTTACATGGATGACATACAGAAAGAGGGAAATTAGGATTTAATTTCTCCTCACTAAAATAAAATCATCGTATTTAAGGGAGGAGGTAGACTCAAAACCTTATATCATGGCAGATTTAAAGTCATGATCAATTCAAGTAATATTGATTCTTATGTGAAATACATTTGTCTGCTGGAAATTAAAATTAAGGACTGTAATTAGATCAATCTTAATTATTTATTTATTTATGTATATTTATATGTATGTATGTATGTATATAGGTATAAACCTATTGTATATAGATACATTAGAAGCACAGACAGGATTTTTTCAAATGCCTCTTACAGCCACTAGGACCCATAATGGATATTCAGCCTCAAATAAAAGGAGATCTCTATAACGTCAAGACTTCCTCCTTTACTAGAATCTACAAATATACCCTATCATCACATGAAGTATTGTTGGCTTTTCTCCTTTCTGTGTTATCCATTTATTGGCTCCATTTCCATCAGCAATAACTTCTCTTCTTTCTGCTTATCACTAATTTTCACCTAGATCTTCTCTTCTAGAGTAGGACTGTAGGGCCAGCAGGGAGACAGATCCATAAAACTGACAGCAATTGCATCTGGTCAATCCAGGAAGTGATAACAAAACAAATTCAGGTAGTTTGATACAGGTTTATGTAACTTGCAACAAAAAGAGTTCTACCAGATAGAAATGTTCATAAAACTTCTCAAATATATCACTTCAAAAACAAAAATCTGGGTTGTCTCTACAAAATTCTTCCTATGTCAGTAAATGGTATCCCCTAATTAGTGCCTCAAGCCAAAAATCTATGAATCCTTCAATTCCTACTTTTCTTCAGGAACCACACGACAAATATTAGTAAAGCTCCTCAGTTCAATGTACAAATATAGCTAAAGTTCATGAACTTCTCTTGTTCTCTACTACCTAAACTGTAGTCTATGCCATTCATGTTTTTGGAAATATGGTATCAATCACATCATATTATTGTAATGCTTTAAATTCTTCCATGTGTCCTAATTATTCTTAGAATAAAATCTCATCTCTTTAATAGGCTCCACAGGCTCTTCTTGATCTAGTTTCCACCTACCACCCTGTCTTTTCTCAAACTATTCTCCCTCTTCATGGTGAATTCCATCTAATCGGACCACATTTTTGGCACCTTAGCTCTTAATATTACCTCTTTCTGGAACTCTCTTCACAGCTATGCCCATTGTCACATATGTACAGAAGCACAATTCTATTGTTTCCATCACTGTTTATTTTCTTTATTAAGTTGTGTTTGCTTCTCATCACAAATTATTTTGTTTCTCTATGTGTTGTTATTTATGATTTTTTCCATTATAATGTCAGTCCCATGAGGTCAACCTTATATGATGTGTCCACTGTTGTATCTTTATAATTCCTATATCAATATCTAAGTGCCTAGCCTTATAATAATATCTCTTTATAGATATGTAGATAGACCATTATACATACATACACAGATGATGAGGGATCAATAGGTAGATGTCTGTGTCTGTGTGTGAGAGATATTTTAAATTATACGTACATAATTTTTCAAACCTCTTCCAGGACTCTTAAAACATTCTGTGTACTTATATTATTTCTTTCCAGTCTCTGACAACTACTTGCTTTAGATGACATTCCTACAACATGGAGAAACTCATCCATTCATAAATCAAACTACATATAGCCAATAAATAACCTTTTACAGGGTCAAGTCATTGAAAATTTGTGGTTGATTGTTATAAGCCCAAATTCTAGTCCAACCATATTAATACAGAGTGCCCAATCCACTATACGTCTTAATGACTTTACTCATTCTGATCATCCTGCTCAAAAAAGTTTGTTTGATGTTTCTTATTATCCTACTGAGCATTCATATATAAATGATTAGTTTATTTTTTAAAATTTTTAATGTTTATTATTTTTTGAGAGAGAGAGAGAGAGAGAGAGAGAGTGGGAGAGGGGCAGAGAGAGAAGGAGACACAGAATCCGAAGCAGGCTGCAGGCTCTGAGCTGTCAGCACAGAGTCCAATGTGGGGCTCAAACCCATGAACTGTGAGATCATGACCTGAACCAAAGTTGGACGCTTAACCAATTGAGCCACCCAGGCACACCTAAATGCTTAGTTTAAACCCCTGTTCCTCTGGAAAGCTTTTTGTAAACTCTCAAGGCAAGAGCCATCTTCCCATTGTAAAATTTATCTATTTATTTATTTTTTATTATTATTGTAGTAAGAACACTTAACATGAGATTTACCTTCTTAAAAATATCCTAAGTGCACAATTGTACACTTAATAGCACTATTAACTATAGGCACAATGTTGTACAGCAACAGAACTTATCTCTTTATACCCAAGATCCAAGTATGTATATAAAGAGAAGTGAAAATTAGAAGAAGGAAAATGATGCATAATTCAAATAGCCATCATGAAAAAGACACTCAGAGTCCCTCTTCCAAGTACACTGATTTTTGGCAGACGTTGGTTCTTTGTAGTTGTAGAACTAAAGTTCTTATTTTCGTGCTGTCTGCTGGTCAAGGTACTGCTCTTATTCCCAGAGCTGCCCTAGACTCCTTTCCATTTGCCCTCTCCATAGGCACTCAGTACACAACATGTTGTTTGCTTTTTTCAAGACCATTAAGAGAATGTTATTCTCTCTCTTTCTCTCATTCTTATTTCTCTGACTGTTAAATCCTCTTTTAAAGTGTTCTCACCTGATTACCTGATTAAGTCAAGTACATCCAGGAGAGTCTTCTTTGATTACCTTAAGGTGGACTGATTAAGGACTTTAACCACATTTGAAAAATCTCTTCATTTTTGTCAGGTAACATAACCTGATCATGGGAGTAATATGCCATTTTATTCTCACTCAAATGGAGAGGATTAAACAGGATTGTGTACATCAAAGGACAAGAATCATAAAGTCATCTTGGAAAGCTGACTACCACAATTATTATGTCAATCTTATGTTCCTGAATATGTTTACTTTTTTCTCCTTTCTCCATATATGCCTTCTTTGTGTTTACTAAATCTTAGACTTCTTTTGGACAAGGCTGGATGCAGGCGAAACTTTATTAGCAACCAATGTTGGGTGTAAAACTAAAAAGTACCTAAAGTTTAGTAAGTGTGTTAGGGAAAATGAATGCAAAGATAGTAAATAAAACAGAAAATTCTACTAAAATATTTCAATGCTCCTGAAATATAATAATGACCTTTGGTCTTATGTATTATTGAAGATAATAATCTTATGGATTAGCAAGTATAGACTTTTTAAGATTATTCTTATACCAGACAGATTAAAGGTAGGGTCAGAGACAACTGGACAGTTTCCAGTCTTCCTATTCTCCTACTTTTATTTCTGGGACAACCTATTTCTACTTCTGAACATTCTCTCTTCAGGAGTGCTGTGTCATATGCCAAAGACAATGATGACAACCTTGGATCTCAGCCCTTCTGGGTCCCTCAGCTCCTTTGTAAATAGTGTGGAGAATAGGTGAGAGTGGAGGAGCTGGAGAAGAATGCTCAGAGAAGTTGGGGTCTCTTGTGTTTTCTGCACAGAAAGGATATAATTATAACCTGGGCTTTTTACAAGAGCTACCCTGTCTCCTCCTGTGTGTCATGGCAAGGCCAGTTTTCTATTGGCCTGTGTCATCATATGTTACATCAGAAGTTAGCACTTATTCTATATTTATATATATTATAATAGTATTTATATATTTATATTATATATACTGTATTGTATTATCTTTTATTTTCTTATTGTATTACATATAACAAATACATATTATAATAATACATAAATTATATAGTATTTATATTGCATATTATATATGTGTATATATATATATATGTATATATGTCTTTGAACTCAGTGCAAGATTCTAGTTGAAACTGATTGTTACTTTCTATTTACAACTTAGATACTATTCAGACTGAAGAATTTATATAATAATATGTAATATTTTTTGGAATTTTTATTGAATTCTACCAATTCATGATTTTAAATACTTTATCTTCCATCTTTTTATGATACCCCCCTAATCCTTCTTACATATTGGTTTATTCTTTATGACTTCAACCATTCGCTTTTGTTCTTTTTTGATTCATCTTTCTTATTAGAGTGTCTCCTTGAACTTGTTGCCTTTTATTACCAATATCCTATTTGTTTGATGAATATACCTTATTCCCTCTGTTTTTGAATTTTAGTGGAGAAGATATATATTAGGAAATGTCTCCCCTAAGACAAGGATATACTTTGAATGAGAAGAAGGCAGTCTCTTTTTCCAGCTTTTTTACTAGATTCACTCACATTTCTATTGATCCAAGTCAAAGGGGACCTTACACATGTATCATTAAACTGCATGACCCAAATCTTATGTTTGGAATCAGCATTTATTCATTGAATGTACACTTTGTGCCTAGTACCAAAATTTTAAGCAGAAGATAATTGAAAACAACAATAGCAATAGCAACAACAACAACAAAGAATGAGGGAGTTTCTCTCTTATTATGAAATTTCTTGTTTTATTTTAGAGAAATTAAGAAAGCTAGTCATATACCAAAATAATTTGGGATTCATTTAGGTGTTTAACTAGGTGGTTATTGTGGAGATTATAGATCACAAAAGATGTTTATTAAAAGAGAAAATAGCTGTGTGCCACAAAATTGAAATACCACAACAAGAATCAACTAAATAAATGGTCCAATGCAACTAACACAATGAGAAAAGAAAGGCATCAAACAGAAAATGTAGAGATGTTGCTTACTTGAAGCATGGGAATAGGCTGAAAATAAACATTCGGGACTTTTTCAGAAATTTGGTTTTGTAAAAGCTGTTTGATTTATTCCAAATCTTTACATCATTTCCCTTGACTCAATTTATTCTCAAAAAGAATCCAGATACTGAAGAATAAAGGAAGACAAAGAAATCAGAAATCCTTGTCTGTGCCAAAGAGACAGGTGGACATTTTGTAAGTACCTGGGGGATCTATTAATATCAAAAGGACACCAGATGTAACATGGTATTCCTCCTGAGAGTGATGCTAGTAAAGACTGGCCAAAACCCTTAATAAAAATACGTAGATAATAGCACACACACACAGACACACACACATATACACAAATAACACACACACATCCTTATCACTGTCTACACACCACACAAACACATAACACACACAACTTTATCACTACACACACCTCTCACACACATACACACACACACACACACACACACAGAGTTATCACCATCTACACGTCACACATACATAGACACACATACACTAAAATCTACACTAGACACCATCCTAGTGGTGGTGTCACACATGCCCCTTCATCCCAAAGAGAAAAAAAATAACTACATTCAAAATATGCATTTCCTCCCAGTTGTAGCTTAAAAGTCAGTAGTTTTGGTAAGCCAAATAGATAATTTTAATCCAAAGTGCATTTGCTGTTTTTAATACAAATTGTATTTTATTTTCTATTTATATTAAAGAGATCTAAAGTGTTAACCATTTATTTCGTTATTGTGATTCTTAAAGTGGATCTGTAACTGAAGTATCTGTCTGGATCAGTAGAAAGAGGACACCTTAAAATAAATGGCACAGTCAGGTATTCTATTAGAAGAAGAAGTCTTATATTAAATAGATAAATATTATATGCCATGCTCTCATGGTTGAAGGATTTAAAAAGCTGTTAGGTCAGGAGAGAAGTTAAAAGCTATAACTCTGACATAGCAAGTGATTTCTTCAGTCAGTGTGTCTTAAAGTCCAGAAGAGTTAATGGAAATCCTAGGGAGATGTTTAGGCACGAAAAGAAGTTAGGGTCAAGAATTCCTAGGTGCCAGGCAAAGGGTGATTCTTCGTCTCTTTAACAGCAGTTTCCTAGTTATCACAGTCTCACCAGGAGACTGAGTACTCACCCAGGCAGCTTAGGTTAACTGACTGCAACTGAGGATCTAATGTCAACAAATAGGATCTAAATTCCCAGACTTTCGCAAACTAATCTGAGCATAAGAATCATCTTAAACATGTCAAGGCCTAAGTGTCTCTGATTTGTTTGATCTAGGCTGATCCTAGAAATCTGTATTTATAACAAGTTCCCAAGGTAATTCTTCACACCAGATAAGTCTGATCACACTTGAAATAGCTGTTATAATGTGTTTAGGAACAGGATTATGAAATTAGTGCCTTCACCTAAAATTCCAGCCCTGGCTCTTCCCTCCTTGCTTATTTCTGCCTTATATCCACACTTCACTCATTTTTTCACTTCTTTCAATCTTTGTCTGACTGTTGATCTGATAGATTGTAACAAACTCTTGGACTCACAAAGTTATTATCAATCTACCTTAAAGAAAATCAACTAAAATTTGATAATGCTCTCTTATGAATCAAATGAACTCCCACCAGATTGTTATAAAGATGTAAGCTGAAAGTGACGTATTGTGTCACTATGAAAGTGGAGATTGGAAGGTGTGAAGACATTTCTGACCAGCCTGTGCATCCCCATCCTATATTTAGTAAATCCCTCACCTTATCAGATAGAGCCTGGCTTACCATATGGATGCAGAGAGCTACTTTCTAGCCAATTTATAATGAGGGCCCAGGCACATAAATGAAGACTCTCCAGTACGATCCACCATCGCAGTGCAGATGGTAGGAGACAAAGAGGTGGTGGCTACATCCAATTTCCAGAAGCATCAGAGACAACAGTCCTAGAACAGCATCCATGTGATTTATGTGTTGGTTATCATTTCCCAGACTCTGAGGTAGATCTCGCTGTGTACTAATGGAAAGAAAGGAATGTACTGCTCAAGCTTCAGGAGCAAAGACATAGATTAGTACTTTCCTCTCAATTATTCTCCTTCTCCTAGAATCTCATACATTTCTGAGACATGGAACCTTTGTCTTTTGCCTTCTGATAATTCCCCAAATTTGTTGCCCAAATGTCATTTAGGCCTCAATGCATTGTATGCAACAAGTCATAAAGGTAGATAGGTACTCAGTTTAAAAATAAAATCTCATATATTCAAATAACAAACTGATAAAACAATAGACGGTGAAAGAGGATTAACTACTGATGTTGCTACTGCTAATAACATTTTTAAAATTTTTCTAAGTGTTATTTATGTATGTTCATCATGTTGATTGCCTATAGTATTCAGGTCCATTTAAATATTGTCAAGATCATTCCTTGTGGTTTTTTTTAACAAAATGGATCATGGTAAGTTTCTGGATGCTTTAAAGAATATAGTGTTATTTTTTATTTCTCATTCCCACATGATTTCGATTTAAATTAAAAAAAATCCAACTCGGCAAGCCTAAAAGTGTATTCAGAAGAATATTCAGTGAGAAAACAAATTGATTATGCTGATTCTAGTTCCTAAAGTTACAAATGTAGTAGGTATGGGGAAAAAAAACCACTTTTGATTGGTTTAAAGGGTAAAAACAGAAAGCAAGCATCATTGGTATATTCATTCATTGACTTCCATGTTCTGCTCACCCAGCAGATAGCTCTGTGTGTTGAGGCAGTACTTCCGGCCTTACTAGTGAGGTCTCCTGGCCCAGAGTCTATTGTGTAGGCTTGATAGAAATAAACTAGGTTAAGGTGCCAGTATATCATTGACTACAAACAGCATTTGTTCATTTGAGTGTGTCACACTCTTTTTTAGGTGATGGTGGTGGTTGATATTACTACTTCTTTGGATACTAATCATTTTTTTTAAGTTTATTTATTTTGAGAGAGAGAGAGAGAGAGAGAGAGAGAGAGAGAGAGAGGGCACAAGCAGGACAGGGCCAAGAGAGGGAGAGAAAGAATCCCAAGCAGGCTCCATGCTGTCAGTGTGGAGCTCAACATGGGGCTTGAACCTATGAACCATGAGATCACGTGGCCTGAGCTGAACCAAGAGTTGGTCACTTAACTGACTGAGCCACCCTAGAGCCCCCTGATCATTTTTTTTAAGTAACATATTTGTTGGACCAGGTGATGTGTTCAGATGCACACAGGAGAATATGAGATGAAATTATGTTCTAATTTAGGAAGACTAAGGATTATAAAATAATGTGTATTCAGGGACCTTCTGTCACTAAGTAGTGTTCTGCTAACTTGAGAGAGTCCAAAGAAGTTTTAGTGAATATGAAAAAATACCGTGTTCATACAATAATTCACAGATATTTTCCTCAGTATTTGCTTTATAAAAACTCTTAAAATGGTTGCATTGTTTTTATTATTGCAAGTAATATTTTGATTATTATTAAAAAGGCACAAGAAACACTTATCTTCATATAAAGAAAATATTGCTTTGTTTATGTCAGATTACTTTCACATGGTTACCAGTATTACTTTTTTTATGACCGTGGTAACTTATTTCTTATACTTGTTCTGGTAGTAACAGATTATTGTCCTATTTAGCAAGGCTTTCTCTTCCTTTTTAAAATTTTCTTTCTTCTTTACTTCATCATGCACTAATAATAGGTCAGATTCTGACCTATTGGACCTGGTTTCTACTTAGTCAATGGCTTGGTAACACTTGGGCACTGTTTCCTGGGTGATGGAGATAATTTAGTAGATTATTTAAATTTAAATGATTAATGAGTTAGATAAGCTGTGTAATATTTTCTTTTCTCTCCAAGTCCATGTATGAGTGTACCCTCTTGAATGTTCCTATCTCAGTGGGCTGAGGGAAATTCTTGGTCATTTGTCATGAGAAAATGATTTACACATTTATGAATATATATCATTTGTAAAATGCCATCAGGGGAACATGATGCATCAAACCTGAGATAACGTACATATTTTGGTAAGAGAAAGTAAACTTATATGCTATAATCTTTAGTTTGTATTACTTGGACCTCTCTAGGAGAATGTTTGCATGCTTATTGCTTTGTAACATTTTCATTATAGAATAAAGAAAACTCAATGAAATGAGAAAGGAAGCATTGGGTGTTACCAATGTCAAACAATCATGTGGACAGAATAGAATCCAGAGAAGGAGGCAAAGTGGTGACCAAGTCTTATCTGCGGAGTTCAGCAGAATAGACATCATTCTGGGAAAAAGGATGGGAGTGTTTTCCTACTCTTCTTAGAACTTTGGAGCCATTTGAGAAAACTACCATCAAAGACTTAAACTATTATAAATTGATATCTGATTTTTATTTAATTAAACTTGAATAACGAAATAGATTTCATTAAAAATTCCTTTCACTTTGTCTCTTGAAGTTTTAAAGCTTTCATTCATTGCTTTTGGTTAAGTTAGGGTCTGCCAAGGAAAAAAGTGGTTTGTCTTGATCTTTGGCCCCAAATATACCTACATATGCTTTTTGTTTCTGAATACCTAGGGATTTCCTGAAAGTAGAAATTGTTAAGAAGGGGGGAAAAGATATTTTAATTTTTTGGAAGAAAGAAAGGAAGGTGCTTTTTAAAAGAATATTTGACTAGTTTGATCCTATGGTATAACTGCAGAGACTGCCATTACGTGTTCTTTCCATGTACCTGTGCCACCCCATTAACTCTTTCATTTCTTTCTCACTAGATAGAAAATTTCTTCAGGTTATGGCTCCAAAACCTTCTGTGTCATAGTATATAAGTATAAATATCTGTGTCATAGTATATAAGTATAAATATCAGGTATGTTCATGAATCCCCTGCCAAATTGTGCATGTGTGTTAGTAATAATATATTCTCTCTCCCTCTCTATGTTATGTGTGTGTGTGTGTGTGTGTGTGTGTGTGTAGTTTTTTCTAGTAAGAGTGTCAATATTTTTAATTGGATTTCAAATGTGTTCATAAACTAGAACCAAATTTAAACTAAGTCCTGTGGAAATTGTGAAGAATCTACATGTCATCTACCTGTATAAGTTAGAAATGATACTTGCAATTGAAACTTAAGCTAGTAGAATAGTTAAAATGTACATACTTGGAAATACATAAATTAATCTTAAAGAAATGGAAACTTTCCTAGACTGGAATAGAACTTAATGAAACTTTTACAAATGTAGGAAAAGGATAGGTCTTTTGAAAGGTACATTGGTGTGCCCAGTACTTGCCTGCTCAAGACCTTGGACTGGAGAACTCCATCCCCTAGATACTAATGTAGATATAGATGTGAGCAGAAGCCATATACTGGACTATGCAATTAAACACTTTACTCATGACACAATTTTATTTTGCCAACACACACACACACACACACACACAACTTTGTCACTAAAAATTTTCACGAATGGTCAATCTTATATAGTAATCAGTCTTTTTTTATGTTTATTTATTTTTGAGAGAGACAGAGAGACAGGGCATGAGCAGGGGAGGGGCAGAGAGAGAGGGAGACACAAAATATTAATCAGGCTCCAGGCTCTGAGTTGTCAGCACAGAGCTTGACATGGGGCTTGAACTCAGGAACTGTGAGATCATGACCTGAGCCAAATTGGAAGCTTAACCAACTTAGCCTCCTAGGTGCCCTGTAGTAATCAATCTTCTAAACAATATTAATTCTTTTTTAAAAAATTTTAACATTTATTTTTTTAGAGAGACAGACAGAGACAGAGCACGAGTGGGGAAGGGGCAGAGAGAGATGGAGACACAGAATCTGAAGCAGGCCCTGGGCTCTGAGCTGTCAGGACAGATCCTGATGCAGGTCTTGAACCCACGAACCCTGAGATCATGACCTGAGCAGAAGTTGGATGCTTAACTGACTGAGCCATCAAGGTATGCCTAAGAAATAGTAATTTCTTAAACCTGTAGAAGCTGAGGTCCATTCCTACTAAGAATTCATAAAGGTTAATCTCAACTTCAGGCAACCAAAGATAGCCAGCCCCTCCATGCAAAGACCTGGCATTTGTGGAGTTCATTTCAAGCTTCAAGACCCTCCTGATGAATAAGCTCTCTAA
Source organism: Felis catus (assembly GCF_018350175.1). Lineage (NCBI taxonomy): Eukaryota > Metazoa > Chordata > Mammalia > Carnivora > Felidae > Felis > Felis catus. The sequence continues at coordinate 31,369,923 of NC_058368.1, read as the reverse complement.
ATTAGTTTCATATGATTTAGCCAGAATCACTTGCTCATGAAAATTGTTCACTTAATCATTCAACAAATATTTTTTGAGCATCTATCATTGTAAATAGGTGTTACATAACTGGGGATACAGAATTGATTAAATAAAAAATGTATAGTCCATGGACATGTCATTTAAAGTCTTTCTTATCTATTTCTTAATGTCCCAGTTAAAGAAAAGACAAAAGCTATGATTATAGTTAAATGGTGTGTTCTGATTATTTTTAATCTAAAGGGGGCAAAGAAATAATTATATTCATTTTGTTTATATTGAATAATATCTGTCCAAGTACATTTTGATTAAAGAAACTGAAATGATATTTTAAATGTTAATTTTTAAGGATTTTTTTAAAATGCAAGAGCCATTTATCTTTGTTCACAATAAACAATTGGCAAAGAACAGAAACCCTAAAATGTAATTTGGAAGGTATGCTATGAAATCCTTCTTTTCTATAAATAGTTCCTAAACTATTGGATTGAGAAGTGAAAAATACAATATGTGAGCAATAATTAGTCAAGGTGATTTCAGATAATAAAAAAAGTAATTATATATTTCAGTTGCTTAATACAACATAAGCACTAATTATCTAGACAATTTTTATATTTATAAAATTATTCTTTAAAACCTTTGAATCTAAAGTTCAAAGAGAGAGATGGCTGTTAAAAAGTGAATAATAAAATTAATGCCTTTCCCTTGATTATTCTCATTCTTGGTTATTAAGATCACTATTATTTCATTATTATTTTAAATAGCTTCCATAATTTACTCATTGAACTACTAGTTACATAAAATATATGATGACATTTCAGATCAGATTCCACTGAAAATTATTCTGCGTTAATATAAATAGTTACAGAAGCACTTATGATTTCCTTTGTTCTCTATAGAAACATATCACCTTCTTTACCAATGTTAAGACTTGCCACCATTAGCTTATATCAAATTCTATTCTGTACTTTCTGTTGGACTTCTTGAGCAAATAATTTAAAATATTTGCATCTCATAATATTCAAAAAATATTTTACATTTTATTTGCCATTTTTACTTTAACAATGACTCAACACTAATCATGTGGAATGCTATTTCTAAAGTACCATTTGGATATTCCTAGGCATTTCCATTGAGCTCATCCTGGAGAAGATATGTTTTTTTGTCACACAAATATCCAGTTAGCTTAGTTCAAGTCATTGAAAATCACTATTTTGAAAATATAATTCTATGAACATTCTCTCTTTGTGTTTTCACTAAACTCTTTTAAATTCTCTATTTCTCTATAAAGGATTATTGACCAAAAGAAATTATCAGGCAAGGGTTTGTGTGTTTTATGCATTCATTGTTCTTTCTGCACAGTTTCTTGATTACCAGATAAATATTGGTTCCTGTCTTCTCTGAGCACCTTTCATCCTCCGCAGTATAATTTTATGTTAAGGTTTAGAGACACCACAATTGAATACCATAAATCTACTCATTATATCATTTAAGCTTTGACTTTCTATTGTAGCCTGTGGGAAAGAAGGCCTTTCCCCATTCTGCAGTCTAAATTTAAAATCTAGAAATATGACCAGATGTTCTCATTAAGGATTAAATGAATACCATGCATGTATATCATTTCTTTCTTACACATAATATGCCGTGCAATTTTAGTTTTAATTAAATATGGATTTTGTTACTTAGCTCTTTCTCCAGATAGCTACACTAACTGTAATAATATTCTTAGTATTCTCCAATGCCACTGAATTTTTATACAGTCACTGTCTCTCTGTGAAACCTTAGCTAGAAATGTACAACATTTATGATCTCTTCACGCAACGTGAGAGCTCCTAAAATAAAGCATTCCTTGCAAAATGGAACCCTTTAAGCATTAGCATGGGGGAAAATTAATAAGATTTATAAAATACATATATTATGATTCAGACAAAGCAGAATATTTGTCCATCTCCTCAAAGTATTCTTAAAATACGTTTTAGTATGAACATAATGACATAAAACTTGCTCAGCCTTCATTGTACCCCTGTAAGGTACAGAATGAAGTAAACCCAAGTTCATTGAGACACCTCTGGTCACTTATTATTATTTTTTTTATAAAGTTATTACAGAGCATCAGTCATGTGCCTTGCATTGTGTTGAGACTTGGGTTATAAAATTGGAGGACGTGTCTATTGCCCTCTAGTGTGCAAATAGGCAAAACACATAAGCAAAGGATATCATTATTAAAGTAGATGGATGTGGAAAGTATTAATAAAGTTTCACAGAGAATATTAACTGAGCTGGTGTTGAAAACACACTTGGCCTTTTGTCCACGATGAGCCAATAGAAAGGAAAACAGATATTAACCCTGAGAAAAGAGACAATCTAGCAGCCAGTGTTAATGAAAAGAAGCAGGTACTTTGGGATCACATTTTCTAGGCTCAAATACAACTCCACAAATTACTGAGAATTTGAGAAAAGTTGTGTTAACACTCTATGCCTCAGTTTCTTCATTTGTTAAATAGAAACTGCGTTATAGACTTATTAGAAGGATACCATGAGTCAATCTATGCAAAGTGCTTAGGATAGTGCCTGCTTAAGCATTTGCTACAGTTAGAAAACTTCAAGTTTTCTGAAATATAAAACTTAATAAATGAATTGATGAGATAGAAAAGCTAGATAATAATCATTTTATTTATTGTTTTAAAGTTTTTAAATGTTTTTCCTTATTTATTTTTGATAGTGAGACAGTGCTAGTGGGGGAGAGGCAGAGAGAGAGAGAGTGAGAGAGAGAATCCCAAGCAGTCAGTGCAGAGTCCAACGTGGGACTCAACCCATGAACAGTGAGATCATGACTTGAGCTGAAATCAGGAGATGGATGCTTAACCAACTGAGCCACCCAGGAGCCCCTAGATAGTAACCATTTTAAAAAGTTACATAGAAAAGATATTTTGAGCAGAGGAGTAATGTACTAAAGATGGTTCAAATTCTTTGTCACTTCTCCCACTTGAGAAGTGGAGTCCACTCATTCTACTCCTTTTAAATCTAGGCTGGTCTTAATAGCAATATTGATGTAAAGAATATGGCAGAAATCATATATCAGTTGCTGGGCCCATGCACTAAGAGACTGCCAGAATCCACTTCAAATTCCTTGGAATGCTTTCTCTGGGAGCCCTAAGCCTCCCCATATGAAGTCTGACTATGTAGATGAGGCCCCTCATAGATACCCTGGTTCATTATCTTAGCTGGGCCTGTCTTTCAGTTGTCCCTACCCAGGCACCAGACATGTGAGTGAAGCTGCTTTGGATCCTACAGATCAGAACATATGCCCCTGAACAGCTCGCAGTGAACTCCATCAATGTTAAATGGAAAAGAGTCATCATTCATCTCATCCCTGCTGGGAATTCTGGGCCAATATTATAAAAATGGCTGTGTTTTAAGTCACTTGGTTTTGGGGTAGTTTGTTACTCTTCCATAAATAATCTAACAGGAACAAATGACAAAGTCAGATTTTTATATTATAAAGATCCCTTGGCCTTTGTGATTGTGTGATACTAGGGAGAATACAATAACTAGCATTGAGTCTGGAAACTGTAGAATGGTAAGGAGATTTTCAGACAAATCCAAAACAGAGATTGCAAAGGCCTAAATGAGATCAGTTTTATAGATATGAAAAGAAAGGGTGTTACTCGATTAAAATTAAAGCTTATCTTAAAAAATGTTTATTATTTCTAAGACACAGAGTATGCATGCATGCACTAGCAGGGGAAAGGCAGAGAGAGGGAGACAGAGGATCTGAAGGAGGCTATTTGTTGAATGCAGAGAGTCTGGTATGGGAGTCAAACTCATAAGACCTAGGCACTTGACCTGGCCAAAGACCTGGCTTAACTGACTGAGCCACCCAGGTTCCCCTAAAGCTTTTCTTTTCTGCATATTTTCCTTTTGCCTCTAGGCTTTCCTCCTATTGAGTAGATGATAAGGTTTAGGAAAAGTGATTCAAGTGGCCTGAAATGGAATTCAAGACAGTAAGCTAGAAAGCCAAAGTCTATTTCCTGTGGTCCAAGACAATTCTTGAAGAGAAACGTTCTTTTGGTATTTGTTTATTTGTTGATTTTATAGATATATAAACGTACATGATGTAGATGTACATGATGTAGATGGAGATGTGGATGTAGACATGCCAACGATCCTGGAAGATTCAAGCTATAACATTTACATCACAAACCATTAAGCAGGGAAATACACAAAATGATTTAAGTATTTCCTTTGAGTATTCCTGGGTGAGCCTAACAATGCACATTACTAGGATTAAACTCTAAAGTAGGAAGTGATCTCTATCATCTTTCTTTTCCGCAAGTCTTTTGGCCAAGACCAATAGTTAGAATTCATTTAATACTTTAACCTAATATAAAGACACATACACTCAAACTGAAACAATCATTTCAAAAACATTTCAAGATTGACATCCCCAGCCACAACTTTCAGGTTGAAAAGCACTGCCATTGGAGGATCCAGCAAGATGGCGGCTTAGGAGGATGCTGGGCTCACCGCACGTCCTGCTGATCACTTAGATTCCACCTACACCTGCCTAAATAACCCAGAAAACCGCCAGAGGATTAGCAGAACGGAGTCGCCGGAGCCAAACGCAGACGAGAGGCCCACGAAAGAGGGTAGGAAGGGCAGCGAGGCGGTGCGTGCTCCACGGATAGGCGGGAGGGAGCCGGGGCGGAGGGGCGGCTCGCCGGCCTAGCAGAGCCCCTGAGTCTGGCTTGCAAAAGCAGAGGGGCCGGAAGGACGGAGTGTGTTCCAACAGCAAGCGCGACTTAGCCTCTGGGAGGTCATAAGTTAACAGCTCTGCTTGGAAAGCGGGAAGGCTGGAGGACAAAGGGAGGGAGAGCTGCTGAGCCCCCTGACGACAGAGCTCAGTTTGGTGGGGAACAAAGGCGCTCGCCAGCGCCATCTCCCCCGCCCATCCCCCAGCCAAAATCCCAAAGAGAACCAGTTCCTGCCAGGGAACTTGCTCGCTCCCTGCAAACACCCAACTCTGTGCTTCTGCGGAGCCAAACCTCCGGCAGCAGATCTGACTCCCTCCCGCTGCCACAGGGCCCCTCCTGAAGTGGATCACCTAAGGAGAAGCGATCTAAGCCTGTCCCTCCTGCCCCTGTGCACCTTGCCTACCCACCCCAGCTAATACGCCAGATCCCCAGCATCACAAGCCTGGCAGTGTGCAAGTAGCCCAGACTGGCCACACCACCCCACAGTGAATCCCGCCCCTAGGAGAGGGGAAGAGAAGGCACACACCAGTCTGACTGTGGCCCCAGCTGTGGGCTGGGGGCAGACATCAGGTCGAACTGCGGCCCCGCCCACCAACTCTAGTTATACACCACAGCACAGGGGAAGTGCCCTGCAGGTCCTCACCACGCCAGGGACTATCCAAAATGACCAAGCGGAAGAATTCCCCTCAGAAGAATCTCCAGGAAATAACAACAGCTAATGAGCTGATCAAAAAGGATTTAAATAATACAACAGAAAGTGAATTTAGAATAATAGTCATAAAATTAATCGCTGGGCTTGAAAACAGTATACAGGACAGCAGAGAATCTCTTGCTACAGAGATCAAGGGACTAAGGAACAGTCACAAGGAGCTGAAAAACGCTTTAAACGAAATGCATAACAAAATGGAAACCACCACAGCTCGGCTTGAAGAGGCAGAGGAGAGAATAGGTGAACTAGAGGATAAAGTTATGGAAAAAGAGGAAGCTGAGAAAAAGAGAGATAAAAAAATCCAGGAGTATGAGGGGAAAATTAGAGAACTAAGTGATACACTAAAAAGAAATAATATACGCATAATTGGTATCCCAGAGGAGGAAGAGAGAGGGAAAGGTGCTGAAGGGGTACTTGAAGAAATAATAGCTGAGAACTTCCCTGAACTGGGGAAGGAAAAAGGCATTGAAATCCAAGAGGCACAGAGAACTCCCTTCAGACGTAACTTGAATTGATCTTCTGCACGACATACCATAATGAAACTGGCAAAATACAAGGATAAAGAGAAAATTCTGAAAGCAGCAAGGGGTAAACGTGCCCTCACATATAAAGGGAGACCTATAAGACTCGTGACTGATCTCTCTTTTGAAACTTGGCAGGCCAGAAAGAATTGGCACGAGATTTTCAGGGTGCTAGACAGAAAAAAATATGCAGCCAAGAATCCTTTATCCAGCAAGTCTGTCATTTAGAATAGAAGGAGAGATAAAGGTCTTCCAAACAAACAAAAACTGAAGGAATTTGTCACCACTAAACCAGCCCTACAAGAGATCCTAAGGGGGACCCTGTGAGACAAAGTCCCAGAGACATCACTGCAAGCATAAAACATACAGACATCACAATGACTCTAAACCCGTATCTTTCTATAATAACACTGAATGTAAATGGATTAAATGCGTCAACCAAAAGACATAGGGTATCAGAATGGATAAAAAAACAAGACCCATCTAGTTGCTGTCTACAAGAGACTCATTTTAGACCTGAGGACCCCTTTAGATTGAGAGTGAGGGGATGGAGAACTATTTATCATGCGACTGGAAACCAAAAGAAAGCTGGAGTAGCCATACTTATATCAGACAAATTAGACTTTAAATTAAAGGCTGTAACAAGAGATGAAGAAGGACATTATATAATAGTTACAGGATCTATCCATCAGGAAGAGCTAACAATTATAAATGTCTATGCGCTGAATACCGGAGCCCCCAAATATATAAAACAATTACTCATAAACATAAGCAACCTTATTGATAAGAATGTGGTAATTGCAGGGGACTTTAACACCCCACTTACAGAAATGGATAGATCATCTAGACACACGGTCAATAAAGAAACAAGGGCCCTGAATGAGACATTGGATCAGATGGACTTGACAGATATATTTAGAACTCTACATCCCAAAGCAACAGAATATACTTTCTTCTCGAGTGCACATGGAACATTCTCCAAGATAGATCATATACTGGGTCACAAAACAGCCCTTCATAAGTTTACAAGAATTGAAATTATACCATGCATACTTTCAGACCACAACGCTATGAAGCTTGAAATCAACCACAGAAAAAAGTCTGGAAAACCTCCAAAAGCATGGAGGTTAAAGAACACCCTACTAACGAATGAGTGGGTCAACCAGGCAATTAGACAAGAAATTAAAAAATATATGGAAACAAACGAAAATGAAAATACAACAATCCAAACGCTTTGGGACGCAGCGAAGGCAGTCCTGAGAGGAAAATACATTGCAATCCAGGCCTATCTCAAGAAACAAGAAAAATCCCAAATACAAAATCTAACAGCACACCTAAAGGAACTAGAAGCAGAACAGCAAAGGCAGCCTAAACCCAGCAGAAGAAGAGAAATAATAAAGATCAGAGCAGAAATAAACAATATAGAATCTAAAAAAACTGTAGAGCAGATCAACGAAACCAAGAGTTGTTTTTTTTGAAAAAATAAACAAAATTGACAAACCTCTAGCCAGGCTTCTCAAAAAGAAAAGGGAGATGACCCAAATAGATAAAATCATGAATGAAAATGGGATTATTACAACCAATCCCTCAGAGATACAAACAATTATCAGGGACTACTATGAAAAATTATATGCCAACAAATTGGACAACCTGGAAGAAATGGACAAATTCCTGAACACCCACACTCTTCCAAAACTCAATCAGGAGGAAATAGAAAGCTTGAACAGACCCATAAGCAGCGAAGAAATTGAATCGGTTATCCAAAATCTCCCAACAAATAAGAGTCCAGGACCAGATGGCTTCCCAGGGGAGTTCTACCAGACTTTTAAAGCAGAGATAATACCTATCCTTCTCAAGCTATTCCAAGAAATAGAAAGGGAAGGAAAACTTCCAGACTCATTCTATGAAGCCAGTATTACTTTGATTCCTAAACCAGACAGAGACCCAGTAAAAAAAGAGAACTACAGGCCAATATCCCTGATGAATATGGATGCAAAAATTCTCAATAAGATACTAGCAAATCGAATTCAATGGCATATAAAAAGAATTATTCACCATGATCAAGTGGGATTCATTCCTAGGATGCAGGGCTGGTTCAACATTCGCAAATCAATCAACGTGATACATCACATTAACAACAACAACAAAAAAAGAACCATATGATCCTGTCAATCGATGCAGAAAAGGCCTTTGACAAAATCCAGCACCCTTTCTTAATAAAAACCCTTGAGAAAGTCGGGATAGAAGGAACATACTTAAAGATCATAAAAGCCATTTATGAAAAGCCCACAGCTAACATCATCCTCAACGGGGAAAAACTGAGAGCTTTTTCCCTGAGATCAGGAACACGACAAGGATGCCCACTCTCACCGCTGCTGTTTAACATAGTGCTGGAAGTTCTAGCATCAGCAATCAGACAACAAAAGGAAATCAAAGGCATCAAAATTGGCAAAGATGAAGTCAAGCTTTCGCTTTTTGCAGATGTCATGATATTATACATGGAAAATCCGATAGACTCCACCAAAAGTCTGCTAGAACTGATACAGGAATTCAGCAAAGTTGCAGGATACAAAATCAATGTACAGAAATCAGTTGCATTCTTATACACTAACAATGAAGCAACAGAAAGACAAATAAAGAAACTGATCCCATTCACAATTGCACCAAGAAGCATAAAATACCTAGGAATAAATCTAACCAAAGATGTAAAGGATCTGTATGCTGAAAACTATAGAAAGCTTATGAAGGAAATTGAAGAAGATTTAAAGAAATGGAAAGACATTCCCTGCTCATGGATTGGAAAAATAAATATTGTCAAAATGTCAATACTACCCAAAGCTATCTACACATTCAATGCAATCCCAATCAAATTTGCACTAGCATTCTTCTCGAAACTAGAACAAGCAATCCTAAAATTCATATGGAACCACAAAAGGCCCCGAATAGCCAAAGGAATTCTGAAGAAGAAGACCAAAGCAGGAGGCATCACAATCCCAGACTTTAGCCTCTACTACAAAGCTGTCATCATCAAGACAGCATGGTATTGGCACAAAAACAGACACAGACCAATGGAATAGAATAGAAACCCCAGAACTAGACCCACAAACGTATGGCCAACTCATCTTTGACAAAGCAGGAAAGAACATCCAATGGAAAAAAGACAGCCTCTTTAACAAATGGTGCTTGGAGAACTGGACAGCAACATGCAGAAGGTTGAAACTAGACCACTTTCTCACACCGTTCACAAAAATAAACTCAAAATGGATAAAGGACCTAAATGTGAGACAGGAAACCATTAAAACCTTAGAGGAGAAAGCAGGAAAAGACCTCTCTGACCTCAGCTGTAGCAATCTCTTACTCGACACATCCCCAAAGGCAAAGGAATTAAAAGCAAAAGTGAATTACTGGGACCTTATGAAGATAAAAAGCTTCTGCACAGCAAAGGAAACAACCAACAAAACTAAAAGGCAACCAACGGAATGGGAAGAGATATTCGCAAATGACATATCAGACAAAGGGCTAGTATCCAAAATCTATAAAGAGCTCACCAAACTCCACACCCGAAAAACAAATAATCCAGTGAAGAAATGGGCAGAAAACATGAATAGACACTTCTCTAAAGAAGACATCCGGATGGCCAACAGGCACATGAAAAGATGTTCAGCGTCGCTCCTTATCAGGGAAATACAAATCAAAACCACACTCAGGTATCACCTCACGCCAGTCAGAGTGGCCAAAATGAACAAATCAGGAGACTCTAGATGCTGGCGAGGATGTGGAGAGACGGGAACCCTCTTGCACTGTTGGTGGGAATGCAAATTGGTGCAGCCGCTCTGGAAAGCAGTGTGGAGGTTCCTCAGAAAATTAAAAATAGACCTACCCTATGACCCAGCAATAGCACTGCTAGGAATTTATCCAAGGGATACAGGAGTACTGATGCATAGGGCCACTTGTACCCCAATGTTCATAGCAGCACTCTCAACAATAGCCAAATTATGGAAAGAGCCTAAATGTCCATCAACTGATGAATGGATAAAGAAATTGTGGTTTATATACACAATGGAATACTATGTGGCAATGAGAAAAAATGAAATATGGCCTTTTGTAGCAACGTGGATGGAACTGGAGAGTGTGATGCTAAGTGAAATAAGCCATGCAGAGAAAGACAGATACCATATGGTTTCATTCTTATGTGGATCCTGAGAAACTTAACAGGAACCCATGGGGGAGGGGAAGGAAAAAAAAAAGAGGTTAGAGTGGGAGAGAGCCAAAGCATAAGAGACTGTTAAAAACTGAGAACAAACTGAGGGTTGATGGGGGGTGGGAGGGAGAGGAGGGTGGGTGATGGGTATTGAGGAGGGCACCTTTTGGGATGAGCACTGGGTGTTGTATGGAAACCAATTTGTCAATAAATTTCATATATAAAAAAAAAAAAAGAAAAGCACTGCCATCAGAATAAATAAATAAATAAATAAATAAATAAATAAATAAATAAGATATATTTAAAAGTTCTGAAAAGAAACAGCATTTCCGTGAATATAGCCCAGGGAGAGTGAAAGCCTTTTGAAGAATGTCTGCATACAGCCCGGCATCAATGCAATTGAATATTTGTTTCTCAAAGATGTGTCAAGGTCAACAAGAGAACTTCCTGGCTTCAAGTGGCAGAAGTGCCACAGCTTCCTGGACCTCTTTGTATGGGGATGTAGACACTGTGGAATGAGTAAAAAGGTGGAATTGTCTGGCCCCTGAGTGAGCAGGATGCAGATTGCCTGTATGGGCAGTCTGACTGAACACCATGTTGGGACCCCTTCTGACCCCATGTCAGAAGCCATGCTCAAGGACCAGCTACATCTTCAGCAGATGCTAGTTGAAGAGGGCAGGTAAGAGAGGGACAGTAATACACCTTTTCTCCATAATGCCCGATCGATTAAAAAAAAAAGATTCTTACTCCTCTTTCCAGAACTTTATATTAGTTTGAGAGTATGGGGATATTATATTATTATATATAAATCTGCCCAATACACTTCACAGAAATGACTTTCATTAAGGTCACCAATGACTTCCTCATTGCCAAATATAATGGGCCATATTGTATTTTTTTGTTCTTTTCCTTTTTTTTTTTTCATTTTTGGATACTCTGTAGAATTTACCACTATTAATTCCTCCTCTTGAAGACTTCACCCTTAGTGGTCATAATGCCAGCATTTTTGCCCTCTTTGATGTACTGGGATATCAATGTCCTTTATGGAATCTACTTTTTGCCTGCTTCTAGAATGTTGGAAAAACCCTGTAACTCATTGTCAAACTTAATGCAGGGCCAACTATTACCTGTATGCTGATGATGATTCTCAAGTCTATATGTCTAAGTTAGATCTCTTACATGATGTTTAATCTAACATATATAAAAACTATGTAATATCAATACTTGAAATTCAAAGAGCACCTCAAATACAAAATGTCAGCAATAACCCACTATTATACTTTAAAACTTGTTTGTCCTGCCTCTAGTTTATACACCTATCTTAGAGAATGGAAGCAAGCATTTGCCCAAGCAAGATTTAGGAAGGAGAGTACAGATTCCTGATTTCCCTTAACAACATCTCCTCTATGTCTTGTTAATGTCTGGCCTCTCAATGTTCACATAAGGCAATGCTAACATTGTGCCACCTTAACTCTAAAGTCCTTCTAGAAAATTCATCAAAGAAAGGTAAGAGTTGAATATTGGTAAATATGAAAAGGCATGTTGGTGCTTTCTAGACAATCTACTCAGAAAACATCATCTAGTGGAAGTAATTTGAAAGAGAATCTACTTTAAACGAAATGAGTCTACATCAGTGTGTATGTACATGGAGACATGGAGCCAAGAGTGATATGGACCTTCTTTTGAAACCAAAATAATAATAATAATAATAATAATAATAATAATAATAAAGTAAAACATCTCTGGACTTACTGGGAAATTGCCAGAATACTAGTATTGAAGAAAGAGCTGAGTTTATGGGAAATGAAGCAAAATTCCAAACAAAAATAACAAGAAGTTAAAAATTAAAATAAATCTTTCCTTGACACTAAAAATCAAGAGTTAATTGTAAAAAAATTTAAGTGTCATTAAGGAAAGATATATGTATCATAGGGTTTATATTTAAAAAGTTTTTTTAAAAATAATCTTTGAGTATATTTATTGAAGTGTAATATGAACTGTTTTAGAAGGTATTCAATACTTTGGGTATAAAGTTACACCCTAGTATCTAATACCTTAGGACTGACCCACTGCCATCTGGTGTCCCTGTCATCAAATTGCAATGGCAGCTCCATAGACTAACATATTTTACCTTCGAAGAGTTGAAATTGCAGAAATAAATATGCAAGGAGACAAGTTTGACATTAAACATTCTACCACACTGAAAAGCATTCTGAGTTGAAGCAAAGACAGACAATTAAATTATTTTCTTGTCGTGCTTTACAATGAGGCACCAGCTCAATGAAGTAACATTTATGTTACTGAAAGGTGGTGGCACAGTAAATCCTACCTCATTGCCAATAAACTGAAGATCAAAACAATCAACCAAGCTCCACTGGTAATAAATTGAAAGTCAGTGGAGCACAAAATGTATTACTGTTCGAATTAATTTTGGCACAAAATGGGTTGTTGAGTTTTCCCCTTTTCTTAAGGCAAATCAACCCCAAGCAAATATTTAATAGACTGTTGAAACGTAAATTCAATGTGCTCACAGTACTCTGATGAAATTTGAATTTTATATTTGATTTTTGAGAACAATATAGTCATTTGGATCCTATTTTCTATGTATTTTGGAGGAATTTTTACAATAGTTTCCTGATACAATTTCATCTTAAAAAGTCTATTGGATCACAAATAGAATTTTTTTCATCCATTTACCAAAAAGCTCTTAGGGACAAGCAGTCAATCCAATCATTGATTATAATAAGTTGGATCTATATTTTATGGACTTCCATGATTTAAAACTTTCTAGCAAAATTGGAATCTGTCACAGGAAGTTGTTTTGATAGCATACAATATGGTGCCAAATGAGGGAAGCTGACATGTTTTAAGGGTACTCTGAAATGTGTAGGAATGAGAGCTAAGCTTATATAGGGTGCTGAACCTAAAGATTCTGGATGGGAATTGCAGTGATGAGGCAAGTTCATGGCTCCCCTGCTAAAGATGATCATCAGAAATAATTTCTATAGTTTGCTACCAAACTAGGAAAATATTTTCATTTAATACCTCCACTCAGAATGAGGGACCTAACTTGTTCAAGACCATCTGGTGGCAGAATCAGAATTTTGCCTCAAATCTAACTCACACAAAAGTTTCTTTTAACTACAATGCATTTTTTTGCAGACCTTCAATCTGAGGATATCTTAAGCATTTAGTAGTGCTTGGTTTTTCATAACAAAGATTTATAACAAATATAATTTGACTTCAAACACAGTTTTTCTCATCATCTAAAGCTGAATCTGTTGCCTGTGTGTCTTCATAAAGCCGAAGAGATTACTACTATCATTATATAAATCCATTTGAAAACATTTATTATTTTATTTTTTCCTATATACCAAGTTAGACCTTCTCATTAATCTGTATGGAAGTTGACTTCCATAGTTATGCAAGGAGGGTAGTTCATAACAAAATAATTATCCTTGTTAGTTCTAAAAAACAAGGTTTATTCATCTGCCGATAATGGGCACCACATAAATAATCCTTATCAACATTATTCTAAAAAGAAAATAGTATGTTTAGTTATCCTCAGAATCTGAATGTTATGGCTCAATAAAGTAGATAAAATACATTCTGCACCTACAATGTAGAAATCATTATTCAGGGGTTTTGTTGACTTAGGAAAATTACTTTTTGAGAATGAATCCATACTCTGTGTTGGTATTGATGATGACGACAATAATGCATTCAATGATAAGCTGAATTTATCTGAGCACATGTACATAAGTTTCCCTATTTTCAGCTTTATATAGTTTTCAAGCAGTCACTTTAACCAATCAACAAACAAATTCCAGAAATCATATAAAAATATTCCTACTAACTGATAAATACTGACTAATATTAGTAGGTATATAATCATTTATAAGAATTATAAGCATTTAACATAATTTTTGAATCATTTATTTTGAAGAAATAAGATATATATATATACACATTTATATATATATATAAATGATATGCTTTTGAAGTGTTTAGTAATTTTTTTTTTTTTTTTGCTTTTTGGACCTCTATTTACATAATCCAACTGTAAATGTTTTAGGGGAATGAAAATGACTAAAATGAGCATGAGAATTCTGAGAAATCATACAAGTAATGCCAAAAGGGCATTAAAGAGCAAACTGACTACTATTGAAATGAAAGCCTAGAATGAATTAAATTGAACAAACAAAATGAAAAATGAAGGAGGGGATTAGAGATGAGATAAAGAGCAAATTGTAAAAAGGTTAATCAAATGAAATACTTGATTTGAATAACCAAGAAGATATAATCAATGTGGAAGGGAACAACATAGAAGAACAGTGTTATAATTGTGAATGTTGCAATAAACTTACATCTTGTTCTCATAGCACACCTATTTGGCATTTCATGCTGACAAAAAACAAAAAACAAAAAACAAAAACGTGTATTATATCCTAGAGACCATCAACAAATCACTTTGACACACCCTACTTGCACATTCCTAAGCCTGTATTTGATCACTTTGCTCTCTCAGGAGTGTGAACATTGTAATCTTTAAGTGTCATGCTTTAATGACAAATTAATGTGCTTACAAAGAAAATCTAAATTAATTATACTTTTAAAAATTTTATATGTATCCATTCAGATCTGCTGGCATGGCATTTGTTGCCCTGCATACAGAGGATTATAATATTTTATATTAATTACAAGTATAAATGTGTAGAATTATAAATATATTAGCTGGTGTTCTGATAACACATTTGAATTTCTCCTCACCTCAGATCTGTTCATATGATATGGTAGTATACCTTAACAAAGGTAGTTATAGGAAAATCCTCCATTCACAAAATGCCTTGCTCCCAGGTTTGGTAAATCTTCTTTATTAATTTTTACTACAGAATATGTCCAAGGATGAGATGTATTTTTTTTTAATTTAATGTCATTATTTGCCAGAATTACTTAGTCATGTCATCTGCCATTGCTTTACATGCTGTGAATGCAACAAGTTAGATTTAGGCAAGCAATAAGTTTTCTGTTATAAGTTTCTTATTAAGTTTTGCTTTTATCCAATGAGTGGTAAAAATGTTGACTTCCTTTTTAACCACCAGGGCATTAATTGGTTCTCTCTTTCCATAATATCTTAAGATACTGTGTGTTATTTCATGTGTTATTTCTGCACTGTAATCAACATTCCTGTCTGAAGAAGAGCATTTATCAATGCTGTTTCCTATCTTGAAATCACAAAATGCAGTTTTATTACTTGCTCCTCTTGCTAGAAATAGTCATATCCTAGGGTCTCAGCTAAAAACAGATCCTTAAGTTATTAACTGACATAACACATTGCCTTATATTGTGATATAATAATTCACTGGTGACAGTATTTCAGAGTTATTATTATTACACTTTTTCATGCCCAATATCATGCGACCCCCATTTGGATAGGTCCCGCTCACTCAACAATTTTAATAGGATATCTGGTAGCTTGGTTATATATGGCTCCTATTCCAGTAGACCCAATATATCCTGGAGGTATACAGAACATAAAGCTTAAATAACACAAATTAATCACTCTGTCATTATGTAATTAAATAAATTATAAATAATCCAAAGTATGAGTTCTATCTTTGGCACTTAATCCCTTTACAAGGTACTTGCTTTTCAACCTAGGTGGAAGTAATATGTGAATCTACGCTTTCTGGCTACAGTGGAGGTATTTTAGCTCTCAATGTACAGATCAGAGTCTGTCCATTTCTTATTTTGGTCCTAAAAATTATTGTGGTCGTTCCCATTTTTGCTTATTTAGCTTGTGTGTACTATCGTGTTACCACTTCTCTATTGTTTCTTACAAGTTGCAGTAAGCATTGAAGTGTCTGGGAGCACTCCCAGTTGAAGAACTTTGCTGGTCTCATACCCTTAGCCTAGTGCAATTGCCATTATAACAGACACCCTATTGTAGTCACATGTATCCACCTCTTTACAAGAACAGAAAACTATAAAGATATTTTATGGAATAAGATACAAAATCCTTAACGAAATATTAGCAAATGCATAAAAGCAATATATAAGTAAAATACATTTTAATCAAGTGAGAATTATCTAACAAATAAAAGTTTATTTCAACGTATGAAAAGTTAACTGTAATCAACACATAGGGAGAAAACGCAAATATCCCTATAATTAAAGGAAAAGTATTTGAAAAATTTGACCTTCCATTCATGACAGAAATTCTCATCAAACAATCAATAAAGAGTAACTTCCTCAAGTTGACAAGGTACACCTACAAAACATCCTCAGACTGTATCATATTTAATGATTAAAGACCGAATGTAGTCCTCAAAGATCTGGAAGAAGAGAAGGATGTCTGTTGTCACCAATTTTATTCAACATTGTTGTGGAGAGTCCTTTTAGTGCAATAAAGAAAGAAAAAGAAATTTAAAAATATACATATTGGAAAGAAAGAAATAAAAATAGTTTTTTAAATAAAAAACATGATCAGTTTGTAAAAATCCTATCTAAATATCTAAAAAAAAATTTCTGCTAGAACTAATTAGTGAATTCAACAAAATTACAGGATAGTAGATTAATATATATACATTAATTATATTTCTATACATTAGCATTAAAAAATTAAAAATAAAGCTAAAACAACACCATCAATAAAATAAAATACTTACGGATAAATAAGGGCAGAATTTCTATGCTACAAACTATAAAAGCACTCATGAGAGATTTAAAGAAAACTAAAAAAAAATGAGGATACACACCATGTTTATCAGTTTAAGTAAAGAATTCTTACATGAGAGAGAATATTTTGAATCAATAAATTGGACATGATTAATGTTAAAACATGTTATATTTGTAAGTCATTGTTTAAAAAAGTGAGAAGAAACTATGGGTTGAGAGAATATATTTTTAAAATACATACCCAGAACAGAACTTGTATCCAGAATATGTAACAAACTCTTACAAATCATTAATGTGAAGACAAATACTCCAATTAAACAGGGAAAAATATTTTAACAAATACCTCATTAAAGAACAGTATATAGACATATGAAAAGATAACCAACAGGATTAGCATTAAGAAAAAAGAGATTAAAACCACAATGAAATACTTCTGGAATGGCTACTTTTAAAATAGGACTGAAAATACCAAGTTCAGGCAAGTATGTGAAGCAACTGGAACTTCCATGCATTTCTAGTGAGAATTTAAAATGGTATAACCACTTTGGAAATTGATCTGTAGTTTTTATTAAGTTAGATATACACTTAACCATATGAACTACTGAGTCCATTCCTACTTATCCAAAATACGTGAAAACAGATTTCCATACAAAGAGCTTTAAAAAAGAATATTTTGGGGAACCTGGGTGGCCCAGTCAGTTAAGTGTCTAACTCTCAGTTTCAGCTCAGGTCATGATGTCACAGTTTCATGAGTTCAAGCCCCACATCAGGCTCTATGCTGATGGTGTGGAAAGTGCTTGGGATTCTCTCTCTCCCTCTCTTTCTGTCCCTCCCCTGCTCATACTCTCTGTCTCTCTCAAAATAAATAAATAAACTTAAAAAAGAATTATTTGTAGCAGTTGTGTTCATAATAGACAAAAAGTAGTAAAAACCCAAAAGTCCATTAACTGGTGAATAAATAAGCAATTGTGACATACAATCCATACAGTAGAATACTACTCAGCAATAAAATGGAACAAACTAGTAATACATCCACTACATGGGTGATTCAAATACACTATGCTGAGTGAAAGAAGCCAGAAATAAGAGGCTACACACTGTATCATTCTGTTTGTGTGACATTCTAGAAGAGGCAAAAGTAAAGGGAAAAATCAGATCAATGGTAGCCAGAGCAAGTGCTGGCAAAAGTGACTGGTTAAAAGAGACCTGAGTAGACTTCTTTGAGTGATAAAATTTTTCTATAGCTTGGGATGCCTGGGTGACTTAGTCAGTTGAGTGTTGAACTCTTGATTTACCCTCAGATCATGATCCCAGGATCATGGAGTTGAGCCCCGCATCAGTCTCTGTGCTGAGCATTAAGCCTGCTTAAGATTCTCTTTCTCTTCTACCCATCTACTCTGTTCTCTCTCTCTCTCTCTTAAAAAAAAAATAATTCTACAGCTTGATTCTGGTCATGGTTACATGACTATTTAAATTTGTGTTGGGGAGCCTGGGTGGCTCAGTCAATTAAGCATCTAGCTCTTGATTTCAGCTCAGGTCATGATCTCACATTTTTGTGAGTTTGAGCCCCGCATGGGTTCTGCGCTGATAGAAGCCTGCTTGAGATTCTCCCTCTCCCTCTTTCTCTGCCCATCTCCTGCTTGCACTCTCTCTGGCTCTCTCAAAATAAATAAATAAACTTAAAAATATGTATTGTACATTTATTATACATTTGAGAAGGGAGAGGTATAAATTATACTTCGTTGTATTGTTTATTTAAAATTGATGAATTTGATAGTATTCAAATTTTAACTTAATAAACATGATTCAAGGAAGAAAAATGGATGAAGAAGGGAGAAAATGTAGAAGAGGGGGAGGAGGGGGAAGAAGATGAAGAGGAAAAATTAATAAATACTGAAGATCAGAATGTAAGATCCAACATACAGATAATAGGTATTTTTGAATAAGGAACCAAAGCAAGGAAATTGAACTAATGCTAAAACTTACACTTCTGAAAGCCTTTCAAAAAAGGAATTGAAATTACATAATGGAAGTTATAGTATGTACCTCAAAATACTGAACCAGAACAACCATTACCAGGAAATATGCTAGTAAAATTACTGGATTTTAAAGAAACATTTTATAAAATAATTTGTGCATCTATTTTGTCATTAGATTTTATGAACACAATTTAATACTAAAAGAAAGTTGACTGGCATATTTACGGTACCCAAGGGATTAAAGCCGTGAGTCTAAGAGTTTATGTCCAGTAAAACTGACTAACAGTGATAAGGGCCAAGACATATTGCTATTTTCAGGTGACCAAGGAATACTGCCCCATTAAGTTCCCCTTAAGAATTCCATGAGAGTGTGAAATTTAGATGACAACTATATGATGAACATTAAGCCTATAGTTACTTCTAGAACTAAGACTAAATAAGGGATTTTAAAAATCATAATGACAATATGTTCTCATAATGCTGATATAGTACAACTGTGAAAATAAGTGGGGAACATAAAGAATGCATGCAAAAAAGTTTTTTTAACTCCTCTCAGTAATTCAATCGGGGGCAGTAATGTTATGTTTTATAATTCTAAAACTGTTGTGTGTGATGTGAGATAAAGAAAATTAAAAATTATAGGACTTTCTACTTATACCATCCCTTCTGTCCTTTAAATCAGAATTCTCAGTAGAGAATAATGAGGAAATAGATGGGATACTAAGGTGGTTAGACAAAAACGCTATAGGTCTGACTGTGATTGGGAAGTTGCCAAATATATAGATAGATAGATAGATAGATAGATAGATAGATAGATATCATGTATAGATATAAAGATACATCATATGTTTATAGTAAGTTCTCTATCTATAGATCTATGTATTGTTTCATCATATAAAATATATATTATAGATCCTAACCCTCTTTAAGCAAGGCTGTAACTGGGATGGAACACATGGAGGGGATTCTAGGTTTGCCAGCAAATTCCTCTTTATCTGGCTACAAGCGTATTTGCCTTATAGAATCTCATAAAACTGTATGCTTGTTTTGTTTGGTTTACTATAGCTGTTAATTTTCAAAGATGGACTAAAATGTCTAAAGTATTTCTACAATAAAGAATTAGTCATAATAATATACCCTTCCAATATTTTGGTTACCCCTTCATCCATTCTGGCTCCATGATGAAAATAATTGATAAGAACAAGTACTGAGCTGAACATTACAACATGTCCTGGTGTTATATCTACACTGAGAGGAATCCACTTGACAGATTTGCCCGATACTACAACAATGTGTCACACTGAAGCTAACTAGTGACAAGCCAAAAGAACACCAAAATTTCCAAGCATAAATTTCTTCATATATTGGAAAGTAAGAAATATTTATCTTTTTAAATAATAACTGAAAACCTATATTAATTTTGGCTGCTTAATTCTTTTTCTCTGAATCCGAACAGAATTAAAGTATCACTTTCTTCTTTTTCCTTCAGTGTTTTAATATTCACTGGATGTTACTTTAGCCAACAAAAAAATTTAAAAACTCAGAAAATTGTCCAAACTCGAAAACAAAATAAAATCAAAGAAAAAAATTAATTTGGCTAACAAATCCAAGTCTCTATTGAGAGCCCATAATGAAAACTAACTTTATCTATACGCCCCTTCAAACAGACACTACAGTACAGTATAATTGTGTACCAAACATCCTTTTAAATTTATTTTTGCTTTAAATGTGTGCTTTACTAAAAACTATACAAGTCAATGAGCTCAAAATGAAAGTACTATTTTTACAGTGATATGTACCTACAATAACATTCAGTATAAAATGTGTAAGGTACTCAGTGCTATGATTTGTGCGGATAATGGTAAACACTCTTTTATAGTAATAAAATATATGTCTATAGTGAACAATTCTAGCTATTTACATCCCAGATTTTCAGATACTGGAAAGCATTTCCTACTCTAATAAGTCTTACAAATACTATGTGTATTTAGTAGGAGGAGGAAGGATAGAGAGAGAGAGACAGACAGAGAGTGAGACAAAGAGTCCTCTTGATTCAGAAAAATTGTCTTATGTTCTTACATTAGAACCAATTGTGTAATTCATCAAATAGGCATATTATTCAATTCACAAAATATTTCTAAGTAAATATCACAATAGACTGAATTGTGTAGAACAAATTATAAAAATAATAATAATAATAATTCAAATCACAACACCAAAATGTGTTTTTCTTGCCTCCAAAGTATTTTTATCCTAAACCAGTAACTCATTCATAGCTCATTAAAAAGAGAAAAAAAGAGCTGTCAGTGTTTGGTAGCTGCCATTTCCTTAAGGGATTAAATTTAGTACTGAAAATCTGGTTTGGTAAAATTTCTAATTTAAACATTTGGACAACCGTATAGTTGTTCGCATAATTTTGCCTTTTACTATTTCTGTCTGAAATGTTAATCACAATTCTGGGACCCCTAACAGTTTAACATGCCAATTGCTATCAGTTTGTGAAGTAATTGAGGATGGCAGCAAGATTTTCTCAGAAAGTACTTAGTGATGAATTGGAATTTTCTAAAATCTTATCAAACTTAACATGTATCTCTCTTGAAATATCTGCATAAATACAGAAGATGTGGACATATGTGATATTTAGATTTTATGACATAATAACATGAAAAACACTGTTTTAATATATTCACTCATAATCAACAGCAACTATGAAATAAAGTGTTCTCTCTGCAAAAATTATAAAAAATGTAAATCTTCAATTTTGACACTCATGTGTTTTTTAAGTACCAAAGCACATTTATATATTTTCTTTAAAAAATCTTTATTTATTTTTGAGAGAGAAAGCTAGCAGGGGAGGGGCAGAGAGAGAGGGGGACAGAGGATCCAAAGCGGGTTCTGCACTGACAGCAGAGAGCCTAATGCAGGGCTCAAACTCACAAACTGTGAGATCATGACCTGAGCTGAAGGCGGATGCTTAACCAACTGAGCCACCCAGGGGCCCCTTCCTTTATATATTTTCAAAGAAAGGTAAAACATTTATTTGTGCTTTTATCTATACATAGACATTTTCAAACACATACTCAAGCTGAATATATATATTTTACTGAAACTTCAGTATGGTATTTGATCACCAATTTATGATAAAAGTTCATGTGTGGGGTTCCGTGATCTAGTGTTCTCATCCCGCAATCAAAGACAACATCTATAAGCTGTGAGGTCCATTAGAAAAACTGAAGAACACATTGAAGTAGACATTGGAGGAGCAAATTTCTCTAGATGGTGTCCATACTTCAAAATACAAAATCCCAACAGATGGGAGCAACAGTAAGCGCTGTAAATCAGTTGGGAAAATGATGAGTTAAAGAAAAGTTTGAATGGAGAAATGTACGTAGGCTATTGTTTTTTATCAACTTCAAAGATCCTTTCAAAGTTTGACTCTCAAAAACAACCTTTCACTCTTACAGTGGATTTTGGAAAAACATTTTGCATTTTGGAAAAAATCTCAGTTTGGCAAATTAAGGAAACAATAAACTAAAAAATTCATATCTAAATGCCCTGAAGTCTCGCTGTAACATGACCTACTATAAGATGAATTTCTGTCTGAGGTATTTCTATCTCATACTTCCTCCAAGGGAATTCATTAGAGAAAGAAGAAAAAGAATCTAGTGGTAACATTTTTTAACCTGTAACAGAGTAATGTGGTGTTGACCATACCATAAACTCCAAAAGAGGATAAGATCAGGGGGCATTTTTTACAGTGTAGTCAAAAAAAGTTTTATAAGATCACCACATAAGATCTATTTGTTCATTTATTTGTTCCTTATCCGCTAGTCGCATCATACATTTTTCGTCACTCCCAGCGGTTTATAAAACATAAAACAATAAACCTCTAATGAAAATCCTTAATAAAGGCATCTTTATTGACAAAGTGAAATAGAAAATGCAGAAAATATTCTGTGTTTCATGGGTATAGACCTAATGTGTTCAATTATGCTCAAGTCTTCAACGAATAAGATGAATTCAGCATATGTAGGTGGGCTGTTATCCCAGCAACACGTAGAATTAGCAAAAATCTTTCCTTGCTGAAAATCCTAATGCTGAATACCTAATACCTGAGACGGTAATAGAAATGGAACACAAGGAGAAAGTATCATCATCACATAGGATTCTCTTCTGTAAAGAAATATAAGTAAATGCCTACTTACTTTGCTAAATAACAAAAAGACAAAGGCACATGCATATTATGTAGGTGACCTGGCTAAATCCAAAAACAAATGCACTAAATAATTTAGTAGGAAAAATGTTATTTTTCCTGTCTTATTATGTAACCAAAGTCAGAGATGGTGAATACTTTCCTGATGACAATTTCTTAGATTTGCTACAATTCTGGCACAGTGGCGCCCTCCTACCTTTTACTACACTCTCCTTATGTGTGTAACTAGTTCAGGTAATACCTGTATTCAAAATTGTGTGATTATTTTCAAATCTCCCACTTCATGAAAGAAGTCATTTTTCTGTGTCCGTTCCCTAGTTTTTATATTTTTTCCCCATTCTACATAATTTGAGTGAAATGTTATCTACTTCATTTATTTGCAAGATGCTCCATTACTGAAAAAAATGTCATATTGTGGTTTGTATTATTATGCTTTCAGGATGAAGTGCATAAATTGGGAGATATTTTTTTAAAATATTTCCTACCTGAGACACTACCAGATGGTACTGTGTTAGTCTCAGGTTGATCATTATGTGAGAGACCTGGGCTCACAGCCAGACCAACATACCATTGACTGAGAGAAAACAATGTAATGCTGAACTGTACATAAAAATCACAAGTGGCGCTTTTGTAATTTGAACAGACATCTGCTTTCACATGTCATGTTTATCTCAAATATATACACATTCCTGATTTGATCTAGTTATGAAACTGAACTTAAGAGGATAAGTAAAAATATATGTAGTTGAGATACAGATACATCATGTATATGTATATATTCACATATGATACAGATATCTGTCTATAATGGTATCAGCTACTCCTCTATCTGTGTTTATTTTCATGAAAATATTCACATGCACATATACACAGAGATATGTGAAAATACAAAAAGTGTAGGCATTTCTCTGAGCTCTCCTTGTTTGTGTATTTGTTTCCTAAGCCTTCTCTGATGTTACCTGAGAGTGAGGTTATTGTATTTACCTAGGAAGGTCCCTGTGTAACAAAGCCATCAACTAGACACAGCGCATGGGTGAATACCCTGCTTTCTGATGGGGAGTTCTTTTATTTGCTTTGGCAACAAGTTTTCCAGAGAAACTCCTTATTTGAAATTTTATAAAAGTGCAAATGTTTATATTTTAGTAAGCAAAAGGAAAACCCCCTGTTTTCTCTTCTTTTCTTTCTTTCTTTCTTTCTTTCTTTCTTTCTTTCTTTCTTTCTTTTTCTTTTTCTTTTTCTTTTTCTTTTGGTTTGGGAAAATGCTCAATAGCATCTCTGATTCTTCACTTGTGCATGTAGTGTTGTGATTACCCCATTCATCATAATTGTTATCCAAACCTCAAGAGGTACAAGTCTCAGGAATGTGTGTTCATATCTCCCCTTATTCCATCCCTTCATTTTCTAGTCTCTTTTGAATTTTTGACCATCGATAATATAGCTATGAGAACACTATTAATGTTTTGTATAACAACTTCTCGGCAGATTTAATAGCTCATGGAAGATGTTTAACGAGAACAAAAGCACCACAGGAGAATTTTAGCTTTATGTTGACTAGCTCATTATGTAGAGTTCCTTTACTTTATAAAATACTACATAAATGATTTGGTTACCCTGGTAGAACTTAAATCTTTCAAGTACACATATTTTTAATTACCTTCTTAAGTTTAGTTTCATAACTAGATCAAATCAGGAAAAAATGTATTTTTGAAGCTTTGCAGAGGGGCACAAAAATAATTTGCAGTAATAACAACTTAGCATATACATGGTAATATAAATACAACTTAACAGGGTAATTAATGTTTAGGTAAGCACAATCCATCCCAAAGACTTTAGCTTATGAAGGTTGATTGCAAGAGTAAATAAGATAGTCTTCTTTTTTAGAAACACTTCTATTATTAGTTTCAGCTTGTGGTGGGTTGAATTAGTAGGTGTTTTATATATAAACATTTATATCACATTATTTATGTTATATCATATATATTGTATGCACTAAATTATGCATGTGCCTATACATTTGTGTATATTTATGTGTGCGATATATATGTGTGAGCCACAGCTCCCAGTGGCTGTATGATCATGAGTATAAACAGTCCATACACTGACAATCAGTCTGTTCTTCACTTTCAGTACACTAGTCAATAAATTACATGAGCTATTCAACAGTTAACTATAAAGGAACCTTGTAGGGGGGCCTGGATGGCTCACTGAGCCCAGTCTCTGGCTCTGTGCGGACAGCATGGACCCTGCTTGGGATTCTTTCTCTGCACCTCTCCTACTTGTGGTTTCTTTCTATCTCTCTCTTTCTCCCAAAATAAATAAATAAAATTTTAAAAATACTAAAATAAAATAAACTTGTTGATTATTTTGCCCAAGTGTAGGCTAATGGAAGTGCTCTGAGCATGTTTAAGGTGGGCTAGGTTAAGCTATGATGGTTGATAGACTAGGTGTATTAAGCAAATTAAAAAAAAATTTTTTTAATCTTTATTTCTGAGACAGAGACAGAGCACGAGTGGGGGAGGGGCAGAGAGAGAGGGAGACACAGAATCCAGAGCAGCCTCCAGGTTCTGCGCTGTCAGCACAGAACCCCACGGCGGGGGGGGAGTAGCGGCTCAGACTCAACGAACTGCGAGATCATGACCCCAGCCGAAGCCGGATGCTCAACCAACTGAGCCAACCAGGCGCCCCAATTAAGTAAATTTTTAACTTACAATACTTTCTTTTTTTAAAACTTACTTATTTTGAGAGAGAGAAAGAGAAAGCATGAGCAGGGGAGCGGCAAAAAGAGAGAAGGAGAGAGAGAGAATCCCAAACAGGCTCAGGACTGTCAGCACAGAGCCCAGCATGGGGTTTGATCCCATGACCCATGAGATCATGACCTGAGCCAAAATCAAGAGTTGAATGCCCAATGAACTTAACCACCCAGGTGCCCCAAACTTAGGATATTTTCAATGTACAATGGTTTTTATCAGATGTAACCCCATCATAAGCCAAAAAAGATTTGTCTATATAATCTCATTTCTTATTTTGTTCCAGTTACTTGACGTTTTAGGTTATATGATAGAGATAAAACACAGAGCTATATATGAAAATATCTTTTACCTGTAAATAACTTTTATCTAGGTAGGTTTTTTAAAAAGAATCTTTAAAAAGTGTACACTGTCTGAAGAACTTCCATGTATTATAGTTAAGGTTTAAGGTTACACAGTAAATTGATGATTTTTTTCCAGTAAATGAAAAATTATGTGACCTTCAGGATATAAAATTGGAAAAGTAAACCCTAAAACACAGAGACAAATGGAAACATACCCATATTTTTGTTAAATATTCGTTAATAGCTTCATTATCTGCTACTCGAATGACCTGGCATGCATTTTCTAGGATTATTGTTTCCATGTATTCTTTTAAAAGCATGCATTACTTTAAAAGCAGAAGAAGGCTATTTTGAAAATATCATTTTAACATATTGAAACTGATTAACAGGAAATTGAGAAATGGTGAGAAATTACTTTTCTCTTTCATTTCTGTTTAAGAGAAAAAGCCCAAACATAGCTTTCAATAAATATTCCAAGTAGACAAATAAATAGAAAAATACAACATTGTCATCTTTCACAAAACCACTAAGGTATGTTCATTCTTATTTATGTTAATTTATGCAGGAAAACCCATAAGGGCTATAAATACACTGTGGACGAAGAGTATGGAGGAAATACGGATTTGGGTCCTTTTGGGAAATTAGAGGAACACCATGTTAATTTTACCATGATAAATCTCTTTAATAATTTCACATTGCTTAGGTAATTGATTTATGAATATAACTAGTATCCCAAAGTAAAATACTGTGTGGTTTGTACTATTATCATTTTCAGAATTTAATAGATGAGGAAACCTGAAATTAAAAGGTCACAAATCTTTCAGAATCCTTTAGCTAGGCAAGTATATAGTCGTTATGAGAATCATCGATTATTTTTTTCATATTCAAAATTTCAACACTCTTTCACCCTTCCATGAGGGATTTATAGTTAACTTGAATTTATAAAGAATTTTCTTATAACATTTTTTAATGTTCATTTATTTTTGAGAGATAGAGACAGAACACAAGCAGGGGAGGGACAGAAGGAGAGGGAGACACAGAATCCAAAGCAGGCTTCAGGCTCCGAACTGTCCGCACAGAGCACAACATGGGGCTTGAACTCACAGACCACAAGATCATGACCTGTGTGGAGAAATCAGACATTCAACCGACTGAGCCACCCAGGAGCCCCGTATAAATAATTTTCTTAGATGTTAATTTTTATTTTAAAACAGCATGGCACATACATTTTTTTTTTTATAAATGAAGATCTAAAACCACTTAAATATTTGCTTATTTCTAAATAAATTTTATTGGGGAAGCTCCTAAATACTGCATATGGATGTTTAATTTTTGCATGACCAATTCTTTACATGATGCTATTTTACTTGAATAAAATCTTCATGAGGGAAATTATTAGGTATAATCTTTATTATATTAAGTACTTAAAATATTTACATTTTTAATAGTAACCAACAAATATATTTCACTATGAATGGTAAAAATCATAAGACATTTTGTTATAACCCCCTTTTATCCATGAGAATTTATACTGTAACAACATATATATACATGTCATACATCTATATATAGATGTATATAAAATATCTATCTATCTATCTATACATATATATATATGTTTTAGTTGGCCTCCCAGAAGTATAGGTACTATCTTATAATAATGACCAAACCAAACAAAAGAAGATAAACAACAGCAAATAAATAAATAAGTAAATAAATAAATAAAATCTTAATTTTAGTGTTGATCAAAAAATGAAGAGAAAAATAAAGCAAGTTTCACCATAGGTTTCACCGAACTATGAGCTTTTTCACTGTGCAGAAATTTGTTCTTCAGAGATAGGTTTGGGGATAGAATTGGTCATCATTCCCAGGCTTAATTTACTGTTTTTTTCCTGCAAAATCTGAAAAGCACTTCCTAATTTCTTAAATTCAAAGTGAAGGAATAAGAGTAGAACAAAATATAAGTAGTAATAAAAGGAATATGTTGCATTTTCTCGAGAGGACTACAAATCTTTCAAAGGCAACAAATATCCTCATCATCTGCCAAAGCACTAGGAGTGATGGGGTTCCACCTTTGCGAGGACCAGAACCAGACATGCATGATTCTATCCAGGCCAACTCCTGTCAATAGATTACCAGCTCTTCTGATTCTAATCTGATTCTAAGTCACTCGTCTCTTCCCTAATTTTCTCAGTGTCAGCTGAATTTTCTTTGCCTTTTGCATAGCTGCTTTCTTTCTCCTCACTACCTTTCTTCCTAAACTCATAAATGAGTTTAGTACTGCTAGACTCTACATATGCACATCATGTATCCGGGCTAGTGCTTTTCCTCTGTTGATCTACACATCGTTGTTTCTGCAATAATAACACATCTCCTAAACAAACACTGAACTGGATGTTTCCAACATATTGTTTCTGAGGAAACATTGAAAATCCAAATTCAGGTGCATTTTGACTACCGAAAAAAAAAAAAAAAAAGATGGGGCACTTGGGTAGCTCAGTCTGTTAAGCATCCAACTCTTGATTTTCAGCTCAGGTCATTATCATGGTGTGTAAGTTCAAGCCCTACATCAGGCTCCACGCTGAGAGTGTGAAGCTTGCTTGGGATTTTCTCTCTCTCTCTGCTTCCTTCCCTTTCTCCCTTCCCCTACTCACATACTTACTCTCTTAAAATAACTAAATAAACATTGGAAAAGAGAGAAAAATTATTGTTTATGTGTTAATAAGTTTCAACATCAAATTGTGGTAAGGGAAAATGACATATTGTCCTCTAAAAGCTCTTTCAGGGGCGCCTGGGTGGCTCAGTCGGTTAAGCGGTTAAGCGTCCGACTTTGGCTCAGGTCATGATCTCGTGGTCCATGAGTTCGAGCCCCGCGTCGGCTCTGTGCTGACAGCTCAGAGCCTGGAGCCTGTTTCAGATTCTGTGTCTCCCTCTCTCTGACCCTCCCCCGTTCATGCTCTGTCTCTCTCTGTCTCAAAAATAAATAAACGTTAAAAAAAAAAGGATTTCTTAAAAGCTCTTTCAGAAATAAGACTAATGTTTGGAAATCAAGTGAAATCAGCTCAAGGAAATAGTTTCTGTTAAATACCAACTTAAGTTTTAACTAGGAGGAGACAAGTGTTGAGTCTGTCTTCTTAAATTGCTAATAATGACGGCGATTATAGGTAGCCATACAGAAATTAGTAGCAAGCCATGTTTTCTTGTTTTGTTCTATGGGTTTGGAATGGGAAAAAAGGTATGAGATCAAGGGGCATGTATTAAAAGATCAAACAACAGAAAAGAAATTAACAATGAGAAGTCAAGATCATCTGATGGACGGGCCTAGATAAACTTGTTTATAGATTCACAGATGCTATGTTTTTATTTTCATTCTTTTTTCCAAATGTCATTATAGTATTAGTATTATAGTCCTGGGATCATGGAAACAAAAAAAATAGATCTTAGATAATATGTGAAATATTTCACAAGCAATTAGAATAAAATTCTGAGAGGTCTCCAGGGTAACTATGCTAGTTACTGACAAAATCTGCCAAGTTAGGCCCGGAATCCAAGTTCAAAGTCCTTTTCATTAGGACAGAGTCTTTCCATGTAATTGAAACTTAATTAAAAGAAATCACCATTTTAATGAATATTTACCTTGATTTTATTCTCTCTGTAAGAGGTAGAATATTTTCAGGAAGAAATAAAAATTTAGTTTTAGATAACTTTTTTGTGAGATATCTATGCCAAGGTATTAAATAGGAATTTGAATAGATCACTTTAATTTCAGAATTGAGATCTATCCTCAAAATTCTGAATATGTACATGACATTGGAAGCCATAAACGCTAATGAGAGAGTCTGAGGATAGAATAAAGATAAAGAGAGGGACTCAAAGAGAGTCCTAAGGAACTCTTCTTTTAATTATTATTTTGTGCCTTTAAATTCTTAGGACATAGAAAGGTGTTTGATAGAATTTCAAACCAATGGATGAAATAATTGTAATCCATTAAAAACAGAAAAACCAGAAAATGAAAATAAGTAGGAGGATATAGAAGGTAAAGAAGCATCAGAGAAGTCTAGAGCCACAGAACCCAAAGGAAGAAAGGAATTTGGGGAGTGAACCAACGGGGGAAATGCTACTGAGATCAAGTGTGGTGAACTTGAACAAATCATATTGGATATAGGACCTCCAGAAAATTTAGTAACATGGGTTTGGGTAAAATGGAGGGGGAAAACAAGATTGTAGAAATAAGTCATAATCCTGCTCCCAAGGTATTTATAGTCTATGGGGATAAAGGAAAGGAACATAAAAATAAATTAATTACTACAATAGACTGAGACAATCTTGCAACAGAAAAAAGCACAAGGCGCTATGTGGCTTTTTGGACTACAGAAGCTTGTAGATCATAATAGGATTTCTTGGAAAAAGTGATGATTGAATTGAGTCTTAAGGACCAGAGGGATAAACTACACAGAGTAGCAGTTATAGATGAACAATGGGGATGTTTACTAGTGCATTTCAGGTAGTAAAGACAAAACCAGAAATATGAAGGTGGACCTAGTGAACTCAAGTTGTTCAGTGAGATGCTAGTGTGTATTATCAATCATGGTACTAAAAACTTCTTGGTTTCCTGCCATGACCCTCACTATTTCAGTCTAGTCCTATATACATATATACATGCATATGTATATACATGTATATATGTATATATACATATATACATGCATATGTATATACATGTGTATATGTATATATACATATATATTCTTTATTTTTGAGAGAGAGAGAGAGAGCTAGTCAGAGACACAGAGAGAGAGAGGGAGGCACAGAATCTGAAGTAGGCTCCAGACTCTGAGCTGTCAGCACAGAGCCTGATGTGGGCCTTGAACTCACGAACTATGAGATCATGACCTGAGCCAAAGTCACATGCTTAACCAACTGAGCCACCCAGGCATCCCTCTAGCCCAATATATTTTAACTGAAAATAAAAAATACAACTTCACTCATAAGGTTTCTAACTTTGAGCAGTAACTAATACCTTTAAAGGATCTAAAATAACATTTCCTTGAAAGGAAATGACATTAAAAGGGAATCAGCACTGGGGGGCCTAGGTGGCTCAGTCGGTTAAGCATCCCACTTTAGCTCTGGTCATGATCTTGCGGTATGTGAGTTCGAGCCCCGCCTCGGGTTCTGTGCTGACAGCTCAGACCCTGGAGCCTGCTTTGGATTCTGTGTCTCCCTCTCTTTCTGCCCCTCCCCAGTTCACACCCTGTCTCTCTCTGTCTCTCTCTCTCAAAAATAAAACAATATATCTTAGTAATTCTATCATTGTTATATCATTGTGGGGATACACTAGTGAAATGATTTTGCATTTATTTTCTGGTGAGGTAGTGAGGAAAATTCATGTAGAATCATAAGTTTTCATGTATATACAAAAATGGGCATATAGATCCCTAATGGAAAATGATAGAAATGTAAGGACAACTTGGGAATCTAATCAGCAAATATTATTGAAGAAGGGTACTTACAAAAATACACAGCTTTTCATGAAAATATGTACTATACAGCTAGATATCTTGGGTATATAATCAAGGTTTTCTTCTTATTAAATGTTATATCAGACTTTCTTATAACTGAGACTTTGAGGATGGTATATTTATCTAATTTTTCTGTTCATCATCTGTGCATTGTTTAAGGAGGGTAAACACCTGCACTTACAAAAAAAAAGATTTATGTGAAATTTTAAAAGGTAAATCATAAATGCTTATCTCTAAGTATGTAAGAACAGAAATGAGAAATTATGCCACCCATATCTTACATCAGTCACAAATTACTATATTATTTTCCATTCCAATCTGACATTTACCAAAAATCCAATATTCTAAGATCAAATATTTATTTTAGAATGCCTGATGTATGTAGCATTTTACAAAGCAATATCACAAAAGTCCAACTCTATGTTCAAAGAAATTTTCACGTGGCCAATGAAAAAGAATATTCATCTCTAATGGACATGGTTTTCTGTAGGTAATAAGTCTAGATTTCAACTTTTGAAAGATAAATGCAAGACTTAAAGCTTAGAAATATGTGATGGGGAATAAAATAAAATAAAATAGAAAAGTTATATTACTCTAAATACCAAGAAAAAAATTCACAGACGGATGAATGGGTGGTATTAATATAATTTACAGAAAATTGAGAAACATGATGAAAAGATGTGAAAAAAAACTCATAGAAATAAAATCTGAAAATTTTAGTTAACTGTGAATGGTGTAACCTGTACTAAAAAGACAAAAATGGTAGGTGAGTTAGAGGGTGACAGAATAATAGGAGGATGCTATGCTTGTATTGTCCCTCAAACACAGCTGGATAAATATCAAATCATTCTGAATGCCCAAGAGATCTATCTGAGCGCTAAGAGAACAAACTACATAACTAGCTGGAGAGAAGAGGCCACATAGTGAAAGATAGGAAGTGTGGAGATGTGATTTGGGGGAGAAAAGGATCATGGGTGCTGTGGAGGGTGGAAGCGATCCCTTATCACAGAAAGAGGAGAGACAGAGACAGACAGAGACAGAGAGAAACAGCAGTGTATGGAGGATCGCATAAGAGAAACACTTCCCCAAACATTGCTGACTGGGAAAACGAAAAGGGATGATTAGTGTGAGAGTTTAAGACCAACAGAGCTCAAAGACCAGAGTTTTAGACTTCTGTGCCAGTGGCCTGATGTGGAGCCTGGCAGGCACAGTTGGTGGTCCTGTGGAGGAGGGCAGAGGTCTGAGAGCAGGTTGTACAATCTGAGGATCTCCTGGGATGCGCTGGGAAAGATTTTCCCCCTTCCTGCAGTGCATCTGACAGAGGTGGCTTTGCCTCTCAGGGGACAAAAGAGACAATGGGTGCCATTGCTCCCCCATAAGGCTGCTAAGGCTGCTAGCTAACTCAGACTTAGGCTTTTTTGCTGCACTTGACTTTAGAGTCCAAACTCTTGTGCATTGGTGCAACTGCTCTTCTGGGACAAACTGGCACCAGTCCCAGCACAGGAAGCCCCTCTCCCAGAGGATCAGCATGAGTTTGTGCCATGTTAGGTCCCTTAAGTTTGGAGTTTTAAATCTCAGCTACATTACTGAGATAAAATACAGATTCATAGCACTGCCAGGCAGGCAGGTGCCGTGGACACAGACAGAGTGAAGGTAGGGATCTGAGGGATACCTGGGACACACAAGGGGAGATTATTTGCTCCTCAGTAACAGCTTCCTAGACAGCCTTGGGCACAAACTTCCCACTTCAGGGACAAGAGGGAGGGCTGGTGCTGTTTTTTTTCTCCCCTATCCATTAACACTAATTGGCTTCTGTGACCAGAAAAGTGCCAAAAGTGGAAACCTGAGCTGCTTACATCAAGTCCTGCCCCCCTGCACTCTGCAGGTGCTTCTTTACTAGGGGAAGTGTTCCTGAAATCCAGAACAGCAGGCCCCTCCCCCAGAAGACCAGCATATACCCCCTGCACCCACCAAGTCTACTGACCATAGAGTTCTGCAAAGCTGTAGCTGTAATGGAAATAGGATCAGGCCTTTTTTAAACAAGCAAACCAGAGCACATCTATTTAAAATTCGCCACATGCTGCACAAGGTCCAGACACTCCCCACTGTAGGCAAGGAGATACTCTGCAGAGAACTGACCTGAGGGAAAGAGCAGCCAAAACATAACAGCAAAATGTGTACAGCATACACCAGAAACACTTCTTGAAGCACCAGGCCTTGGACAGTATATGACCTCTTCTTAATATAGCATTACTCTCAGGAGCAGGAAACATAACAAACTTTCCCAACACACAGAAGACAAAGACCTAGACAACATGCCAAGATGGAGGAATTCATCTCAAAAGAAAGAATAAGAAAAGGTCATGTCCAGAGACCTAATAGAAACAGATATAAGTAATATGTCTGATCCTGAATTTAAAACAACGATCATAAGAGTACTAGCTAGGCTTGAGAAAAGCATAGTAGACGCCAGAGAGTACCTTACCATATAAATAAAAGACCTAAAACTAGTTAGGCCAGAATAAAAAAATGCTATAACTGAGATGCAAAAATGATCTAATGACCACAAGGATGGAAGAATCAGAGGAACAAGCAAGTGATATAGAAGGCAAAATTATGGAAAATAATGAAGGTGAAAAAGAAAGAAAGAAAAATGTTAGATTACAAATATAGACTTAGGAATTCAGTAACTCCTTAAAGAGTAATAACATTCATATCATAGGAGTACCAAAAGAAAAAGTTAGGGAAAAAATACCAGGTTTATTTGAGAAAATTATAGCTGAAAACATCCCTAATCTGGGGAAGGAAACAGACATCCAAATCCATGAGGCACAGAGAACTCCCGCCAAAATCAACAAAAGTAGGTCAACACCAAGACGTATCAGGGCAAAATTTGCAAAATACAGAGATAAAGAAAAATTCCTAAAAACAGCAAGGAAAAAGAAATCCCTAACTTATAAGGGAAGACAAATATGGTTAGCAGCAGACTTCTCCACAGAAACTTGTCAGACCAGAAGGGAGTGGCACAATATATTAAACATGCTGAATGGGAAAAATATGTAGACAAGAGTATTTTATCCAGCAGGGCTGTCATTCATAATAGGAGAAGAGAGGGTTTCCCAAAAACTAAAGAAGTTAGTTCTTTTAGTTTCCCAAAAACTAAAGAAGTTAATTTATGCTACTCAAAGGGTACAAAAATACTGATTTGAAAGGACACATGCATCTGAATGCTTATAGTAGCATTATCAACAATAGCTAAATTATGGAAAGAGCCCAAATGTCCATTAACTGATGAATGGATAATGAAGATGTGGGGTACACACACACACACACACACACACACACACACACACACACAGTGGAATATTATTCAGACATTAAAAAGAGTGAAATCTTGCCATTTTCAACGATGTGGATGGACCTAGAGCATATTACACTAAGTGAAATGAGTCAGTCAGGGAAAGACAAATACCATATTATTTCACCCATATGGAATTTAAGAAACAAAACAGATGAGCATAGGGGAGTGAAAAAAAAAAGACAGAGGGAGGTAAACCATAAAAGAGACTTTTAACTATAGAAAACAAATTGAGGGCTGCTGGAGGAGAGATGGATGGGGCATGGGCTAAATGGGTGATGGGTATTAAGGAGGGCATTTGTTATGAGCGCTGGGTATTATATGTAAGTGATGAATCACTAAATTCTACTCCTGAAACTAATATTACACTCTATGTTAACTAAGTAGAATTTAAATAAAAACTTGAAACATTAAAAAAATTAAAAATACCAAAAATACTATATATGTATATTACCCTTATGACAGTGAAACAAATTATATACTTGAGGTTTTTGTTTTTTTTAAATTTTTTTTCCAATGTTTATTTATTTTTGGGACAGAGAGAGACAGAGCATGAACGGGGGAGGGGCAGAGAGAGAGAGGGAGACACAGAATCGGAAACAGGCTCCAGGCTCCGAGCCATCAGCCCAGAGCCTGACGCGGGGCTCGAACTCCCGGACCGCGAGATCGTGACCTGGCCGAAGCCGGATGCTTAACCGACTGCGCCACCCAGGCGCCCCTATACTTGAGGTTTTTAAGGGAGAAAATCATACAGTAATATCATATAGTAGTCATTAATGAAGTAACATGTCCACTTCTGGGCAACAGATTTTTAAAATGACTATAAGTAATACAAAAGTATTGAAAAATTAAATACAATAATTGATTCAAAATATCTGCTTTTCACTTAACTAGACTTGCTTGACTGGTTACAAAGATGTATAAAATAGAAACCTTATCCTTAAGGAACTTTCCTAATGTAAGATAACATATCCATAGGCAAACAACTGTTAAGCATGTGAAAAATGGTATAAAGGATACATATACCAATAATAAATGTAGTTGATTTGGGAAAACATACTAACCTAGGGTAACTTAAGGTATTACTATTATCTGGACTTATCCCTCAATCTACTATTTCTTGACACCCCTGGAGTCCTGGGATAATGCAATGAGGACAAAGGTCAGTCGTTATTATAGTCTTAGTAAATGCAATGATTCCAGAATCCTCATAGCATCTAAGGGAGCAGATAATACCAGCATCTCCTACTTACTCAAAGTCACATATTACTACCTTGTATATAGGTTTTATGAGTACACTGTGTTATTCTTCTTAATTAAAATCTACTCTTCTTCCATCAAAATTAAAACCCACTTATTTAAAAAAATCATCGGGAGCACCTGGGTAGCTTAGTCAGTTAACTGTCGACTTTGGCTCAGGTCATGATCTCATGATTCCTGAGTTTAAGCCCTGCATTCGGATCCTCTGTCTCCCTCTCTCTCTGCCCCTCTGTCACTCGTGTTCTCTCTCTCTCTCTGTCTCTATCAAAAATAAATAAATAAACATTTAAAAAAATAATCAAAGTGACTAGAAGTATGATCCTTACAAATACGATCTTTATCCCCAGTTTGGAACCATTTATTTGCAATAATTTCATCCAGTCAATACTGTATAATCTGTGGGATTTTGGTATTTGAGCCATTCCGCCTAAACTTAACCAGTCTGGCCCTAACTCTTGAATGCCTTTCAAACCTTTGCAATCGTCCAAGTAGCCTTCTTTGTTTTTAGTGGGTCCTATTAATTGAGAGGGTGTCAAGACCCATTTTGCTGTCTTTTTTTTTCCACCTGATATATAGCAGTTGCTCAGCTAGTTTCTGGATTTCTTTTTGAGGAAATTGTTCCTTATGTTGCTGTAAATTCAGTTTGCTCATGGAAGGAAGTGAGTTCAAGAGCCTGCTTATGTTCCCATATTGAAGGAGAACGCCTATGTCCCTGTGTTCTTTGATTTGTGGCCTCCTTACTTCATCTTCAAAGCCATTCATAGGGGGTTGAGTTCTTCTCATGCTTTAAGTATCTCTGACCTCCTGTTCTGCCACATATCTCAAACTCATGAGTATTCTACAAGTCCTCACTTTTCAAATGTTATCATGTAAAATATCACCTTCTTAATGTACAATTTCAGGAAAATATAACCATTTCTAAAAATACATAAATCTCAGTTTTATATGCCCATATGCAAAGTATAAAGGTGTATAAAACTTAAAAAAATTAAATGTAAGTGATAAAAGTGTTCTGTTATAGAGAAATAAAATAGAGGCGAAATAGATGTAATCCATAATGCTGTCCTTTTAGCTGGATGCCCAGCATAGTTTATCACCGCCCATTTGCATATATTGTATTTTAGAATTTTTGCCAATGGAGAAAATTGTGTATATTTAAATTATGAAACACTTAGTCACATCTTGATACTTTTCTTCAATTCAAGACGTTCATCTTAAAAGAAAATGGTGACATATTCTGTGATCGCTTATAGATCAAACCAGTATTAAACATATATATGCTGTTGGAGACAGATATCAGTAGTATATAATACTGATTATGATTATTATACCAAAATTTTATTTTGTTCTTAGAAATAATGAGCATCTTATCACTGGAAGTATATAAACCCACATGGTATGCTTGTATTTCAGAATGGTTAAGAAGATATTTACAAATGGGGACAAAAAGGTGGATAGACTTTACGATACCTTCTCATACAGAAAATCCATGATCCTTAAATGCTGGATGAAAGAAATAAAACAATAAAGTTACTTTTTTCTTTAACAACTTATCATTAGTTTTAGAAATATGTTTATATTTATGTTATCTATTGTTGCTGTTCTTAAAATATGTCGAAACAGTACTATTTCAGTCTGATTAGAATTTGTTTTAACTCAGTAAAGTTGGTCTAAACATTATGTACCACAGATGAAGAAATAAGTGTTAAAGAAAATTAATGAAGGCATAAACTGCAAGGGAATAGTCAGATCATTTGAGAAACTTATTTCTCTCAAGGGCACTGTTGTAACTGTTAGCACCACGGTCATAGAAAAAGCCCTTGACTCTACCCATTAACCAGCTAAGAGACCTTGGACAAGCTTCATAGTCCCTGGAGGGCTCAGTTCTTTCATCTGTGGCTGAAAGGATTTAGTCAAGATGATCTCTAAGATTATTCCCATATCTATGGCTTCATTATTTCAGGTACCACATAGAACCATATCAAGAGGAGAATATCGTTTATTGACTTGGTTAACTTTCTCTTAAGTAAAAAATTACAGTTAGAATTCCCTGGCCATAATCTTTTGCATATTACCCAAATAGCTGAAAATACAACTTTAAGAATGAAGTTTTCAGTTTTGTTTATAGGCTTTAGTGGAAAAAACCATTTCATGACAAGAGGTAATAAGCAATGCAGCCATTTTTTACAGAAACATAGATATAAAGTTATATATTTTTAGATATTTTCCATCCAATCTCAGCTATAAATGTCTTTATCACCTACAGTTATCTTTGGAATTAAATCTTTTGAGAGATGAATGCTGTAGACTATTTAATGCTTCAGCAGGTTTAGATGCTTATAACTTGTGAAAAGTTAAAATGTTATTTCTTTTATTTCATATCTATTCTAAACTTTTATTGTTGCTTTTGAAACAGATATTTTAGAAACAAAAAGGATGTGAGTGATCATCTAGCCCAATTTTGTCATTTTTAAATCAAGACCACAAATCGTTTTCACTCCTCCCATCAAGAGGTCATAGCTACAGGCCTTGCTGTTGAAGCTCTGAGGTATTCCCTGTGAAAAGCTCCATACACTGAGGTGGTTGCCATGCTGAGGAGGTCACCTGTACAAATTCTGATTGGTGATCGGAGCTGAGGTTAGCCTTCTGCCGTTCCCCATGAAGTATCACATGACGGGAATTGTTTTGGACCCTCTATTCCAGACCATCTGCCAAATGAATACCTCTGAATGACTTCCGTCAAAACTACATGAGGGAGGAGAATCACCCATTTGACTGCTGCTACATTATTGAGTCATAAAATTATGAGATATAATAAGATGATTGTTGTTCTAAGCAACTTAACTTTTGGTTGGTTTTTGTCTTGTTTTTATTTTTACTGCATCAATAGATAAACGGAATTTGGTATATGGAAGTGAGGTGCTAACATTACAAAATCTAAAATGTATGGTTTTGGTCTGGGGACAGGGCAATAGGCAAAGGTCTGACAAACCTTAAAGTGACAAGTAGCGAGGACTCGAAGGAGACTGAACAAAGAAATTACTAAGGGCTGGCAGAAAGTTTGGTAATACTGCCACTGAGGTAACCTGGAAAATATACAGTGTACTTAAAAAACTTGATAATCTAGCTAAGATGATTTCTGAATTAAGTGTTGAAGGTGTTACCTCATTTCTTCCAGTTATCTAGTAAAACTGAGAGAAAAGAAAGATGAAGTGAATAGTCAATTGCTAACAGAATATGGAGTGAATATAAAGGGCTTAGGACAACCAGCAAGTTGTCCTCAAAGTAAGAGATGGTCTCAGGGTAGAGATAAAATCTAATGCACTGCTAGTAGAACACAGCCTGTGGTTGTAAGATCGTTTAAGACTTCAGAAGGATTTAAGGCTGATCTAATGTACCCTCTCAGTAACAAAAAAGAAAAAGGGTATGCCATATAGATGCTCTAAAACAGACAATAGTGCTTAGTGTACAAACAACAGCCTCACAGGAAAACCAAGATAGAGAAGAATTTACCACAAAAAGATTTATGGGTTTGGTTTTGTCTAATGAAATAGATTAGTAATTAACACCCAAATGGCTCATGAGATGTTAAAGGAATTATATTAACATTGAATAGGACAGAAAGAGTAAAAAGAAAAAATTAAAGTCTTGAGATAACCAAGAAGCAATCTAAGAAAACTAGATTTTGAAAATAGATTTTATGGAAAAGTCTACATTATGTGGAAAAGGAAGTTTTCACCATCCATTTGCATATATTCAATTTTAGAATTTTTGCCAATGGAAAGAAGCCAAGAGCCATGTAGAATTATGCCCAAAGACCAAGACTGAACCTCAGTTGGGAAAGGAAAATATTTGCCATATTATATTTAAGAATTTCTATAGGATAGTGATTGCTATGTGTCTTATTTTCTCCCTTCTGGAAAACGAATATTTACTATGATTATCCTACACCTGTTCCATCTTGGAACATTAGGTGGGTGGAGGACAGATCATTTGTCTTTCCATTTC
This sequence comes from Felis catus, assembly GCF_018350175.1. NCBI lineage: Eukaryota > Metazoa > Chordata > Mammalia > Carnivora > Felidae > Felis > Felis catus. Next base: position 31,329,617 of record NC_058368.1, on the reverse strand, counting down.
ACAGATCTACAGTCTAAAAGTAACTTTATCCAAGGGAGAAAAAAAAAAACCTAAAACTAAAACTAAAACCAAATTAAATCCAAACTAAAACCAAACTAAAACCAAACTAAAACTAAAACTAAAACTAAAACTAAAACTAAGATACTTTTACAGCTAGATCTGATTTAAATGATGTGATCCTGGACCTTAAACCTGAGCTTCATAGCATAATAGAATGAGACTTCTGGTGATTCTCACATGATGAAGGAAGATCAGTACTGTTGTAAGCAGGGTATGGACTATAATGGTTTCAACATGGAAGCAAATTATTTGAAACTTCTCTCATGGATATGCAGGTCAATGATCCTGCCCCTTGAATATGCACATGGTTGAGACTGCTTCAACCAGTAGGGTATGGCAGAAGTGGTGCTAGAGTGTCAAATACCACGCAACGTTCTCTTTCTTCATTCTTGGCACCCTGATTCACCAATAGAAGAAGTCTCTGCAGCTGCCATACTGAAGAGGCCAAAGGTAGCCATTTTGTTGACAATTCAGCTGAATTCAGCCTTCCAGATTACACCCTCCAAGTTACCATAGGTGTGTGTATGAAACTTACACCTTCCAGTCCAGACTATCTAACAGTTGAATATCATCAAGTGACCTCTACTATGTCACATGGAACAGTAGAATTATGCAGCTGATCTCTGCTGGAAGTTCTGACCCACAAAATTTGTGTGATACAGTAGAATGGTTGTAGGAGCTTTACCGTTAAGTTTTATGGTCATTTGTTCCAAAACAACAGATACCTGGAACATACACTTTCTCCTTTAAAGATCAATCTTTAAAAGATAAAACTGTGGCAAGGAGAAGTGAAGTAATTTATACAAGTTTATGCAATAATATAGGGGCTATTGCAGTGCAAAACCAGGACCTGTATCTTCCTCTTCTTTCCACTGTACCCCATTGTCCTGACGAGTGCATTTTGTTGTGTAATACTATCTTATAATGTTTAGAAATCAAATGGTCAACTTTTTGAAAATCAATCATGTTTCTTTTTAGTTCTTCCTTCTGTTTCTTTCCTTTTACCTGTCTTCTGCTATTTAATGTTTTGAGGCTCTTCCCACATATGAAAATAATAAACATAGGTGAATTCTAATTTTTAGTGGACTTCAAAATCAAAATGCAGGGGAGCCCCTAAGACACTAATTTCGAATCACGGGCGTCTGCGATTACATCTTTTCTGTTTTAAAAACAGCTGTGCTAACCAAAGTGAGACTCATTTTCTAACTTCTCTTGTTAAGACAGTGAGAAATTAGCAACAGTACTTCCTGAAACCATCAAGAAGAAAAATGTCAGTGACATTGCATAGAGATGTAAGTGATACTAAAATAGAAGTTTTCTGTGAGAGGACACCCAAATATGTGAGAAATTTTCGGCTCTTAGTGCCAGTAATTACTACAATGGCTGTATATTTCATAGAAATATCAAGGATTTTATGGTTGAAACTGGAGATCTGACAGGTGCAGGAAGAGGAAGTAACAGTACCTACCTGGCGCAAGAAATTTGAGGACGAATATAGTGACTCTTAAGCACAATGTTAGAGGTGTGGTATCTATGGCTAATAATCTCTCAAATACCAATGGATCTCAGTTCTTCACCTATGCCAAGAAGTTACATTTGGACATGAAATACACAGTATTTGGAAAGGTAATAGATATTCTGGAGACTCTAGATGAATTGGAGAAGTTACCAGTAAATGAGAAGACATATCAAGCTCTTAATGATGTGCTCATTAAGGACATATCTATTCATACCAATCCATTTGTTCAGTAGCTATAATAGACTTGAAAAGATATTTGGCAAACTGTTTGGGGAACACACCTATTCTGGTTTACCCAGTTTTAATTATGCCAAGAGATTTTTATCATCCTACTGCTCATTTACAACTAAAATCTTCTGAACTAGTGGTACCAATGGGACCCAAACAGCTTTTACTCCCATTATTAGAGCATATACTTTACTATAACTATTAACCAATGTATTTCTTTAAGGTTAATTTTTTAGATATCTTCTCTCTAATTTTTTTACATGTAAACATTCATTTAAAAAATAGAAATACATTATTTCTGTGATGAAGACTTAACGTCCTACCTAGTTCTACTCCTGTTCACACTGGCATCCCTTATAACTAGAACTAGAAGCATTTAACATCATCTGCTTTCTGAGCTAGAGTGCATCCAAGCCCGAGATGAAGACTTTATTCAGAGAAATTTAAAAGTTCCAATCCAGCAGATCAGAATTTCCATACTGAGGTAACTTTTTGATAACTCCACTCCTCTCTTGTGGTCTCTTCTTCCAAGTTTGATTTTTGAGATGAAGCCATCCAATAGTCTGTATCAAGTAACTGAGTCTCTCTACCTTGTTTAATCTCATGCCTGAGTTTTGGTTTGGATTTCCTGCACATTTCCCCTATGCACGCAGGATTTTAGTCCCACTCTGTTCTTAGAGATTCTATATTCTAATCTTGTCATGAAAATTTTAGCCCTAAAGTGGGAATTATGCTATTTCTCTCCAATTTCTTTGGCATCTCTGTAATCCTGTCTAGAATCTTTGCTTTAGAACTTAGCTGCCTTAACTTAGTTTTAAGTTACTTAACACCTAACCCCACAGTTTTGCTGGTATTCCTGGAGACTAGTGTGATGGCCTGCCTGCCTGTCCACCTGTCACGATCCATTACTGTTTAGTACTCACCATTGTATTCTCCAGATAAAAAGCTTTGCCTGTCTGGCTAGATTCCCATCACTCGATTCTTGTTCAATTTGCAAGAACTGATTTTATCTCAGTGTTGGCTTTTAGTGTCCCACTTGTATCCACCCTAAACTCTTTCTGCCACTACCGAGTCTGATATTGGTTAGAGGAGAACAACTCTGTATGATCGTTAATACAGAGGCAATTATGTCACTCTAATAATTAAATGCACTGTATCTCAGTTGTTCTAATAAAATTTTAATAAAAATTTTTAAATTTTTACCTTTTTACCTTTTTAAATAACTTATAAGAAGATACTTGTGCTGTTCTTTCTTCTTAGTCTTTGATAAGAATAACAACTGAAGGCTACAGATTCAGAAATTGAATCTTAATATTTTTAATATGTGCATATTTACAAAGGTCACTATTTACGTGACAGGGGTAGTTTTTATAATTGCCTCTAAATAATAGAATTCTCACAGTGGAAAAATATGACATATCTATTTATATATAAAACCACAGCTTTTCTCTGTGATGCAGTGAAGTAAAGCATATGACCATGATGTGGTTAATGTTTTTATTTAAAAAGTTAATAATCCTGAACTGGATTTTTGATCAAGGAACTAACATGACTAAGTACATATATTTATAGAATATATAGAATATATATTATATTTATATTATAATATAATTATATTATGGGTGCCAGGGTTGCTCAGTCATTTGAGCGTCCGACTTTAGCTCAGGTCATGATCTTGCATTTTGTGAGTTGGAGCCCCATGTCGGGCTCTGTGCTGACAGCTCAGAGCCTGGAGCCTGCTTCAGATTCTGTGTCTCCCTCTCTCTGCCCCTTCCCCGCTCATGCTCTGTCTCCCTCTGTCTCTCAAAAATGAATAAACATTAAAAAATTAATATAATTATATTAATGTATATTATTTAATATTATTATTAATATAATATTAAATTATATATTATAACATATAATATATACTTAGTTGATATATATGTTTATATCAACTATTTATTTTAATTTATTTATATTTATATCAACTATTGTAATCATTTCTAAAGTAGAGAATGTTGCAAGTTTTTAAAATGTTCTTTATTATATTGGTTGGACTATGGACTACATATTGGTCTTGGTCCAATTAGGAAACAGAGCCACACAGTAATTGAAACAGGGGAAGTTCAATATTAAGAATTATTAAGCTACGATAAAATCGTAATTGTAAAGATGGAAAGAGTACGTTCTAAAGGACTCCTCCACCTTCTCTTAGAGCTCAAGAAATGTACCAAAGATGGGCATACTTAGTATATATTCCACCCACTGCCAGGATAGTGTTCACACCTAGTTTGAAGAGTGAAATTTGTTGGATTGCTTGAGTTAAAGCTGATTTACAGCTACCAAGCAAGTGGAAAAATTCAAACCAAACCAAAACAACCTCTAGACTGGGGCTGCATGGTTTCCACAGGACTGTGTTCTCTGGGTGCACAGATGGGGCAGATAAACACCAAATGTTCTTACACACCTACCCTTTGTCTAACTGGGGCAAGAGGAAGAAAAAACAAAACACCATTTACCCTAACCTGGAAAGAGACGCTCTCTTCCCCCTGCAGTGTCTCTCCAGCGCCCTCTACTGACAGTTTAAAGTCATGCTCACCTTAAGGGAGAAAAAGCTTAAGTGTCCTGTATCATGGAGAGCAAGTACACTGAAGTGTGAATTTAGATTTTTGAGGCTACACTAAAAAATGCCACAGACGTCACATAAGCTACAGTTCTATGTTATAAATATACATTACACACAAAGTAAAACAACTCTTTTCTGTCACATATTTGCCATATGTCAGTATTATCATAACTGGTATGCAATAAAAATTAATAATATTGTAAACATTTTAATATTTAAATGTTTTAATATTTTTAACATTAAATATTAACAATTAATATTTTAAACATTTTAATATTATTTAAATATTTCAGCATTTTTAAAACATTTAGGTGGATAGTATTGATACTCTAGATATTTTGAGAAGTTTCCCTCCAAACTGAAACTGATAAAACCCTTGTTTTAGATAAGCTTCCCTGTGCTGCCAGAAACAGCTGAAATTATTCCATGGACTTTACATCAATTTTTTTTAAGATAATCTCTGTGCCTAACGTGGGGCTCAAACTCATGATTCCGAGATCAAGAGTCACACCCTCTACCAGTTGAGCCAGCCAGGTGTCCTTACATCAATCTTTACATTTGGCCTTTATTATATATAAAAAGTAGACTTCTGTGTTTTTCTTTTGTTTTAGTTCCTTTGTTAGTCTTCAGATACATGGCAGTGGCAATAATTCACACAAACAAATACTAAATTGTGATGTAGCATCCAGTAAATGTCTGTCTACAGACTAGTTTCATGGGAACCACAAGCAACCACATTGGCCTGAATGGTCAGAGTCACATGTAATCTTTCTGTGCTCAGAACAGTATATATTCCCTTGTTCCAACACTGGCAAACGAGCACCGATAAGACAGTTGGCATTTGTTTTACTATACAAAATAAAGATAATTATAAAGAATTATAACCCTTTCTCGTTATCTAAAGTTTTTTTTTTGTTTTTTTTTTTTCAAATGGGAGGTTGAAACCCTGCTGGAAGTGTTTGTCACTGTGCTGAATGCAGACCCTTTTACCTTCTTGTATTAACAACAATGCATTCACTAATTCAATGTAGTTTTTGTCTCACCAAAAATTAAGGCATTATTTATATTGGTGATCATTAACATAATGATATTTTGAAATCAAAGTTTTGTTTCTAATGCTTTAATCTCCCAGAAGCAATTGGAACTCATCCTAGAATTAGATTTGTGCTCATTAGATCCACATGAGCTAAGTGGCTTTGTTCTAGAAGGTCAGTCACACAGTTAGCCCAGCTTATTGGTTAAAGGTATTTTTGAAGTCAGAATTTTGAATTTTGCAATAGAATTTTAGATTTATCTATTTATTTGTTCCTCTACTTACTCTGTCAGCCAGTACGAGGTCCTGTGCTACATAAGGGGGATATAGCAGTGAACAAGACAGATTGAGCCCCTGCCCTCATAGAACTTACATTCTAGCACAGAATAGTCACACATTAAATAAATAAATATTAATTGAGTTATTGAAAATTTTGGTAAATAGTTTGAAGAAGAGTATAGCATACAATGAAAGATGGAAGGGAGGTCTAATCTCTCTTGCAAGTTAGGGAAGTCTTGCCTGGGGATATTATGCTTGGCTTCAGGTCTGAAAAATGACTAGGAATCAATAATGGTGGCATCTGGAGTCATGGGGTTGGGTGAGTTGTCCAGCTGGAAGGAGAGGCCCCTGAGAAAGCCCTGGAGGCACGGCGCAACCTGAAGTGACAGAGGACCTAAAAGAAAAAATGTCTTCTCAAGAGGACACGCTGTAAGGAGAATCTGGTGAGGAGGCAGGGTACTCAGCACATATTATTTAAACTTATCTGAGAATTTATTAAGTGTGACAAACCTCACTGAACCACGTTTCCTTCTTCTGTAAAATAGATAAAATAATGCCTCTGTTTCAGAAATGTTATAAAAAATTAAATAAGGGAATGTTTACAAAGTCTTTGGCACATAGTCTTGCCAGACTAAGCAGGCTGAAGTATTTACAACAGCATGGCAATGCAGTTTCTTATTATTCATTTTTCAAATGTATAGTTTTCGCATAATTTCAACTCTAATCATAAATTTTTTAAGGATACTATTTTTACAGCTTAGACTTTTACATATATATATATACATACATATATGCATATATATGTATATATGTATATATATATATATATATATATATATGAAACTGGAATGTATATATTTGGAGCACAGACACTCAAGTATTTCAGTAAATAAATAATTTAGACTTCAGTTTGAAGAATTGCAACCTTACACATCTATTAACATATTTCCACTTTTTCCTAAAACCATGGAAAATACAATTAGCTACCTGTCGTCTGTTATAACTTTATTCATTGCACTAGCAAAATTGCTTGAGTTTTGAGGTGCTTTCCAATATTCAATTAAACAACCTTTAAGGTATGAGAAACAATAATGGGCTTTCTGAACCTCTTTTGGAGGAACACTGGGCCTAGTTGTCAAGGTAACTTGACCTCATTTTCAAGGTGAATTAGACCACCATAGGAAGGTGTCCTGGTGCTCAGTAGTTTCTCAGTAAGTGTTTTATTATTCAAGTGTTGTCAGAAGCAAGCTTGAAGTGGACATATTGTTTCTCACTTTTACCTTTTTAAATAAAAGTTATAAAAGGCTCTTTGAACATCAATTTTTTTACCTTTGCATTTATATTTTTTCCTCAGGGAACATTTCAAATGGCATGTTCTTATTATTCCCTCTCTCCCATTAGATTTGTTTCTCTAGAGTATTATTCTTTTACTTTATGTTTTACACAAGAAACTGACAGCTCTGGCCTTGCTAAAAGGATCCATTGTCTGTTTTTTTTCTGATGGAAATACTTGCCCAATGTTCCATTGACCTTTTGAATTTTCCCTCTTTACTTCTTCTGTATCCTGGTTGCAACATGAGCTTTCTTTTCCCAATAACCCACAAGAAAATACACAAATGATAATAGAGAAATATGTCAGAAACATGAAAACCAAGTGCTGAGATTTGGGCCTGTACCACTGTGAAAGCCTAACCCCTGGTGTTCTTAGAGTAAATATATATATATCATACCTTGCAAGAAAATTGAAAAGGAAAACATTTCCGAGATATTTATTGAGACGTTAGGATGGTCACACCAACATCTTTAGATACTAGAGGAAGGCTAACATGGATGTTTATATGGGGGGCACAATCTATTTATGGGCAAGCCAAAGAGACAAATGGCAGAAATAATCTTATCAAAGATGTCATTTATAGCTTTTTAAAAAAAAAAAGCATTTATTTATTTATTTATTTATTTATTTATTTATTATGAAATTTATTGTGAAATTGGTTTCCATACAACACCCAGTACTCATCCCAACAGGTGCCCACCTCAATGTCCGTCACCCACACTCCCCTCCCTCCCACCCCCCATCAACCCTCAGTTTATTCTCAGTTTTTAAGAGTCTCTTATGGTTTGCCTCCCACCCTCTCTAACTTTTTTCCCCCTTCCCCCTCCACATAAGGATCTCAGGATCCACATAAGAGTGGAAATATATGGTATCTATCTTTCCCTGTATGACTTATTTCACTTAGCATAACACTCTCCAGTTCCATCCACATTGCTACAAAAGGCCATATTTCATTCTTTCTCATTGCCAAGTAGTATTCCATCGTATATATAAACCACAATTTCTTTATCCATTCATCAGCTGATGGACATTTAGGCTCTTTCCATAATTTGGCTATTGTTGAAAGTGCTGCTATAAACATTGCGGTACAAGTGCCCCCTATGCATCAGCACTCCTGTATCCCTTGGGTAAATTCCTAGCCGTGCTATTGCTGGGTCAGAGGGTAGATCTATTTTTAATTTTTTGAGGAACCTCCACACTGTTTTCCAGAGCGGCTGCACCTGTTTGCATTCCCACCAAACGTGCAAGAGGGTTCCCGTTTCTCCACATCCTCTCCAGCATCTATTGTCACTTATGCTTTTGAATGATTTGTACAAGGGTACTCTCGGTGATGGAACTGGAAAAAGTCCAGGCCTATGAGACTGTGGAGAAGTCTTTTCTGGAGCATGCTACCCCATTTGCCTTTCAGTCCTTCTTTTTTGTTTATTTTGTGTTTATTTTTGCAGTGGAATACTCTGGTAGCACTTAAGGAAAACTGGGGAGTTTTGAAGGAAACACTAAGTTACAATTAATTGATAAAAACTGTGTCTTTTCCTGTTTGCGTATTATGGGATGCCATGGAAATGACTGTACGTACAGACAAGTAAAAATTTAAAAAGGCTTAATTCTTTCCTGTGAAAATGAAAGAGGAGATTATTCCTACCTCCCCCAACTTTCTTAGAAAGTTAAGTTAGAAAGTTTGAGAAAGTTTAAGTTAGAAAACATGTAATTGTAAGTACTTCTCATTTCTTTGAAATCTAGACAGGACCTTTGGAAATCTAGACAGGACTTTTGTCAGCTTTATGACCCAACAATGCTATTCTCAAAGACCTAGGATCAAGCTTTTTGAAATGTAAACAGCAAGGGAGATTGCAAGACTATTTTCCAGTTTCTGTGGGAGGGTGGGAGTTTAATTTTAGTGGGTGTCTTGCACCAAGTTGGAAAACTACTTCCTGCTATGAAGGTATGAGAAGTTTCTTTTACCTCTACTAGTCAACTAGCTACACAGGTGGTCACCCCAATTACCAGGTAAAGTTAGGATCTACTTGTGTGAAAAATGATACTGTCAAATCCTCTTATTTGAGGACTAGTTACTGTTTATCTTGAAAACATACATGTAATGAATTATATCTGCTTGGCTATGTGAGGGGATGAGTATTCTTTCTATCTTTGTGATCTCTTAATGGGCTGTCTGTTTTGTACATCACATTCTGATTTGATAATTATTCATAAATAAAAGTATTTTCTTTTTCTACTCCCTTGTGGAGACACTTTGTGGGTTGGAAGAAGATTTTATTTTTAATTATATGTCCCCAACACAATATGCTTTAAAATAAGTAGGTACCTTTTAAAATGGATATGTGTAACTGTCAACCAGGAAAAATATAATAGACCCAATGTCTCCTATCTGAAATAGGTTTACTTAAGCCTTTTCAAGGCCTTGAGTATGGATAAGAAGAATTTGATTAGAAGTAGAAAATCTAATTGATAGCATCAAGAAATTCTCTAAGACTCTAAGACAGAGACCGACTTATCTTCATCATCATGATTTTCTTTCTGAACCTGTCATTGTAATTGGATTAGTTGTAAATAAAATAAACACTGTTGGTGATGATATGAAAAGATTTTCAGAGTATAATTCAAAGATATATTTCAAGCGGGTCATTAAATATCTCCTATTACATCTTCCTGATTTGTAAAGCTTCTGAGAAATTAGAACTGTATCAGTGAGTAGAATCTAACAAAAGTTTCATTAAAATTTAGCATATGATGCTATTTTCAAATTAGTGTTTTCATCATTATGTCCATGAAACAATACATGTACCTCCTTGCTAGAGGGAAGTAACTGGTGGGTTTCAGCCAAACTTTGGTTTGGTGTTTATTTGACTGTTGTTTTTTTTTTTTTAATTTTTTTTAATGTTTATTTATTTTTGAGACAGAGAAAGACAGAGCATGAACGGGGGAGGGTCAGAGAGAGGGAGACACAGAATCTGAAAGAGGCTCCAGGCTCTGAGCTGTCAGCACAGTGCCCGACGCGGGGCTTGAACTCACGGACCGCAAGATCATGACCTGAGCTGAAGTTGGCCGCTTAACCGACTGAGCCACCCAGGCGCCCCTATTTGACTAAGTTTTTACTGTTGATGTAAACAAACAGAAATTCTTCACTTTGATTAGAAAGACACTTATGACATGGTAATTATGAAATGTTAAATAGTGATAATCCTTGGCTGTAATGCAGTCTTGAGAATGAGGAATGGGAGACACAAGGAGAGCTAATTGAGTTGTGTGTATCTAGCATAGATTAACTTCTAGTGGGAACTTTTCATGTTGAGCTTTCCTGAGGAAAATTTACCTTCTCACCAAAACCAAAGTGGAATAATGATATATAATCCCCTCACTGATATGAATTAGGGAAAATCAAGAGAATACAAATATAACTGGGCTTCTTTTCATAATCAGGGTTTAATTAAATAATATCTTTCCAGAAGGTCATTTAAAGCTCAGCTATTACAACTTCCCAATTACATAGAAGATTCTGTGAAATGGGAACTATGAGGAGTCTCCCAGTCCAAGCCTGCCATTTACAGACGTTGAGTGAGTAGATCCTGAATATTTCCCACACTTGCTAACACTATGGAGAATCTTGGAGGAATCACAGACTCAGAATTTTAATTATTAATAGGTTCTCTTAAATGAGGGGTCTCTTTAAAAAGTTCTCTTAAATGAGACTGGCATGGGACTAACTGAAGAGGTTCAATAGAACCTGAGAAGACAAAAGAAAAGTACTTAGAGTTAGACATACTTACCTCAAAGTGTACTGAAAAATTTCAGAATAAAGTATCATGAATGAACGACTGCTAAGTCTGCCTCATTACCTATCCAGGACCTCAGATCTAATTAATAGTCTAGGACCTCAGGCTGGACATCTGTGTCTAGAATCCTAACTATCCATATTAGATATAGAGCTGTCTCTTCTCCCACAGCAGAAATGTAACCCTATTTTTTTTTTTGTAGTTAGTATAAATATTCTCCATGGCCTAGTCTTGCTGATAGCTTTTGAGAGCAATTAAGAGTAATGGGCATAATACATCTGAATAGTACTTAGTTTCCCAGTGAAATACCTACTTGTTTTCACTTTCTGAGTAACTATAGGGTTGGTGTCATTGCTACCTGCACCACATCCTTCTTACTCAGGACTGATACTAGATTCTGAGTGTCAGGTGTGCTTCTTACCCCAATTTTCCTATCAATATAGTGGCCATAAATCACAGAAAGGATGGGGGGAAGAGTGGGGCAGAGCCACACCCTGGCTCCCTTAGGCTCTAGGGCCTGGCTCATATATGGTTAGGGGCTATTGAATAGTGCATTAAAGCTCACAGATTCTTGGTGAGATCAGAAAATATGACATGTATGACAGACCCCTTGCTTTTCTCTCTTGTTGTACATCTCTGGCACTCACCAAAGAGATCAACCTGTTTTTCTAGTCTCCTTGGCCTCCGTGGCTCACTGTGAGGGAAGAACAAACAAATGCCTCTCAGATGGCCCTGGTGGCTGGAGGTGTTGGGTCCCTTTGTCCTTGCACTGTTTTAGATAACCTCCTCACCTGTTATTCTCCAATTAAATTGCTCTTTACTCTGACAACAGCCCAAATGAGATAAGACCCATGGAATTGCTTCTATTCAACCAATTTTGTGTGATTCAACTTACAGTTCTTCATAGAAGTATTCAGGTCAATATCACAAAGCCTTGTAGATTTGGGGGAAAAGGAAAGAAATCATGACCTTTGGTAAGGAAAACAGTGTAGATGAATGAGCTCTGTAGTTGGCAGTAGTTGGTCCTCTCCTATAATACCTGAAATCCATCAAACATATTTGCCACAGCAAAGCAAATACCATGTTTTTTAAAGATCTACATCCAATATATGTGAGAAATTTCTTTACCTTTTATTGTCAAACCCTAGACAATAGAGTGCCTTTGCCTCTTCATTGCTCCACGGTACATCATAAACCTTGTAGAAAAAGCTTTCAAGTGGCATCATGTCCAAAATGCTTGTATTTTACCTACATGTTTCTTGTGTCATTGAGGAGTGAAACATTCATTCCAACACACATGTACTGCGCTTATATACATTATTTCATGCTTACGTTAACAGTTTATTTGTGTTTGTTTATTAGGACAAAATTAGAGTGACTATTTTCTGGATAAAGTTATACTTTGAATCTTTTAATTATAATGAAAGCAATATGCCAGGATACTAAGGGACATACACCTGTCAAAAGGATTATATTTGCCCTTTTATATTCTTTCAGTTTCAATGGACAGAATGTATTTAAATAAAATCTCCACTGTTTTCACCACTATGTGTGATGAGAGAGTATTTCATTTATTGAAAACCCTGAGACCCCAACCTGGCCATTCTTCCTTTATAATTAGGCGCCGACTACAGAGAGAGCACCAAAGCATTGGCAGAGACTATCTGGCTATTGCTCTCGCAAAATAGAAAGGGTGTCTTATCCACTTTTGTTTTGTATCTCAGAGACAAATTATGGTCATCATGTAACTCTACCCACAACTTCAACCAATGGACTCATTCTATTAACAATACTCTGGCAAAATTCATTCTCTTACTAAAGGACACATCTCTGTAAGTAGATTAGAGAGATAAATATTTGAGCAAGGCAATTGTATGCATTATTTATTTCTCTTTAGTTCCTATATCCTATAAGAAAGGATGTGATAACTTTAATTGGAACAACAACCACAATTTCATAGCAATTTCTATTCCCTTAAAAAGGACACATCACTGCATGGTGAGTATAGGGAGATAAAGCCTCAGGAAAAATCTTCTGAGGATCTACCATAATCTCATTTAGCAAGCTCTATAATGTGAATTGGGTGTTGTCAGTAATTAATTTATATGTCTTTATAATATTCTAAGATTTTTAAAATGCCATTCTTGACAAAATTGTCAAGAAGGTAGACCTCCAGGGGTGCCTGGGTGGCTCAGTCGGTTAAGCGTCTGACTTCAGCTAAGGTCATGATCTCGCGGTCAGTGAATTCAGGCCCTGCATTGGGCTCTGTGCTGACAGTTCAGAGCCTGGAGCCTGCTTTGGATTTTGTGTCTCTTTCTCTGCTCCTCCCCTGCTCATGCTCTGTGTCTCTTTGTCTCTCAAAAATGAATAAACGTTAAAAAAATTAACAAAAAAAGAAGGTAGATCTCCACTAACAATTAAGCCCATAATCTCAAAGCTATATGTTACCAGTTCAGCATGATCCCTCAGAGCATAATAATTTCTGTGTGGTGGTGTTACATTGTTCCTAAAACCCTAGGCTAACTACTGCAGGGATTATAAAATGACCAAAACACAGGCATTGTGTTCACCTAGCTCTTAACCTAAGAAAAATTACACATATACAAATTACATGTATGCAAATGACCTCAATAATATTTAGAACTCAATAATATTAAGATCCGTATGTGGTCTATAAGCAATAAAAATCTATGTAAAAGAAATGAATTGTTCTGTTATTATTCAAAGAAGGGAGAAATAACATCCCATATGAATTTGAGGGGGCAACAAATTTTCTGAGTGGAGGATAATTAGTAAATTAATTTGTTAGTTAAATTGTCTATGTTTGGGGGCTTAAAGAATAATAGATACTTTTTCATCAGGAGTTATTTGGTAGGAATTGCACTGTAGTTAAAGGGAAGAATGACCAAAAGACAGGGGGCGGGGGTAGGAAAGCATAGTGTTTGTTTTGGGAAAAGAAGTAAGCTAGTTTATCTAGAGTTTAGAGATATAGAAGAAAACACCCAGAAAGAAAGCATGGAGTACTACTACTGAGTAGCAAGGAACAGTGTTTATGCCATCTTTTAGGAGGTTTTGTAATTTTATGAATATTCTTGAGCACCAAAATAACAAGTCCAGAACTGTACATAATGAAGATACTCTGGCGATACAATAATACCCAGGTAGAAAATGAGTTGAGATGTGTATTAGGTTGAATGGTGTCTCACAAGAACATCATGTGTACCCAGAACCTCAGAATGGGAAATGTAGATGATGGTATCAGTGAACAATCTCAGAGTGAAATCATCTGGGATTTATCCTAGGCCCTAAATGCTATGACCAGAGTCCTTATAGAAGAGAAGACACAGAGAGACACAGAGAAGAAGGTTATGTGAAAATGGAGCAGGTTGGAACAATGTATCTATAAACTGAAGAATGTGAAGGATTGCCTACAACCAGCAGAAGTAGGAGAAGGGCATGGGATGGTTCCTCCCTCAGAGCCTCCAAAAGGAACGAATCCTGCCGACGCTTTGATTTCAAGCTTCCGTCCTCCTTAACTAACAGAGAATAAATTCTGTTTTAAGCCACTCAACTTGTGGTGACTTGTTATGTCAGCCCCAGAAAATCAGTATAGGAGGCAATAACAGACATGCAAATGAAGCATAATGGTCTGAACTAGAGAGGAAGGAAGTGAAAATAGAAAGGAGCATGCGGACATAGGATTTACCATAAAGTCATATGTCACAGACCCTCACCTGAATTATGCACAGAAACTGGAAATTCTTTTTTTTTTAATGTTTTTATTTATTTTTGAGTGGGAGAGAGAGAGACAGAATGTAAGCCAGGGAGGGGCAGAGAGAGAGGGAAACACAGAATCCGAAGCAGGCTCCAGGCTCTGAGCTATCAGCACAGAGCCTGATGCGGGGCTCAAACCGATGAACTGTGAGATCATGACCTGAGCCAAAATCAAAAGTTCAACCAACGAGCCACCCAGGCACCCCAGGAAATTCTTAAAGTCCACATATCACATAAATTACAAATATACAAAGCCTGGACTAGCCCCTGTCTACATGCCATGGCAAGTAACCTATTTAAATAATTTGCAATGTTAGAGAGAATCCAATGTTTTCAGTTTGGCAATCTCAGATGGTGGTGATATTCTTTATCAGGAACAATACATTTAGAGAAGCCAGCTTTTTTGCCAGTAAGTAAAAATCAGGTTTTCTAACAACTTGTAATCTATCCACCCTCCAAGATCTAGTCCACTGCTAGATTTGACCTGTGGTGCATAGTTTGCTGACCCTTGGTACAAAGAAACAACTCTGATGAAATGTGTTAGCTGGTATAATACGGGTATGTGTATGGTGCAAAATCTTCACAAAGCAGGGGAAGCAGTTTACTGCCACTGTGTACTGGGAAAGCCTTTCTAGCTCCTATTGTGAATTAGGTTTATTTGGCCTTTTACTGGGGAGGGGGGAGGTTTGTTGATGGAGGTTTAGACCACAAGCTCCCCCAGGAAGTGGATCCATTGTTTTTTTTTTTTTTCCATCTTTGTATCTACAGCATTGAGTACAGAGCACATCAAACAGTAGATGCTAATTTATCTTGGAAAATGGAGAACCTGAGTCTAGGGTACTGATAGGCTATCCAAATGGAGATATAGAGCAGTTGTGAAAAATATGGATCTTGAATTCAGGAAAAATATTGGGACTGGCAACACAGATTTAAATAATCAACACAGATGCAGTTGCCAAAACTCTAAAATTGACTGAGAGTTCTGAGGGGGAGGCTATTACAAAGGAAAAGACCTGAGGATGAGCTTTGATAAATACAAGTACCATATTGGTTGTTACAATGAGTATAGACAGGCATTTTGGATATAGTAACTGTGGAGCCAAAGAGATACTTTAAATAAATACATTCAATAAATTGGTGAAATGGAACTTTATTGTAACTCTTGACTTTCTCTGGCTTTTTCTTGTTTGGCCCATCACTTATGGGAAATGTCAAGTGATTCTGAAGACCACCTGGAGTTGCTTTAACTTCAATCCCCTGAGAAGCCTCAAAAGGTCAAGTATCATCTCCAACTGCTTCTCAGAGATGCCTTTACATCGTACAGAGTTCCTAGTTAATCTTCCCCAGTCCTGTAAAATTCGCATGTGCCAGTGCTGTAGATAGAAATGACATACATTCTTTCAATTTTGGAAACTGGGCTTTTTCTCATAGACTCAAGGGGATAATCCCACATTTTAAAGACAGATTTTAAAACATTGAAAGCTATAAAAGATTAGGGTAGCTCTTTAAAAATTCCCTGAAAAGCACATTATGCAGTAATAATGTACACTGTCTTAAAAATATATGATTTAAATTTCAAAAATGAAGGAAGGAATAATTTTAAGTCAATTTAGAGATATCTATGAATCACGATATGATAGTATTTAAAAATATATGCACACATATGAATGTATACATGTAGAAACCAAAACACATACATATAAACACAAGTACCATGTGCGTTCATTACTGATAATAGCTCAACAAAAGTAATAAACGCTTTGAGATCTTCCTGTGTGCCAAGGATGAACTAAGTGACTGCAACATTAGCTTGTTTATCCTTCCGGCAACTCTGAGGTAGATAATATACATACATACATATATATATATGTATATATATATATATATATACATATATATATATTTTACATTTTTCAATTACTACTTTATATAGCCACCACAAATAAAATCCCAAAGGAGTCTTAAAATAAACCAAAAGCTTACTCTTCATTTTAATTCAAGAAATTGTTTATTTAGCACCTTCTATCTACTAATCAGTATGCCACATGCTTAGACAAAATGCCTTACTTCTGCATAAAAAAAGATATATTAATGCAGTCATGGACATCAAAGAAGCTGTTTGCCCTCAAGGTAAATACCAGTCTCCATGCCAGAAGACAGAAACCAAAGTGTAAAATATCTCTCAAAAGGGACATTTTCAGGTTCTTAAAAAAAAAAAAAAAAGAATTGACAGCTAGTTACCAATGGAGCACTGTTATTTTGCCTTACTCTTTTCCTTTTCCTTCTTTTCCTTCTTGTTCCTTTCACTCGGGACTTGGTCCTATCTTTTCCATTTCAAATAATCCTCCATTCACTTCAAATTGGATTGGAGAGACATGCAATTGTTCAAACTTCTTCCTTGTTATTTACTAAGACATGCTCTTAAAACTCTTGTTTAATTTTAAAAGCCTGGCTAATTTCTTTCAGTGGGGGGAAGACAGAGAAAGAGGGAAGATTCAGATAGTAGCGCAAGTCTCCGTGGCCTGGTGGCAGCCACCCGTCCGGGACCTGCGGGAAGCTGGGCTGTTAGGCTTCCCCAGGCCTCTTCCACCTGCTTGACCCCCTCCCCACCTGCGCTGAGACAGGGAGGGAGGGTGCGACTGCCGGGGTCTCTGAAGGCCCAGTGCTGGGCTGCTGGTGTTTGGTGCCACAAGGTGTCTTTCTGGCATCTTCAGCGTGAGGACCCGATGGGGAGCCCACAGAAACATCCCCACTCCCACCCTGACTGCATCTGGGAGATTCTCACTCTCAAGGTTGGTTCCCATTCAGCCTCCAGCACCAGTTTCTGGCTCTGGCTGCTTCTGCTGGAAGAAATTGAAAAAGTCCTTTCAGGGGCTCTAGGTCTACAATGGTAAGTGTTACAATTTGCTATATCTACTGAGGTGCCTTTTTACATCTGTGATCTGGACAGTTTTGCTTTTTGTTTAAGTTCAGTCAAGTGATTCTGTTGCTTAAGAATGTGCCTATCAGTGGGGTGCCTGGGTGGCTCAGTTGGTTGAGTGGCCGACTTCGGCTTGGGTCATGATCTCACAGTTCGTGAGTTTGAGCTCTGCATGGGGCTCTGTGCTGACAACTCAGAGCCTGGAGCCTGCTTTTGATTCTGTGTTTCCCTCTCTCTCTGCCCCTCCCCTGCTCACGCTCTGTGTCTCTCTCAAAAATAAATAAACATTAAAAAAAAGAAAGAAAGAAAACAATGTGCCTATCAAGGGGTCTAGACCCTGTGGATCATTTCCTAAAATATTCTATCCCTGTTTCACTCAAGCTCTAAGTCCAGTGTTAGAGTCATAGTTCAAAGCAGACAAAATTGTGATATAGTAATCATATTGAAGATCCAGAAAAAAAACAATGTGAAATTCTCTTCTAAACTGAATATGATTTTTAAAAAATTTTTAATGTTTATTTATTTTTGATAGAGAGAGAGTGACAGAGAGCGAGTGAGGGAAGGGGCAGAGAGAGATGGAGACACAGAATCTGAAGCAGGCTCCAGGCTCCGAGCTGTCAGCACAGAGTCTGATGCAGGGCTCGAATCCATGAACCGTGAGATCATGACCTGAGCCGAAGTCAGACGCTTAACCGACAGAGCCACCCAGGCGCCCCTAAATTGAATATGATTTTTAATGAAAGTGATCAGGAATTGAGAGACTTAAGCTATAAGATACATGCCTTTGATATGGTTTTTAATAATCACTCGGGTTCCAGTGGAGATTTGCCAGCCACAAGGAATGCAGCATGTAAAGAAAATCTTCACCTGACTGATGTGTTGGTCACTTGTGTTATTACTTGTTTCTACAGTGAAGCTGTGTTGATTTTGCTTAGGACAGGGCACAGTTACAGATGGCACACCAGCGTGTCATCGTCATGAAATTGCCTTAGTGGATGATGCTAGTGACTTTGATGATTTGGAAGGAGAGCTAGATAAATATCTCCAAAAACACCTTGTTGGTAAAATTAAAGTAGTAAGAAGTACAAAGGGTGAGGGAATGTTTTGAGGAAGAACAATTGGAGCAGCCTGTGTTACAGAAGCTCTGGTGAGGCTGGACAGCCGCTGTGAAGTGAATGTGATGTGGCTGCAGGCTTGGCTGGCTGTCATCAGGAGGACGGGCCGACCATGGCTTGCCCACCAACTGATATGATCGGTGCAGATGTGCTTGTCTATAGCTTGTTGTCGTCTGTGGTACAGGGAGGAGTCAGCTGGGGGCTATGCTTCAAATGAGATCTCGTTCCCCTTTCCGAGCTATGAGGACCAGATGGAGGCAATGCACCAGTAAAGTCACCCGCAATGGCTGGAGGATTGTGTGTCATGAACAGAAACTATTTCAATGATTTGGACGATATGACAGTGGCATGTGTATCTGGGAAGGAAAAGATTTAGAAATATCACTTAGGAACTGAATGTGTAGTGGTAAGCTCTTCACCATCCCATGCTCTAGAGTAGGACATATTTTCTGAAAAAAGGCAACCATGTGGATCTCATAAAGGTCAGGACACCATGACACATAACTCTTTGAGGCTAGTACATGTTTGGTTGAATGAATATAAGGAACATTATTTTTCCTCGAGACCTGATCTGAGAACCAAAAGCTGTGGAAGTATTGGTGAGTATATTGAAATGAAGAAGAAATTAGGTTGTAAATCATGAAACGTTATCCAAATAACATTTACCCAGAAATGCAGATATCTGCGCAAGGATAATGTAGAAGTACGCACAATGAGTCTAAGAAAAATTGGTTAGGAAATTGTCACATCACCCAGAGGAAAACCACAGAAGACTTGAGGAGGGTCTGAACTAAGGCAGGACTTGATTGATTACCTTACATGCTACACATTGGAATTTTTTGTTTGGAAATTATGATATAACTGCATTAAAAACAAACAAAGAATTCTAGTTTCATCCATTGCTTCATATCCATTAGTGTTTTATTTGTCATGCACAAGAAAGTGTAGGAAACAGTAGGTCTTTGAAGATAAATAAGATTAAGCCTATGTCCCCAAAGAACATACAGTACACTGCAGGAGATGAATAGATGCTAATGCTGCTATTCCTTTATTCGTTGGAAGTCAAGTTGAAGAAGGAGAGAAACTCAAGGACGACTCCCAAAGGATGGGAGGAAATGTGGGCTTCACCAATGAGTGCAGGATGAGGTGGAAGATCACACCTGGAGAGGAAGACGATAAACTAAAAGTATGAAAGACAAAATAAAAATTCTGTTATGTATTAAAAACATGTTTTGTGAAGAAATGAATATACCCGGAAGACTATTAGATCAACAGGTTTACGGCTATGGAAGCTATCAAAGCTGAAGATAAAGACTCCCATATCATCTCAATCTAATGGGAAAAACATTTTACCACAGGACAGAATGAAATGAAAAGACATACTTTGAGTTGGCAATGTAATGAGGGATTGATATAGATTGTATTGTGTATAAGTTTGCAGAAATTACTTCACTTCTGGTTCCCAATTTGCTCTTCAGTAAAATTAGAAAAACAAAGCTAAGAATTTTCCCAAAACTGGTATGTGTTCTAAACGAATTCCATCTTTTTCTTGGTGCCCGTCTGTCTCCATGAAACTTTGAGAATATTCTTGTAACAAACAATAATAGAATCCGCAAGGCTAACATAATTGTGGTTGTTTTTATGCCAATTTGCTATGGAACTGCTTACAGATAGATCATGTTATACTGGAAAAAGATCATCACTAAGCAATCTCAAAAGGTGTTTCCCCTCTCAGCTGGAAAAGCCATCTTATTCCCATTTTCCCTACAACTGGGTGACATTTGTGCTGTTGGAAATCCAAGGGACACCCCCATGAAAGTCCCCATCGGTCATGGCACTGAATCTACTCTGTGTTCCCATGACAATGTCTACCAAGTTTGGTTTTCTTAATAAGAGCTGCAGTCAGTTTCTAACATGTGGAACAGCATTAAGTTTTGATAATGTAATACTCTGCCTTACACGGAATAGGTGCTGATAATTTTTTTAATTCAAATTCATTTGTTTATGCTAAAATTTAAGGTTTATTTTAGCAGTGCTCAGCATGTGACACTGTGTTACAGAGTGCCAAAGATCCTCCAGGTGTTGCTCACATAATTTCTGATTTGAACAACAAACACTCTATGATTGAATAAGAACTTTGGTAAACATGAATAAGAAAAATGACAGGTTTTTAGCATCTTTTGATCAAACTAAAAAAAAAAAAGTAGCTTGGGTCACTGACTATACATGTGTATTATATTAACATGACTCTCATCTTCTAATTATATAATACCTTAGTAGTTTAAGTCCTGGTTCCCAATTCAGAATAATGCATTTTTAGAGCATGGCAGTAGTTTATAACAAAAAGATGGGCCGAATCAAATTTGAGAATAAGGAAAGTGAGGTTGAATATAGGTGAAATTTTTTGAATGATATGGATGAACATCTCTGAATGAAATATTCAGGACTATGTAGAAAACTGCCTCTCCAGGGAAACAAGAAAATTCAATTTCATTGGAAAATTAAAATGAGAATCAAACGTCCCTAAAAGACACACATGTATGTACACACTCATATAGACACTTCTATTTGTGTTTAGCAAAAACAAGTAGAGCTAAAACAAGTAGATCTTTTGCATCTGTATATGTTTTTCTCCCTTTGTTTCCATAAATGCCTGTAATCATTGTCCTAGTCATTATATCTGAACATTATATATTTTTTCTTTTAAGCTCATCTACCTGATTTCCTTATCTCCTCCAAACCTAAAGTAAGTGTAGATGTTGTTTGTTTTCTAATAATTTATCACGTTGAGGAGTTGTACAAGTATAAATAACAGATTTAAAACCACAATTGACAGAGAGGGCACTCTACAATGACAGGATCTCGAGTTCAGAATTTTAAATAGTTCTAGAAAACTTGTTTTCTTTCTTTGTTTCCAATTAAATAGGATTATTTAAACAGATCTCCTCATCTTTGTTTTCAGTATTAGCACTAATTAAATTATATGGTGAGATAGCACATACTGGTTTTCTGTTACCTAGTACATTCTTATAGGATCTCCATGTTAGATACATGAGAGGAGTTGATGTATTGAGGATGAAATAATTTGTACAACAATGGGGTCAAGATTGAAAATTTTGACTCTAAAACCCGATTCTCAACCACTACTCCCAAAACTTGCAGTGAATTCTTAAATGCTTCAAATACTAAACGAATACTTTAGATAAATAATGCGTAGTTTTCTCCAAAATGGTGCTATACTTTCATAGAGATGCCTATAGGTATCAGAAAATTATGGTGGGTGTCAGTTAGCCTCAGGGTAATATTATATGACAAGAAAAATAGAAAAGAAAACAAAATTACATTTGACATACCCGATACTTAGTACCAGTGAAGAACAATCTTTTACCACTCATGAAGACTCTCTTTGACCAGACTTTAGTCAGGCACCTCTGAGCTTTCTTCTTGATGAAGCCTCAAACTTGGCCCCATCCTTGTAACGCCTGCATAGCCCGGTTCCAGCAAGAATTCTGCTAAGTCAGTTTAGAGACAAGTCCCCACTCTTGATACCTGATCGTCCTCAATATCTGATCAAAATTCCTCATGTCCCACCCCCAACCCCAAGTGATATCTGCTCACTCTGGTCTGCCCTCAGCAAGAATCCTGTCAGGTCAGATTATCAAGAATGCCCCTGCCCTTGGATGTCTTTTTCTCAGTAATCTTTCATCCACCAACCACCATCCCCCACACCCACGCACTTACCCTGCTCCTGGACTGTAAATCCTCCTTGTCCTTATATTCAGAATCGAGTCAAGTTCTATAGTAATGTCTCTTTCCTCTTGTTATAATAGTTCCTGAATACAGTCTGTTTTTACTGCTTTAACTACTTTCAGGCTCTGTTTTTTTCTTTAACACTGTACACATGCTGAGCAGAGAAGCATGAGGAGAGGAATGCATTTTGAAGATAATGACAATTTTTAAAAACCCATGGTTTCTTCCGCCTATGTTTGAAGGACTCTTTGCAAGAAAGTTTTTCGAATATGATCATTTGGTTCAAATACTAGCATAAAAGTTGTGTTTATTTGCTTTGGCAATATTCCTAAACTCAAGGGAGGAGTGTGATAGTTAACTTCTTCAAAATATCAACTTTGCCAGGCAGTGATGGACTGCATCTTTTAATCTACAAGGGGCCCTCTCCTACTGAAATATGACAGAATCAACCTGAAGCATGCTTTGGAGGTACTGCTTCTCACCAGCACTCTAGTACTTTGATTAGGATTTACTGTGGCTAAAATAATACCCTCATCGTCTTGTTTACTAGCTTTTCTGAGAAGGAAGCAACTTTGGAGAAGAAAAAAACCCGTTTGATCTGCAATCCCTTCTCCACAAGGGAAACCACTGTTATCAGTGATAATGTTCTTATGGAGTGAGATCACATTGTTCGAAACTGCATTTCAAGAAACAGTCATATAAGATTCTGAAACATTATCAAGTGAGCACTTTGAATACTGGAATAACAAAAGCAGAGTTTATCTTTCATTTGATAACAATTCTTTTGTGTTTCCTCTTGTGTACTAAGGAAATCATTGACTCCAACTTCAGTAAAACAATGTCAACCAAACCCCACTTAGCAGCCCGTCTTGGGTGGACATATTTCCACCAACAAAGTCGGCCCTTTTAAAAAGCTAAATGTATAACTTGTAACTCTGTAGTTTTTAAAGTCTTGTAATGTAGGATTCGACTCTAATTTCTGCAGGCCAAGGAAAGCCCCTTCCCCTCACTCCTACTACAATGCTCCTAAAATAAGTCCCATCGGGTTTTTTTCAATGACATGATTATGAAATGTATTCCACTGCCCCAGGTCCCACAACAGAAGCTTTCCCATTATTTTCTACAAGATCCAATAGAGCATTCTTGATTTCAATCAGGTCAGACACCCTGTCACAGTCCAGTCTTGACACATCAATGACAAGGCGTATCAGAGCAGTCAAAAGTTTACAACATGTAATAAAAACTGAACTAAAGTCAAGCATGCTCTCCTCTTGTAGGCCCAGGGAGACTCCAGGCAACTAGTGATTTGTAGGCTCCATTACATCCCAAATGTTCGATGTATCTAGCCCTTGGCAGGGTGTCAAGGACAAGAAATAATCAGTCTTTAGAGATCACTTTTGAAACGCTATGCCCTCTGCTTCCTTCAGGTGAATCATTCCTTCCGTGTTGTCAGGATCCACTGATGAAAGCTGACGACTTTCAATAGCCTGTGACAAGTGAGGTTTCCCCTTCTCCATATGTGGAGGAAATGATACTGTGCAATCAGCTTTCACCGGGCGTGCTGTGAGTGATGAGCCACCCCACAACATCGTCCTCATGAGCTCCTTTTCCAGAGTCGAAAGTAAAAAGCAGGACGCACATGATCTTGTACACAAGAGCAGAATGATCACCAGAGAAGCAGACAGGAGGGCATTTTAAAATTCCTTTACAGACATTTCACGTCTAGAAACCAAATTTTTGTCCTCATGTTAAATCTTTAGATTCAAAAGAAAGGACTTGCATCAGGTGTCTGAAAATGACATGGAAGTCAATGATGCAAATTGGTGGCAGTGCCCACAGAGCAACAACTATTGAATAGGTCTTCTGGTCTGAGTATGACTTTCAGTCCAGCTAATATATGATAATACATCTGGGAAAAGAGGGGTTATTGATTGTCAAATAGCAACTTTTTTCCCCTCATGAATGGCTTACATTGTTTTCACTCACTAGAATTCCAACTGTTTCAACCATAAACGGCAACAGTGTAAGTTTCTCCTACCAATGCCCTGTAGCCATCACATTTAGTGTGAAAGTACTAATTTTTAAAAACTGATGATCTATTTTCTAATTAATCCGTCTTCTAGTTTCAGCTTGTCTCTTTACATGAAGTCCAGCTTCAGTTCATTTGCTGCAATTTGACATTAGAGACTATATAAAGCGATTAAGGATAAAGAGAAATGTAAATAACACCCCATATTTTCTTTCTGGAGTAAACGTACAGAATGGTGAGCTGACAGAGGAGAAGAAAACAAGTATTCAAATATATCAGTTACAGAATTTGGTTCCTGGTTTTACTTTAATGTAATTGTGTTAATGTAAGAATAAAACACACTCAATGTATTTCCCAAGTATTCCAAATTTTTAGAAATTGCAGAGATGAGAACGTATTGACTATGATACCTAATTAGTTCAATAATTTAGTCTTGAGTATATTCCCAATAATCATGAAAAACACATGTATATAGTAGGCTTGTATAATCATACATAAAATTTTAATTAAAAATATAATTTACATTCTTACTAAAAAAACCTTAGTAAATAATTATGAAACATTGTAAATTGTAGCATAGTACTCTATTCTTCATGACAATTTTTTTTTTTAATTTTTTTTTAAGGTTTATTTATTTTTGAGACAGAGAGAGACAGAGCATG
The DNA here is from genome assembly GCF_018350175.1 of Felis catus. NCBI lineage: Eukaryota > Metazoa > Chordata > Mammalia > Carnivora > Felidae > Felis > Felis catus. The sequence continues at coordinate 31,304,516 of NC_058368.1, read as the reverse complement.
AATGGGGGAGGGTCAGAGAGAGAGGGAGACACAGAATGTGAAACAGGCTCCAGGCTCTGAGCAGTCAGCACAGAGCCCTACGCGGGGCTCAAACTCACGGACCGCGAGATCGTGACCTGAGCCGAAGTCGGACGCTTAACCGACTGAGCCACCCAGGCGCCCCCATGACAATTTTTTAATTTTTTTTTTCTAAAGCGTAAAGATCAGTTTGACAGGCAAAGAAACCCCAAATACTTTCTTTTGGCTAGTGAATCATCTTAAATTATTTTTAAGAATATAAAATATATTTTTTATTGTTGAATGCTCAATGTTCCTTTTGTTTAATGTTTCCTCGATGCCTTTTAATATTCCATTTCAAGTAAAGTAACATTGTGCCTTCATGTTACTAGTTGTTAGGATACATGCGAACTATAGTTGCAGAAATTTTGGTAGTGTATGTCATTCTTTTAAAAATCTTATACAATTATATAAACATATATATGTATGTATATCAACATATATTTATATTTAAGTGTGTACTTTATATATATAGAGAGAGGTATAGATATGGTTATCTACTACAAAGCTTTTCTGAAATCTGAAATGAGATTAGTCACCATATTTATGTTGATAAATGAAAGTTTTCAAGAAGTAAGTTCTCAAGTATTCTATCAAGCACTTTTAAAATGTCACCCATGCTTCCTTATTGTCTAGTCCTAGTTTCTCATATTCTCTTTTTCCTATATTTTCCTCTTATTTAAAATCCACCCCCCAACACATACTGTGAATATCCCAATTCTCCACTGGTTGAAATATTTTTTTAAATCCTACAATTATATCCAGCTACCTGAAATTAAAAAAAAAAAAAAAATCTTACAATTACATCCTAAGCCAAAATACCCTCAAACAAATCAACATAGTCTAAGTAGCCTATGTGGCCGATATCTCAATTTACAATCTATTACAACATGGAAAACAAATGGGTAATGTTTCTTGAGTGTGTTTTAAAACTAATGTCTCGGGGCGCCTGGGTGGCGCAGTCGGTTGAGCGTCCGACTTCAGCCAGGTCATGATCTCGCGGTCCGTGAGTTCGAGCCCCGCGTCAGGCTCTGGGCTGATGGCTCGGAGCCTGGAGCCTGTTTCCGATTCTGTGTCTCCCTCTCTCTCTGCCCCTCCCCCGTTCATGCTCTGTCTCTCTCTGTCCCAAAAATAAATAAAAAACGTTGAAAAAAAATTAAAAAAAAAACAAACTAATGTCTCTTTGAATTGAAACAACACATTGAATACATGTGTTATGTAAAATTCTTCCCCAAATCTACAAAAAACACTTAAGAATTTATATATATGTATATATATATATATATATACATATATATATTTATATTTATACACACACACGTGGAACAGTTATATATATGTTATATATAAACATGAAATAACCAACATGAAGTAAACAAGAGTGCAAAACACATGTTGAACACAGGGCAAGCTGACAGGCAAGTGATACCTGACTGGGCAAAAAAGAAAAGGATGGATATCTACAGGACTCCAGAGGAGAATCAACAAGAAGCAAACCTGGAAAATCTCAGGAATTTGAGAAGCAGCTCGCTCTACACAAACGTCTTTAGAGGCAATCAGACCTCCAAACGCCTGAAGGACTTACATGTAGGCAACTGCTTCCACCAGCAGTGAAGGAAAATGAGGGGTCATCCATTTGGAGAGTTAACTGGAGAGGCCCTGCACCTAGAGTTCAGGGCAAACGTGGGAGTAGAGGTGAGACTCAGTACTCAATACAACAAGTGGAAGTCAAGGTCACTATATTCACTTATAACCCAGTGTCCCAACCAAGAATATTGGAGAGTCCAGCAGAAAAGATCTATAGATCCCTGCATTTAGAAGAAGCCCCAACAGGTTTGCTAGGCCTCTGTGTTATCACTCTGTAATGAGGACTGGTATAAACAAAGCTCACCTGTGCACAAAAGCTGACCATCACCTTTTCAGGACCTCACACTTAAGTATAAATGGCAGGTAATAATCAGCAGACACTTGAGGAAAGCCAATGATATGTAAGAAAGAGACAAACAAAATAAAACAAAAAGCAACGAGCATGTGGACAAAAATATATACAAGAAAGTGCAATTTGGAGGAAAGAGGGAGCATGTGGGGAGTACTGGGAAACTTCAAAATGTCTATCAAGCTAAGAGACATCATTGGGTCACTAGTCACAGAAGGCACTACAGGAAAAAAAAATATAGACAACAGGAAAGATCTCCTGGAATTTATAAAATGAAGGGCAAAACTTGAAAAATAGCCACCACTTTCACCACCACCATACAATTAGAGAAAAATGGAAGCTGAACTTGAAGATAGATTGCAGAAAATCAGAAAAACAACAGCAAAGGTGAATTGGAAATATAGGAAGAAAAAAAGATTTAAGAAAATAATCAACCCACAAGTGTCAACATTCCAATAATACAGAAGTAAACGGAAGAAAAAATAGAAGGGAAACCATCAAAGAAATACTGTAAGAACATTTCCTTAAACTAAAGGATACAGTTTTTCATCACAAAAAGCATACTGCAGACCTGGCAGAATGAACTGAGACCCACACAAAAACATATTTTTGAATTAAAATTCAGAATTGTAGGAGCAAAAATAAGACCAAAATCTTACAGAAAGGAAAAAAAAAGATGCACATATTAAAGATCTAAAATGAGAGTAGCATACCATTTGTTAATAGCATTGCAACTAGAAAGCATTGAAACAATAGCCTCCTTAATTATGAGGAAAAATGACTTTCAATCTAGAATTCTACATCAAAACAAACTGTCATTTAAGCGGGAGACACATAATATTTCAAAAAAGTTTCAAAAATGTTTCAAAAGACTAGCCAACTCCCTAAGACAACCAAGAAGCCCCTAATATCTCCCTCAGCAATACTAAAATTTAGACAAACTTCTTCATTACTCTAGGTGCCTGACCTTCTTCTTCTTTTTTTCTTTTTTTAATGTTTATTTATTTTTGAGAGAGATAGAGACAGAGTGTGAGCGGGGGAGGGCAGAGAGAGACACACACACAGAATCTAAAGCAGGTTCCAGACTCTGAATGGTCAGCACAGAGCCCAACACAGGGCTGGAACTCACAAACCTCAAGATCATGACCTCAGCCAAAGTCGGAACTCCTAACAGTCTAATCCACCCAGGAGCCCTCTGACCTCCTTTTCTTAAAGCATTAGCTTTAGAAAACTTGTAATTGTAAATTAGTTCTCTGCTTCTTTGAGATGTAAATCGTCTCAAAAGACTCTTGGTAGTTTTATAATCCAGGCGTATCTTTCTCTGGAACCCTGGAACCATCTCTTTGACATTTGATCACTGTTTCCCTGACAGAGTAGGATTCTACCTTAAGCAGGCACCTTCCTCCAAGTTGTAAAACTACTTTCTGTCATAAAGATATTTTTCTTTAGATAAAGCCTGTTAGCAAGCACAGATGGTCAACAATTCCCTCCAAGTCACCAGTTAAAAACTTTCCAGCCTTTTCTTTCACTGGAGTTGAGCTCAAAGTTTTGGTCTCACTCTGTTATTACAGTCGCTTTGAATTAGGCCTCCCTTGCTTGTTTAAATTGTTGGGTGCAATTTTTGCTTTGACACAGGTATAGGTTGTGTTCTCAAAGAAGGTATAAGAGATGGCAGCCAATGTAGAATATATAACAGGAAAGAGACAAATAGAATCTCCAAGCTGAGGATGAAAAGAAATATCAACAAGGGCTGTCAGAGTTTGAGATTATCAGCATACACTGGGAGAGAAAGATGGACAGTTTGAGAAAGGCAAAAGTACACAAATGGAACTTGTAAATTCCTTGATGAGTTTTACCATCCCAAGAGGAAATGCACCTTTCTATTGGAGATTTGGTTCTGAGATAGTGCCAGGGTACATAGAAAATTCAGCCAAAGAACTTCCAGGTAATTATAACCTCCAGTGAAATTTAAAAAGTTGGATAAGGGAAGGGGGGGTTGTTTCTGCTCTGAAAAATATCCACATAGTCAACATCTTAAAAATCCTAAATAAGAGTTGATGTAATCAATATTGTGATAAAATTATGGCAGGACGAAGGAGAGTGGGAAATGTACCTTTGAGGGGTGGGTGCAGGAGATTTAAATCCTCAACTGCCGTTTTTAGGAGAAAAAAGTTAATATCTAAACCTTAAATAAACAAATAGCAGAAGTCTTGATTCAAACAGGTGAAGTATTTGCCAAGAAACTTGGGAAAGGAATAGTAAGTCTAGAAATTAATTGCATTTCCTGGTAAGTCTGAATGTATTACCTGACTTTTTAAATGTCAAATATGTAAATCTGAAATATAATAAAAGCAGAGTTTACAAGATGTAAAAAAAAAAGCATATGCTTGCTGAAAATAAAATGAGGAGGGTCGCCTGCATGACTCATTTTCTTAAGCATCTGACTTCAACTCAGGTCATGATCTCAGGGCTTGTGGGTTCACACTCTGTGTCAGGCTCTATGCTGACAGCTCAAAACCTAGAGCTCGTTCAGGTTCTGTGTCTCCCTCTTTCTATGCCCCTTCCCTGCTCATGCTCTGTCTCTCTCTATCTCTCAAAAATAAATAAACATTAACAAAATTATAATAAATTAAAATAAAATGAAGAAAAAGGAAAACATTAACAAAGTGAAGGATAGAAAAAGGGAAAGGAAGAAAAATTTAAAAGAGAAAGGTAAAGGAAATGAACAGCAAAAACTAACAAAGAAAAGCTGCATTTTATATACTGCAACTTTTCACGTGCTATTGTTTCTAAATGAACACGTGAACCATCACTGCCCTTGACCAATAGTGTATTAGCAAACAGCGATCAGGACCACAATGGACTCCACTCATTTGCTGAATCACAAACTAAACCTACACTACTTAGTGTTTTGTGGTTCACAACCTCTTTCTACTACAGTTCTGATAAAATATATTAGGAAATGATTACGAGGTCTTCAATACTGAACAGCAGTGTTCTACGTGACAACTTTTCTCTTTTGTCCCAAATGAGCTCTTTCACCATCCTCCACCCATTAACCACTCCTGCCACCCTCATTCTCAGCAACTAGCCTTACCTCTTACCTTATAGAGAAACTGGACACTATCAGTTCCCATCTCTCTTCCTCATGCAAATCCCACACCTTCAAATATATCCCAGTTTTCACCTCTGTATTTCCTTCCTTCACAGGATCCATTTAAAAACTCGAATCTGTGACTTGCTTCCACGTCCTCGGTGATCTCTGTAAAGTTCCTGAAGTAGTGAGTACCAAGGCCAGTCCAGCTCTACTGACTGTATAAAACCTGCGAGTGGCCAGGAATATGTGACAAAACATCTCAAGCCCAGCTGTTAGAAAAGCTATTATGAAGATTTATACATGTATTTCTATTATTTAAGCTTCTTTCCATGTTGCAAATTTTTTCCAGCCCTCACAGTCCAGGATCATCATCCTTCACCTCCACTATTAAGTGATGCTGCTAAAGAGAAAAATGGGACAGCTTTTGATGTTGCACATGGAGATATAATCTTCTTGAGGGTGCCTGCCATCTTTTATATACACAGTCACTGAGCAAATCCTGGCTGTGTCTTAGTTCACGAATCATCTAGGTATCAAGGATGCCTCATTGGCTCATAATTATCCTTTACAACAAACCTGTTTTCTGAATGGATCTCGCTCAGCTTTGTTTTTAATCTGTCCATCTTTATTGGTTCTTTTCTTTTTTTTTTCAACTTTTTTTTTTTTTTTTGGGACAGAGAGAGACAGAGCATGAACGGGGGAGGGGCAGAGAAAGAGGGAGACACAGAATTTCTGGGACAGAGAGAGACAGAGCATGAACGGGGGAGGGGCAGAGAAAGAGGGAGACACAGAATTGGAAACAGGCTCCAGGCTCTGAGCCATCAGCCCAGAGCCCGACGCGGGGCTCGAACTCACAGACCACGAGATCGTGACCTGGCTGAAGTCAGACGCTTAACCGACTGCGCCACCCAGGCTCCCCATTGGTTCTTTTCTTTTAATGTACGTATGTGTTCAAGTTTCTCCCCAAATAAAACATAGTATTTCCACACCTCCTTCTAGGAATATTCTCCTCTCCAGTAAGTCCTGTATATTTTACTTCATTAATATCACTTTAATCTCTGCTCCCAACCAAGTTCTTATCCCTACTATCCTTTCCCACTAGTTTCCACTAATCGTTACCACTAATCTGATTGTTTCCTTGATCAGTATTTCCCCCTCCAACTGTTTCACAAATATCTCTCTTTTGAGCATCAGACCCACATATTCAACAGGTCATTAGATGTATTCACTTATACATCCCAAAGACACCTTAACATAGTATGTCCAAACCTAAGATCAGCTCTCCCTCATACACCTGCTCATTCTTCTCTTTGTTCTAAATCAGTGAATGTCACTGCACGTAGTGGTCCAAGCAGATGTCTGATCACCCTGGACAGCATTCTCTTCCTTACTATCTACACTTTAACAGTCATCAAATTGTAAAAATTCATTTATTTCATAAATGTCTCTCAAAACTACCCACACCTTTCCATCCTCACTGGCACCTTCCCTATTTAATGATTACTTTCTATCTGGACTTCTAAAATAACCTCATGGCTGGTATTTCTGCCGTCAGATTTGTCCCTCTTCTGCCCATTCTCTTGTGGAGAATATAATGCACTTGTAGTGATTTTTATAAACTTCAAGTATGATTCTGTTTTTCTTGCTTAAGACCATGTGATGGCTGCCCTGACATCCTTAACTTATAAGCACCAAGCACCTTTATTAAATAGTCCCTGTTTTGTTCCCTAGCTTAGTCTCCTCACCTCACACTTCAGTATTTCCTCTTATAAAAAAAGATTCTTGGGGTGCCTGGGTGGCCCAGTCGGTTAAGCGTCCAAGTCTTGATCTCGGCTCAGGTCATCATCTCATGGTTATGAGATCAAGCCCCACGTCAGATTCCACACTGAGTGTGGAGCCTGCTTGAGAATCTAGCTCTCTCCTTCTCTCAAAATAAATAAATAAATGAATAAATAAGCATTTAAAAACTCTTCTGTTATTCAAGAGCAAATTCTTCTCCCTCTCTTCTGGATATTTATATATCTTGCTTCATGTTGCTTGAAATATTCCCTCCCAATGCCAACCATTCTCTTCAACTTTCCTCAGGTTTGAGTAAGATGCTCTCTTAGAATCCCAGGGCTGACCTAACAAAATACTGCAAATGGATGGCTTAAGACAACAGAAATTTATTTGCTCACAATTCTAGAGCCTAGAGTCCAAAATCAAGGTGTCGGCAGGGCCAGGGTCCCTCTGAAGACTCTAGGGGGAAAACGTCCCATGCCTCTCTCCTAACTTCTGGTGGTTGCCTATGGTCTTAGATGATCCAGGACTTGTAGCTGTGTCATTCTAGTCCTTGTCTCTGTCCCCCACATGCTCTTCTTCCCCCAGAGTGTGTCTGTGTTTCCACACGGCCATATGCAGAGGCACCAGTCATTTACTTTAGGGTCTGTTGTAACCCAGTATGACCTCATCTTAACTAATTACATTTATAAAGACCCTATTTCCAAATCAGGTCACAACACAAGGTTACAGCTGAGCGTGAATTTGGAGGGAACCATATTCAACTATTACAGATTCCCTATTAACAACTTCCTATTGCAACTTGGCCACTCTTAGCATACCACGTAAATGATTATGTTAAAAACCACTGGTTTGTCTTTTCCCCAGTTGGACAGAGACAGAAAATATTTTATCTTCAGGACCTCATGCAAAATCTGATAGAGAGAAGTGGCTCAGTACATATTTGGAAAAAAAAAAGAGAAAACAAATGAAGAAGGATTAAAAGAAGAGCCCTTCTTAAAATTCTCACAGTTTTCCCATGGTTTTCAAGATAACTCTTCTAAACTAAACCACAATGTCCGAGAAAGGACTCTGTTAAAATTTAAAATATTCATTCCTTTTTCTGCTCACGCCCTTCAAAGCAAGCACAAAAACAAAAAGAAACAAAATTTTAAATAAGCTACCATCTTCTGAAGGTGTGGCATGCTGCGCTTTAACTTTCTTGTTTTGGAGTTTTTGTCGTTGTTGTTGTTGCTTTTGGTATTTTCCCTGCATCATGCTTCTTGCTAAATCCGACTTAACTTTTAAAATTCAGTTCATTTAATTTTTTCTTGGAAGGAACATCCAGTTCTCCCCCAATCCCATTCTTCCTTTAGGGCAGGTGCATTTTGGTATACTTCTATAACTGATAGTAACAACTCTCCTGTCCACGTCCCTCCCTCTCCATCGGTCCCTGTACCATCCGGCTATGTGTCATTGCAAGCCCCTGCAAGCGCTGGCCTGGCTGAAATGCCACAGAGCTGAAGTCCTTGAGAAACACTAACCAAGGACAAATACTAGCACCTTAGGCATGCTATACCATCTCTCAGTGTCCCAGTTGACCCAAACAGCGCCCTGCTTTTTTGATATTAGCTGTTGGTCTTTTCTCCCTTCTCTGTTTCACTTGCTCCCTGACCTACTGGTGTTTCTTAGGATCATTAACCAAATAAGCTACTATCGGTCCAGTCTCCTCTCAGGAATTGTCTGTGGCTAGAACCTGTACAAGAGATTTTCTGCTACTCTTCTAATACCACTTCTAATATGCTGTAATCTATTTCCTTGTCTTCTCCTGCTACTACTATGTAATATCCCAGTGGTATACATAGTACTTTATTTCTCCTTGTCTAGAGGAATGCTTGTGGTATGGTAGGAACCAATAAACATCTCTGGTTCTTTTCTTCTTCTGACACATGAATACTTTCATGATTTCATTATTATGGAACAAAATTGGGAAGGTAGAGACATTAAGGCAAGGCGTTTGTTATTAATAATATGTAACTTGTAACTTTACATTAAAATATCATTTTTTAACGTTTGTTTGTTTATTAATTAATTAATTAATTTATTTATTTATTTATTTTTGAGAGAGAGAGAGACAGACAGAAAGAGACAGAGACAGAGTATAAGCAGGGAAGGGGCAGAGAGAGAGGGAGACACAGAATCCAAAGCAGGCTCCAGGTTCTGAGCTGTCAGTGCAGAGCCCAATGCAGGGCCCGAAATCAAGAATAGTGAGATCGTTATCTGAGCCAACGTCAGCCGCTTAACCGACTGAGTCACTCAGGCACCCCCCCAAAATATAATCATTTTTATAAGCAAAACACATTAAGTACAGCTTTTAAAGTGTAGGATTTTTTTTTAAGTTTATTTATTTTGAGAGAGCAGGGTAGGGACAGAGAGAGAGAGAGCGAGAGAGAGAGAGAGAGAGAGAGAGAGAATCCCAAGCAGGTTCTGCGCCTCCAGCATGGAGCCAGATGTAGGGCTTGAGCCCACAAACCATGAGATGGTGACCTGAGCCAAAATCAAGAGTCAGACGCTTAACTGACTGAGCCACCCAGAAGCCCCTAAAATATAGGAAGTTTTAAACATATTCTCCATTTCTCTTCAGTTCTGCAAGCAGTTGTCACTTGTACTGAATTTTTTTTTCTTGCTTCATTTTTTAAGCTTACATTAAACTATTGAAAATGCTCTTCAAATGTGTTTTCATGTCTATGACTAAATAATTTATTACTTGATCAACTACTCATAATTGACATAACAATCCTATCACAGATTCTAGCTTGAAATAATGTCAAAGGCACTCTTCAAAGTTACTGGTTTTACAAAAGTGCAGTCATGCACACAGATGGACCCGTTTAATACTGATGGAGTTCATACCCATTTAATACTGATGGAGTTCATACCGTTGTTTTGACAAGAAAACATATAGCTTGTGTTTAGCTTACTTGTTTTCTGAACATTCAAAATGCAGCCTGTACAGATTTTTTTATTTAAACCATAAACCACATCTTGTTTTTTTTATTTCTTTGATGTTTACTCCTTTCATCGCTTTCTACTTTTATTACTGAACTGCCTTCCCCTACTACAGTAGCTAGCACTGCATATCAAAAGTGTGCATTGTTCTAAGATCAGATTTACCTGGTTTTATACACAATGTGATACAAAGCCTTGTGTTTTGTTCCCCCCCCCCCGCCCCCACCCCCCGCCCCATTGTCTTCTGTTTTCTCACTATGTCTACTGCTGTGAGGACGAGTGAGGCTCACAGCCTGATTCAGTCAGTCTTAGCAACAGGAAGCAACATATTCAGGTTTGCATTGTGGGCATATGTACCTAAATGTCCTACCTGAAATATTCTAATGTACCTGCTGCTAAAATTAGAGCATGCTTTTGAAGACAAACATTGTTCTCTAGTGGAAATTAAAAAAAAAAAAAACAAAAACTAGAAAATGAAAAACATTGCTTTAATCTCTAGTTTATTAAAACATTGAAAGATTCCTTTTTAAAAATTTGCTCTAGGGGTGCCTGGGTGGCTCAGTTGATTAAGCGGCTGACTTCGGCTCAGGTCATGATCTTACGGTTCATGAGTTCAAGCCCCACATCAGGCTCTGTGCTGACGGCTCAGAGCCTGGAGTCTGCTTTGGATTCTGTCTCCTTCTTTCTCTGCCCCTCCCCTGCTCACACTCTGTCTGTCTCTCTCAAAAAAATGAATAAACATTTAAAAAATTATTTTTTTCCTCTAAATTTGCATTTTGAAAGACATTTGAAAAGTTTTCCACACTACACTATCTCTTGTGGAAAGTGAGACAAAAATACAAAAGATTTAAATTTTGGCAAATGTTTGAATCTGCACCTATTATTAGCTTACTGCTTCTCCAATTACATGAAAACATAAATAAAAGGAAGTATCTATATTTATTCTCATGTTATATATATTGGAAATAATCAGTAACTACCAATAACCACCAGGCAGTATGATATATTTTCATATTGCAAAAATAATGAAGAACTTTTATGTATAGCTATATTTATTTATAGCTAAAATTAATGGATAATTTTCTACGATAATTTGTTTTTGCCAATAAGACAAATATTCTAATGTTATATGAACTTCTATGTAGTTGATCATCTCTGCCTGTTTCTTGTCCATAGAATTTGGAGAGGTCGGGGGCGCCTGGGTGGCTCAGTCTGCTGGGAGTCAGACTTGGGCTCAGGTCATGATCTCACGGTTTGTGAGTTTGAGCCCCGCGTCTAGCTCTTCGCTGACAGCTTGGAGCCTGGAGCCTGCTTCAGATTCTGTGTCTCCTTCTCTCTCTGCCCCTCCCCGACTTGTGCTCTGTCTCTCTCTGTCTCTCAAAAATAAATAAATGTAAAAAAAATAAAAATAACAATTTGGGGAGGTCAGCCTTTGTTTTAACTATCAAAAAAACTCACAATGATTTTAAGTCCAAGTTTTGTTGTCTGTACAATTCTTTCAAAAAGTTAACTGTTTTCTTATCTGTTGGAGTGCTATGAGTCTCATGTGTCAGTAGACAACACCAATTCTTCTGAAACCATGTCTCTTCCCCTGGATTTAATTTGAACAAATGTAAGCGTATTGGGCTTCCATCGGGGAGAATGCTGTTTTTCTCTTTTCTTTAGGCTATATTTTTTCCAAATGAAGGAATTTGTGGGGAAAATATATCCATTAAGAGATTTGTAAATGGGTGTGATAACTACACCCTGATATTGATCCTTAAGCCTGAGTTTTAGTTGGCCTTTTTTATTCAACCTCTTGTTGTGCATATAATAAGTAAAGATGAGTATTGGTTAAACTTGCAACCCAGAAAGCCATTTGACCCTTTCTTTACATTCTGCTTGCAAAATAGCTAGGTCTTTTCTGAGCTTATGTCTCTTGTATTATCCTGGCAAGTGCAACCAATAAGACAACATGCTACTACCATTGATTTTCACCTCTTCATGTAAAGATACAGCTTAGTAGGTTCAATACCTCCCTTGTAAATTATCACATATGATACTTTTTCTAAATATTTAATCATTGCATAACATGCAATGATTACAATTAAGATTCCTCTAAAAATTTCCTTGCCACCAAATAACTGGCTTCAAAGCTAGTGACACATATTTTAGGTTGACTGTTAAGGAAGCACTTCTGATCAAGTACTAATTTTTTAATCAGTCATTATACCCAGGTATTCCGTGGGAAAAAAACAAAAAACTTGAAAAGCTTAGTGTTTTAAAACAATTATGTCTATGTATTGTACATGAGATCTGTTACATCATATGTCACTACAGAGGTTCTTTTCTGGGCTGATGGAGGTTCCATTTTAATACATTGGCAGAGTCAGGAGAAAAGTAAGAGAGTATGGCAGACAAAATGTTAGCATTTAAACCCAAAATGCATGAAACACTTCTCATATTTTGTTGGCCAAAGTAGGGAATATGGGGTGCTGGGTTAAATAGTGTCCCCTTCTCCCTCCCCCCCCCCCATGCCCATCTGCAACATCAGAATGTGACTTTATTTGAAAATGGACTTTTTGTAGGTATAATACTGGATTAAGGTAGGCCCTAAATCCCACGACTGATGTCCTTATAAAGGTCATTTCTGTGACAATACACAGAAATACAGGGAAGGATGCTGTATGAAGATGGAAGCAGAGGTTGGAGTGATGTATCTATAAGTCAAGGAACACCATGGACTGCTGCTGGCAACTACCAGAAGCTAAGAGAAAGGAACAGAACAGTTTCTCCTTTGGAAATTCCAGAAAGAACTAAACTTGCCAACTTCTCGGTTTTGGACTTCTGGCTTTCTGGACTGTAAGAGAATAAATTTCTGCGGTTTGAAGTCACCCAGTATGTGGCAATTTGTTATGGCAGCCCCAGGAAACTAATGCACATGGGATGCTTGAATTTAAAAGTGCAGATGCAGGGGCACCTGCGTGGCTTAGTCATTAAGTGTCTGACTCTCGAATTTAGCTCAGGTCTTGATCTCATGGTTATTGGATGGAACCCTGGGTCGGGCTCCACGCTGTTTAAGATTTTCCCTCTCCCTCTGGCCCTCCCCTACACTTCCTCTCTCGCTCTCGCTCTTGCTCTCGCTCTGGCTCTCTCTCAAATTTAAAAAAAACAATGCTGATGCAAGTCCCCTTGTAGATGGGTCACTGGATATAACAAGTTCTAAACAAAGATTGTTTGCATATGAATAGGGCTACAATGGCAGGATTTTTAAAACAAGTTTCCCACTTGGGGCATAAATGTTGAGGTCATGGTCATGATTCTTCTTGGTCCCTTATTTCTGAGAAAATAATTAGGCCAGGTTGATCCAAAGTGATGGTCTACCAGACACAACAAATGTAGTTCACACAATCCCAGAGACATTTAGGAAAAGACAATATTTCCATTTTTAGAAGTTTTTTTTTCTTTTTTATATATCTAAACAAAGAATTCTGAAAGTAAATAAACTTACTTCTAACCTTTTATTCCATGTCATTGTGTCAGTTGTGTTATTAGGAAGTAAGACATGTAGCCTCTAAATTATCTGTGATACTGATTCAGAATTACGCTCATTTTTTAATATCTGCTCCTTTCAAAATATGAGGGTTTATTTTGTTTTAAAAAAACATAATTAAGAGGACAGTGGAGACCCCAAACCTTAGAGATAGAGAAATCAGTTCAGATAAAATGTTAGCAGAGTTTAAATAAAAAACCAGTCTCAAACTGTAATCCTGCCTGTTGGTAGGTCAGAAACTAACTTAGGGGGAAAAGATTCTTATGAACATCATTTCTCTGGAACAGCTTCTCCAAAACAGCAAACACAGTATCATAAAATATCCATATTTAAGTTTGGAAAATAGTGTGTTAGGAAAGTACTCTATTTATCCTTCCATTTCTTATTAGCTAGGATTGATATTATTTAACACAATGGAAGCAGTGCTTAGCAAATGCAATTGTGGAATATAAAATTTTCCATTAGTGTCAGTACTTAGTACACAACCCAGTACAGTACATCAGTCACCATAATTCCAAGTGGCCCATTCTGTCATATAGATCTCGATACCAGAAAATGAACAAGAAAGACTTCAGTGAGACCACAAAGAAGGTTTCTTTTTTAACTTGTCTACAGATGAGAGTAAAAGATTGGTGCACTGAGTCATGGTTTAGAAGATGAGGCTGTACAAGGAGGACAGGAAGGGTATTACACACTGGGTAAACAGTATTTTATTAGGAGGGAAAAAAGCTTGGACAAAAAATGTTTGACTTGGATAGTGGGAAATGTTTTTAAAATACTAATCAGAATGGGGAAGGTAAGTATAATCAAATAAAGTAGAGGCAAATAAAGTTTATTCAAAACCTGTGCACTAGGTTCCACCAAATGTTATCTTTGTGAAAAGACGAAAACAGGAAGAGAGTCTTAGGACATAGGCATAGAAAAATCATAACGTCAAGAATGGGAATCACGTAGAAATGGAATACAGAACTAAGAAGCAGGACTGAAAGAAACAGGCAAACACATTCCAGAGTGATGATGCTCTCTCCACTACTGTCCACTCTGTAGACAGGCTGGGATATCCATGTCAGCATGGCTGTTGGCTTTCGTTCTCATTGGCCTGTGTTACTCTTGGTGACACCTGCTCTCCCTTTAGCTTGTGTTCCAAGAGAAGATGCTCAGCTGGCTGGGCTTGATTAGGCTAAATTTTAGTTAACAGAAGAAGATTTGGGGGAATTTTTTGTAAGATATTTTGGGGAGGGAAGGAGAAATCAAATGGCCTGAATAAATGGATAATGACAACATTTTAAAAAGCCATCTTGTATTCAAATCATTTCTGGAAATATTGGTCCCATAACTCTTTAAGAAACAGAAAAATGCACTGCTAATTACATTGTATACTTAAAATTATGTTTTCTTTCTTATTAATATTAATATGACTTAATTTTAACAGTCATGAGTTTTTGTTTACATAAAATATAAATGTTCTCAAAACATTTAATCTCTGAATATATATTTACATGTGTATTTGTGATATTTGTACCAATATACAGATAAGTGTAGTAATCCTTAAACAATCTGAAATGCATTCATGAAACAACCTACTCATGAATCAAAAGACTTAGAATCAAGATATAGTTAAATAAAGCTTGTAAATTAAATCATATTCATGTTTTGGGGAAAGCATTGTCTGCAGGGTGAAGAACAACTTAAAAGATAAGAGGAGAGTAAAATTGAATAAAGGTGTCTGGGTGCATAGATTTTTGCTGAAATCCAGGTAAGAGATAATGATGTCTTGAACTAGAGTGATGGATGGAGAGAATGGAGAATCCTATTTCCAGAATATCAAAGTTGAAACCAGGAAACCTGGTAATTGAAGACAGAAGGAGAAATAGGAGTCAAATATTGTGTTTGGGTTTCTGTTTAGGTAGTTCAATTTATGTAATTTTTATAGCAACATAAGAAGGTGATAGAAAATAAGGAACAAAATTGGTGAGTTTTGTGTGGGACAAGGGGTCATGTGGAAAATGAATTAGTGTGTAGATAATGACTCAAACTCAGCAGTCAGTAGATAATAACTGGGTAAACTATGCAGAAAGAGAAGACAGGGAAAAAAACCTTATGTTGAACCTGATGTTAATCAGCAATTACAGGTGTTGGAGGTTATCCAGAGGACATGACCTCAGGTCCACCTGTGAGCTGGATCCTGCAATCAGAGACTTCTTGTCTTCTCCCCGATCTTTAGACTGTATGGTCTTTTTTGCCTTCCCCATGCTACATGCTGCCCCAAGGACACAGCCTTGAGATGGTGCTATTGAGACTGTCTGGACAGTATATGTGGTTGAAACCAGTGAAGGTCCTTTTAAGATTCTGGTGGGTGGGGCAGATGGCTAATGGTCTACTGCTGTGGAAGACAAGCCTCATTTGTGAATTCCCTTGCTTATAAAACCTGCCACCCACGAGTCTGGAGTGGTCTGCCTCTCTTTGGTCTCTCCCTGCTATCTGTGTTTAGGGGCTAGTTTATGAGCCAACAACAAGATAGGCAGAAGTGAGAGATCTCTCAAAGAAATCTGTGAAGAAATGGAAATATCATATCACAGAAACCAAAGGCAAAAACACTTGAGGAAGTAGAGATGGATCAACAACACCAAATGCTTCCACATGTTTGAGTAAGGTAAGGACACTCAATGTTCAATGAGTTTTGTAACCAAAGGATACCATCATCTTCCACGTAAAATTTAACTGAAGTGACAAGGAAAGAATCTAGACTACAGTGGGTTGTAGAGGAAACAGGAAGCCAGGAAATGGAGGAATCAATTGAAACAAATTTCTTCAATAAAATTTGTCTGTGAGAGGAAGTAGCTGGCAGTTGTATGAGAATAAATGTTCAAGGAATGTGTTTGGGGTTTTTCAAGAAGACGAGGCTCAAACAGAGTAAGTGCTAACAAGAGATTGTAACACAGGAGAGTGTGGATATGAGAAACAATATGGGGGAACTAGAAGTCCCCAAGAAAATGGGAGGAAAAGAAAAACAGAGCTCACTGGAGAATTGACCAAAGGAATTTCACCTGTTTCTCTGTTACTCTTCCTTGATTTCTTTTCCTGTAGATCCCAAAAGGCTGGGACATAGAGATTAATTGTCTCAAAGGTATCAAAAGCTAAGCTGACATTTATTCATGATGTACAAGTCATCTTGGTAACGTTTTGAATGCTATCTTTTTTTTTAACGTTTATTTATTTTTGAGACAGAAAGAGACAGAGCATGAACAGGGGAGGGGCAGAGAGAGAGGGAGACACAGAATCTGAAACGGGCTCCAAGCTCTGAGCTGTCAGCACAGCGCCGGACGCGGGGCTCGAACTCACGGACCATGAGATCATGACCTGAGCTGAAGTCGGACGCTTAACCGACCCAGCCACCCAGGCGCCCCTTGAATGCTATCTTTTAAAGCACTTTTTTTGTAGCTTATTGTATGTTTTCTTATTTTTCCTGAATGTATTTATTTCACGAAGAACTTTTCCCATATATATGTCTATAAACAACCTTGTTACACTAAATCTCATGTTGGCAATCTTGCTGCAACTTTTGTTAGCTCCTCCCTGTCCCAATGCCCTGTGGAGT
Source organism: Felis catus (assembly GCF_018350175.1). Classification (NCBI taxonomy): domain Eukaryota; kingdom Metazoa; phylum Chordata; class Mammalia; order Carnivora; family Felidae; genus Felis; species Felis catus. Next base: position 31,287,529 of record NC_058368.1, on the reverse strand, counting down.
TCCCAGATCCTATAGTCAAACTTAGGTCAGTTTGTGCTCTAAAAAATCTCTCTTTTCGTGTTTAGTTTTTTGATTTAGTCAGTTTTCAAAATAATTCATTTAGAAATATCCTGAAAATTTAATGTTTTAATGTATTGCTTTAGAAAATGAAAGATATAAAAAGTAGCCATAATGCATTTTAGCTACTAATCGTGATGACAAATTGATTCATGGTAACAAAAGGTCTCTATTGATTTGTTGAAGTCAGACTGAGACATGGGCATGGGATGGTCTGGGGGTGATGAAGAGTTCCTTAGAGTCAATTTGATATAGGTATTTCAGGCATCAGAGTCCCTGGGCCCTGCCAGAAGATGAGTCCATTCTAAAGACATTTGAATTTGGGCTGTTAAAGTCAAATTTATCCCAGCATAGACAAATAGTTGATCATGGCTTCTTTTTATTCACTCTAAAAATTCTTGCCTATTTTAGCTTTTACTTATATGTATGTAAAAAGAAGAACTACAAATAATAATCATGTGTTATAGCATACAGAGTTGGATTAAAATGAATGACCTCTAGGGATTTATTCTCTCTATTCAGTATTTTAAGGTATATCTTAAGGTATAAAATATGTATTTTGCCCTCTATTAATGATTTTAAGGTATATTTTAAGGGTCCAACTAGGAAAACAAATGTCACTTTATTTATAACATAGGAAATTTAATTCAAGAATTAGCTTCACAGGTGAAAGAGTATCTAAGAGTCAAATGGGACAAGAGTAACAATGGCAGGAAACCACTACCATCTTAGGTTCAAGGGCATTAAGAAGAGGGGGCCTCGTGTCCAAAGTCACACAAAGTAAGCTAATAGCATGAAAAGTATACAGAGGGAACTACACTCAAGAAGAGACACAGGGACAGAGTCTATTGGAGAAACCATCTAGGCAGAGAAGAAGGAAGGATTTCCCTAGTTTCTTTTCCTCTCCCACATATTCCCACCATTGGTTCCTATTGACTGAACTAAGCCAAAGGCAATATGACACAATAGTAGAGGAGAGTATCAGTCCTCCTGTGACGTGGACAGAATGTGGAAGAGTGTCTGAGGAGATAAATAAATAGACTCATAAATAAAATACTTTTTTTTCTAAGCAATGAAGACAACAGATAAAAAAAATCTCTGAAGCACAAAGATGAAAACTCAGGTGACATTGTCATTATTATTATATTATTCTTGAACCAATTATTGTGGGCTTATATACCTCATTTCCCTATTTATTCTGCACCTACCTATTATCTACAAATGTTTTTCCAGTCATTTAATGGGCAACGCTTTGGAATGCTACCACAGTCTTTGGCTAGTTAGACTTATGCTCATTCAGTTCTTTCTGGGGAACAAGAAACCCAATATTCTCTTTTTTTGGTGATTTAATGACAGACAAATAACTATACTAATTTCTGAAAACATTTGGATATATCTTATACCATCTATAAAGAGAAATTTCTAGTTTTCAAACACAATCTTAATCTTCTAAATTTGGACTATGCAATGCCTTTAAAACAATGCCTCCAGCTTTCTGTTTCATATTGTAATGTATCTCTAATTTATTGTATTGACCCACTTTCCTTTCTGTCTGTCTTTCTTCTTGATGCTTCAAAACTCTTCATTTTATCATTTCCTTTCTTTGGGAAGAACATCTTTTAGCTTTTTTTTTTTTTTTTTTTTGTATAGAGTATATCTAGTAACAATTTCTTTTGGTTTTCTTTCTTCTGGAAATGTCTTTATTTTTCATAATGCTGAAGGACTGTTTCCCAAATATAAAATAAACTGTCCACAGTTCTTTCAGCACTTGAAAATTATTGTGGCATATCTTCATTGTCTCCTTGGTTATTGGTTTTCTTTTCTGTTTGGGTTTCTTTTTGTTTTATTTACTTTCTTAATTCCAGCATAACTAATGTACAGTGTTATATCAGTTTCAGGTGTACAATATAGTGATTCAACAATTCTATATGTTCTGAGATCATCTAGATAAGTGACACTTGATCCCTTTTACCTGTTTCACCCATGCCCCCACCCATCTGCCCTGTGTTAACCAACAGTTCTCTATATTTAAGAGTGTGCTTTTTTTTGTTTGTTTTATTAGTGAAATAATATGCTATTTGGCTTTCTGACTTATTTCACTTAGTATTACACTCCTGAGATCCATCCATGTTGTTGCAAATGGTAAGATTCCATTATTTTGTATGCCAAATATTCCAAGATGCATGTGTTACATATATTCACCTCTTCTTTACCCATTCATCTGCTGATAGACAACTGAATTTCTTCTATATTTATTATGCTGGTTATTGTAAATAATGCTACAACAAACATGGGGGTGCATATATATTTTCCAATTAGTGTTCTTGTATTCTTTGAGTAAATGCCTAGTAGTGAAATTACTGGATGATATAGTAATTGTATTTTTAATTTTTTCAGGAACCTCTATATTGTTTTCCACAGTGGCTGCACCAGTTTGCATTCCCAAAAAAATAGTACATGCAGGTTCCTTTTTCTCCACATCCTCTTTAACACTTATTTCTTGTGTTTTTTTTTTTTTTATTTTAGCCATTCTGACATGTGTGAGGTGATACAGCATTGTGGTTTTGATTTGCATTTCCCTGATGATGAGAGATGTTGATCATCTCTTCATGCATCTGTCTTCTTTATAGAAATGTCTCTTCATGTCTTCTGCCCATTTTAATTGGATTATTTGTGTGGGGGGGTGGTGTTGAATAGTGTAAGTTGTTCATATATTTTGGGTACTAACTGCTTATTGGATATATGACCTGCAAGTATCTCCCATTCAGTAGGTTGTAGGTTGTCTTTTGGTTTTTCTGATTGGTTTCCTTTGCTGTGCAGAAGAATTCCATTCGAATATAGTCCTAATAGTTTTTATTTGCTTTTGTTACCCTTGCCTCAGGAGACATAGTTAGAAACTGTTGCTATGGCCTATGTCAGAGAAATTACTCCTGGTGCTCTCTTATAGGTTTTTTATGGGTTTGGGTTTCACATTTAGATCTTTAACCAATGTTGAGTTTATTTTTGTGTATGGTCTAAGAAAGTTGTCCATTTTCATTAATTTGCATGTAGCTACCCAGTTTTCTCAAAACCCTTTGTTGAAGAGAGTGTCTTTTTCCTATTGTATATTTTTGCCTACTTTGTCATAGATTAATTGACAATATAATCGTGGGTTTATTTCTGGTCTCAATATTCTGTTCTATTGATCTATGTGTCTACTTTTATGCCAGTTTCATACTGTTTTGATTACTACAGCTTTGTAACCTATTACTACAGCTTTGTAACTTTGAAATCTGAAAATGTGAGACCTCCTATTTTGTTCTGTTTCATGGTCTTTGTGATTCCATACAAATTTTAGGATTATTTGCTCTAGTTCTGGGGAAAGAAAAATGCTGTTGGTATTTTGATAGGGATTGTATTAAATCTGTATATTACTTTGGGTAGTATAGACATTTTAATATTCTCCCAATCCATGAGCATGGAATATCTTTCCATTTGTTTGTGTTGTCTTTAAATTGTTTCATCAGTGTTTTATAATTTTCAGAGTCAAGTCTTTGACCTCCTTGGTTAAGTTTATCCCTAGGTATTGTATTATTTTTGGTGCAGTTGTAAATGAGATTGTTTATTTAATCTCTGTTATTTCATGATCATTGTATAGAAATGCAACAAATTTATGCATATTGATTTTTATATCCTGCAAACTATGGTATTCATCTATCAGTTCTAATAGTTTTTTGGTAGAGATTCTTTGTATAGGATCATCTACAGATAGTTTTATTTCTCCTGTACCCATTTGGATGACTTCTTTTTCTTATATGATTGCTGTGACTAGGACTTCCAGTACTATGGTGAATAAAAGTGGTGAGGGTGAACATCCTTGTCTTCTTCCTGATCTTAGCGGGGAAAGCTGTCAGTTTTCACCATTGAATGTGATGTTAACTGTGGGTTTTTCATATATGGCCTTTATTACGTTGAAGTATGTTCCTTCTAAACTTACTTTGTTGAGGGATTTTGTCATGAATGGATGTCGTACTTTGTTACATGCTTTTCTGTATCTATTGAAAGGATCATTTGGTTTTTATCCTTTTGTTGTGAAGTATCACATTGATTAATTTGCAAATATTGAACTACCCTTGCATCCAGGGAATAAATACCATTTGATTATGGTGAGTTCTTTCTTTAATATATTATTGGATTTGTTTTGCTAATGTTTTGTTGAAGACTCATGCCTCTATGTTCATCAGAGATACTGGCCTACAGTCATCTTTTTTTTTTTTTTTTTTTGTATTTATCTGGTCTTGACATCAGGGTAATGCTGGTCTCTGAGAATGAATTTGGAAGTTTTTTTTTTTTTTGGAATAGTTTGATAATAATAGATATTAACTCATCTTTAAATATATGGTAGAATTTGCCTGTGAAGCTATCTGGTCCTGGACTCTTGTTTATTGGGACTTTTTTGATTACTGATTCAATTTTATTGCTCGTGATCAGTCTGTACTAATTTTCTATTTTTCCTGATTCGGTTTTGGGAGGTTATATATTTCTAGGAATTTCTCCATTTACTCTAGCTTTTCTAATTTATTGACGTATAATTTTTCATAATATTCTCTTATAATTGTTTGTATTTCTGTTGTGTCTGTCTTATTTCTCCTCTTTTTTTTTTTTAATTTTTATTTTAAAGAGAGCACAGGTTGGGGAGAGGGGCAGAGGGAAGGAGAGAGAGTCTAAAGCAGGCTCCATGGTCATCATGGAGCTCAATGTGGGGCTCAATCCCACGACTCTGGGATCATGACCTGATCCAAAATAAAAAGTTGAGCTTGCAACTGATTGAGGCATCCAGGTACCCCTATTTCTCCTCTTCTATTTCTGATTTTTTTTTGAAATTTTTTTCTCTCTCTCTGTCACTCTCTCTCTCTCTGTATTCATGAATCTGACAAAAGGTTTATCAATACAGTTGATCTTTTCAAAGAACCAGCTCCTGGTTTCATTGATCTGTGCTATTGTTTTCTTTTTTTTTTTTTTCTTTTAGTTTCTATTTCATTTATTTCTGTCCTAATCTTTATTATTTCTTTCCTTCTGCCTGTTTGGGGTTTTGTTTGTTCTTTCTTTCTTTTAGGTTTAAGGTTAGGTTGTTTATTTGGTATGTTTCTTGCTGTCTGAGGCATGTATTGCTATAAACTTCCCTCTTAAAACAGTTTTTGCTGTATCCCCAATTTTGGACTGTTCTGTTTTCGTTTTCATGTCTCCATATATTTTTAATTTCCTCTTTGGAAATCCTTTTTGGATTGACCCATTGTTTAGTAGCATGTTATTTAACCTCCATATGTTGGTGTTCTTTCCATATTTTTTTCTTGTGCTTGATGTACAAGCATAATTTTGTACATATTTTTTTCTTGTGCTTGAAATATAGTTTCATAGTGCTGTGGTTAGAAAAGCAGCATGATGTTATTTCTGTCCTTTTGCCTATGTCAAGACTTCTTTTGTGGCCTTATAACTGTTTGGATTTCTGTGGTGTCACTCTTATTTCTCCTTTTTTTTTTTTAATTTTTATTTTAAAGAGAGAGCACAGGTTGGGGAGAGGGGCAGAGGGAGGGGGAGAGAGAGAAAATCTAAAGCAGGCTCCGTGGTCATCATGGAGCCCAATGTGGGGATCTCTTCTAGAGAATCTTCTATGTGCCTTTGAAAATAATGTGTATTGGGGCACCTGGGTGGCTCAGTTGGTTAAGCGGCCGACTTCGGCTCAGGTCATGATCTCGCAGTCTGTGAGTTCGAGCCCCGCGTCGGGCTCTGTGCTGACAGCTCAGAGCCTGGAGCCTGTTTCAGATTCTGTGTCTCCCTCTCTCTGACCCTCCCCCGTTCATGCTCTGTCTCCCTCTGTCTCAAAAATAAATAAACGTTAAAAAAAATTTTAAGAAAAAGAAAATAATGTGTATTCTGTTTAGGATGGAATGTTCTGAATCAATCTGTTAGACCCCGTTTCTTACTATTATACTATTACTATAGAATACTATCTTTATGTTTGTCATTAACTGCATTATATATTTGGTTCTTTCATGTTGAGCGCATAAATATTTATAATTGTTATATCTTCTGGTTGGATTGTCCCCTATATGATTATGTGGTATCCTTCTTTGTTTCTTGTTACATTCTTTGTTTAAAAAATCTATTTTGTTCAACAGAAGTATTGCTACCCCTTCTTTTCACTTCCTTTTGCATGATAAATGTTTCTCCATCCCCTCAAGTTAAGTCTGCATGTGTCTTCAGGTTTGAAATGAGTCTCTTGTAGGCAGCATATAAATGGATCTTGCATTTTTATCCACTCCATCACCCTATTTCTTTTGAGTGGAGCATTTAGTCCATTTACATTCAAAGTAATTATTTATGGGTATGTACTTATTGCCATTTTGTTACTTGTTTTACAGTAGGTTTTGTAGTTCTTCTGTGTTCCTTCTCTTGCTCTCTTACATTTTGCTAGCTTTCTTTAGTGATATACTTAGATTCCTTTCTGTTGATTTTTTTTTTTTTTTGCATATCTGTTACTGGTTTTCAATTTGTGTTTACCATTAATTAGGTTTGTATGTAACATCTTTTGCATACCAAAACCCATGTTAAGTTGATGGTTGCTTAAGTTTTAACCCATTCTAAAAGCAATATGTTATTGGGGTGCCTGGGTGGCTCAGATGGTTAAGTGTCTGACTCTTGGTTTTGGCTCAGGTCATTATCTCATGGCTAGTGAGTTTGAGCCCCTCATTGGGCTCCATGCTGACAGTGCAGGGCCTGTCTGGGATTCTCTCTCTCTCCCCTTCTCTCTGCCCCTCCTCTGCTTTCTCTCTGTCAAGTAGACTTAAAGTTGTAAAGCAATATGTTGTTACCCCCCCCTTACATTTTAGGTATATGTTGTCATACTTTGCATCCTTTTATTTTGTGAATCCCTTGACTGATTTTTATAGATATACTCTATTTTATCATTTTCATGCTTCCTACTTTTCTTACTCCTGCTTATGATCTTTCCATTCCACTCATAGAATCTCCTTTATCATTTCTCATAAGGCAAGTGCAGTGGTGGTGAATTCCTTTCACTTTTTCTTGTTTGGAAACTCTTTATCTCTTTCCATTCTGAGTGATAGCCTTACTGGATAGAGTATTCTTGGCTGCAGATATTATCCTTTTAGCACTTTGAATAGGTATGCCACTCCCTCTGGTCTGCAAAGTTTCTGGTAAAAAATCATCTTGTAGCCTAATAGGGTTTCACTTGTATGTAACTGTTTTCTCTTGCTGCTTTTAAAATTATCTTTATCACTACTTATTCCATTTTAATTACTGTGTTTCTTGGTGTGGACCCCTTTGGTTGATTTTCTTGGGGCCTCTCTGTACCTCCTGTATCTGGATTTCTGTTTCTTTACCCAAACTTGAGAAGTTGTCAGCTATTATTTCTTCAAATAAATTTTCTTCCCCCTTTCTCTCTCTTTTCTTTCTGGGATCCTGTAATAAGAATGTTATTATGCTTGATGGTATCACTGAGTTCCTTCAACCTATTCTCATTTATTATTATTATTTTTTCTCTCTCCTGTTCAGCTTGATTTTCCATTACTCTCTTACAGATCACTGATCCATTCTTTTTCCTCTAGTCTAATATTGATTCCCTCTAGTGTATATTTTATTATAGGTATTGAGTTCTTTATTTCTGATTGATGGTTTAATTATTTTCTGTTTCTTTGTTGAGGGTCTCACTGCGATCCTCTACTTTTTCCCCAAGTCCTCTGAGTATCTTTATGACCATCACTTTTAAATTCTCTATCAGGTATATCATGTATCTCCGTTTCATTTAGGTCTCTTTCCATGATTTCTTCCTGTTCTTTGATTTGGGGAATATTCCTCTATATCATCATTTTGTTTAACTCTGGGTATTTTTTCTTTTCTTTTATTCATTTATTTCGAGTGAGAGATGGAGAGAGGGAATGAACAGAGGAGGGTCAGAGAGAGGAGAGAGAGAATCCCAAGCAGGCTCCATGCTGTCAGTTCAGAGCCCAACACGGGTCTCCGTTCCTGGAACTGTGAGATTGTGACCTGAGCCAAAATCGACAGTTGGTTACTTAACCAACTGAGCCACCCAGGTGCCTGTGGCTCAGCCTTGTGGCTGAGTTGCATTTTCCTTTCAGTTCAGTTGTCTGCAATGGCTTTCATTGCCTATTGTGGGCAGGGTTTGGTCCCTGTTTTGTTAATGAGATAGTCTGGGTCCATGTTGGACCTGAGTTGGGTCGGACCAGGCTTTTGCCAGAGCTGCAGTTGCAGCGAACTGCAGGGCACTCTCCCTGTGTTGTCCCCTGAGATGCTTTTGTGGGTGGGTGGAAACTGAAATTAGACCAGATGTCTGCCCCCAGCCTGCCCACAGTCAAATTGATACGGGTAATTATCTTCTCCTCTCCCTGGATCAGGATTCACTGTGGCATAGTAAGGACTCTGTTGGGGCTACTTGCATAATGCCATGCTTATAGCACTATTTTGGGTGGGCTCCGGCAAAGGGCAGATTGAACAGGGCAGGTCCACGGGAGAGCACAGGGGAAAGGTACCTGGTGTTAGCAAGCTAGGTGGAGAGTGTTGATGTATCTATGCTGGGGGATAGGGAAATGGCACATGCCAGCTCTTTTGTTCTTTGAGTAGTCTCCTAAATATCCCTGCTCCTCTGGTACACAATGTGATATGAGTAAATAAATCTTCTTCCTGTATGCTCCAGGTGTTTCTCAATTGCTGCTTCTATGCTGTGTCTCAGTGAAGTTGTTTTCTGTCTAGTTAAGGGTGGGCACTCAGTTTGCCAGAGCTGAGCCTTCTGATTTTAAAGTTCAAGGTCTTAAGCCTCACTGATTATAAAAACTTGCAAAGTTAATCTCTGTGGTTTTCAAAGCCAAAAGTAATGGGGATTCATCTTCCCAGAATGGTCTCCTGTGCCTGGGGTGTCTGGTGTGCCTAGTATGTGTCTATTTCTCTCCCTTCTCTGTGCTTGTGTTGGCTCTTCTTCCTGTGACAGTCTTCTGGGGAAGTTTGGTTTCCAACCGTGTCTCTTCCCTTTCAACATTCTTTGATGTGGCCTCTTCTCTATGCTAAGCTGTGGGGAGTCTGTTTTGCAGGGGTTTGGGTCATTTTCTGTGTTATGGACACTGATGTGGGTGTTATCTAGGTGTATCTGCGGAATGAGATAAGCTTAAGGTGGTCCTATTATATATATATATATATATGTATACACACATATATATATATGTATATATACGTATATATATACATATACATATATATATATATATATATATATATATATATATATATATAATAGAATATTCTGCTCTCTTCCCCAGAAGTCCAGTCTCTTTGGTTTTTGATGAGAAATTTGCTCTTATTTTAGTACAAATTCCCTATAAGTAATGTATTACTTTCCTTTGGTTTATTTCAATATTTTATTGTTGTTGTGTTTAGTTTTCCCAAGATTAATTATGATGTGTTTTTGTGTGGATTTCTTTGACTTTATGCTGTTGGGGTTTGCTCAGTTTATTGAAAATATGGGTCTATGCCTTTCAACAAATCTGGGAAGTTTCAGCCATAATTCCTTTGAATCCTTCTTCAGTCCCACACTTTGTCCTCTCTTCCTCATCTTCCAGTGATACTCAGGTTGTATCTTTTGATATGGTTCCACTGATCCCTGAGGCTCTGTTGTGTGTGTGTGTGTGTGTGTGTGTGTGTGTGTGTCTATAATTCTATTTGCTATCATCTCCATTCTAATAATGAGCTAGTGGCTTGTAAGGCACCATCAAGTGGTGTCCTAATGTCCCATTACTATGCAGTGCCACTGAGTAAGTGGGGTGAAGGGAGCCTCAAGTGTAATACAAAAAGTGAGCTCTTTCCCTGTCCTATTATTGTTAGTATGGAAAATGGAGAAATGATCCTCTTTGCTGGTTCTATGGGAATAGCCTTATGTTGATGGTGGCACTCTCACTGGGTCCTAGCAAGAAATGAGTTTGCCTTATCCACCTTCAGTTCTTTGGTAGGGAATGAAAACCATGGACTTGGGTTGTTTTCATTTGTTGGGTGAAATTTTATAAGAACCATGCTGCTATATTGTTGCTACAGTACTGGGATCCCTGAACAGTTTCCTTTCCTATTACTACATTTCCAAGTTCTTCTTTGGTCCTCTCTTGTCATTAAAAAAGTTGATAGTTGTATTTGGAGGAGAGAAGCAGGTAGAGACAATTATGTACCATATTCTACAGCAGATTATAAATCCTTTGTTTCTAATTGAAACCAGTGATTCTCAAACAATTTTGCCCCTGATGGCAGTTTGCAATGCTTAGAGACGTTATTTATTGTCAAAATGGGGGTGAGTGCTATTGGTATCAAGTGAGCAAAATCTAGAGATGCTGCTAAACATCTTCTGATGCACAGGACCATCCCCCACAACAAAGAATTATCCAGTCCAAATGTCAACAGTGACAAGGTTAAGATATCTTGATTGAAATATTCTCCTTTAGCGGGACACCTGAGTGGCTCAATCAGTTGAGTATGCAGCTCTCGATTTCGCTCAGGTCATGATCCCAGAGTCATGGGATTCAGTCACATGTTGGGCTCTGCACTGATAGTGGAACCTGCTCAAGATTCTCTCTCTCATTTGTCATTCTCCCTCACTTGTGAGCGTTTTCTCTCTCTCTCTCTCTCTCTCAAAAAAAAAATGTACCAAAACATTCTCCTTTATTAAGATGAAACAAATTGACTGCTTTTCGAATTTGTTTTAGGATTAGACAGTGGCATCACTTCTTTCCTTCTTCATCATAAACACTAGTTCTGATGCATATAAGGAGCCTTTCCAAATATATACTTGAGGACTTAGAATTTTTAATTTTGAAAAATGTCCTTTTTTAAAAACTTGATAGGCCTATCAGTGAAAAAGACTTTATCACATGGCCTCAAGACTGTCTACATTACACTCAGTCAAGGAAATTTTTAAAAAGCTACTAACCTGTGTCCCTCCCATTACATTTCACACATTTATATGCACAAAAGTGATCTGGGACTCTGGGCTTTATTAACATTTATCTTTCCTTTTGTATGCTAAATATAATTTGGCATACTCTTTAACATTTATTAATCTAGTATCACTTGATGTTCTAATTTACTTCCTATGTCAGCATCTAATTTACTACTAATCTTTTCAAGAGTTAAGATCCTTGAAACCTTGCTTCTTTAAATACTGCTACCGATTTGGGAACTCCCAGAATCAAAGGAGTTGGTATGGCAGCTCATTACTGAACTGTGAGCCCTAGATCTATTGAGTTACTGCCAGAAAATATTTTCAGTCAGTAGTCATAGACTTGATCCTTTCGTCAGTGAGATCTAAAGTAGACTACCTGAATATGGTTAGTGCTTCCTCATGATCTTCTTTCTTGGAACTGAGGAATCCTTGTCAATCTCACGACAGCTCTGCCCTGTAAAAGTGGTGTGCTGGGGCCAGTAAAGCAGGCAGGTATTGCTCCTGAATAAACAGCACATCAAAAGTCTGAGAACAGAAGGTTTCAAATGTATCAAAGCAATTGGCACAGTTGTTCACTAGTTAATTAGGAACACAAAGACACTTTCGTCAAGCTGCCCAGACCAGGGGGCCATCTGCGTGACAGCATTGCCTCTCTGATGATATGTACAAATAGAGCTTAGCTGGAGCTCTCGAGGGAAGTCTCATTGACCTTCTTGCTTTAAAATATATATAAAGCATATGGAAGAGATGAAAAAGTGAATATAATCATAGAATGAGCCCCATTTTTAGTGTTTAGTCTTCTGAAGAATTTTCTAGGGACTTCTGTCCTATTTATGTTAGTTTTGATAATTGCTTTATTTTACTGCTACATATTTTAGTAATATTGTAATTATTCCCAGTCTATGGAGGTCAGGGCACTTCTAATGCAATAATACATAATGTATTAGAATTGTTTTTAAGTTTTCTGCCTTCTCCATTGTGTGTGAGTTTGTGAAAGTAAGAACCATACCGATTTTAATTTTATGTTCCCTCTACCTAGTACCTAGTACCTAGTACAATTCTGGAATGTGGTAAAATAATGTGATGATACTGAAAAGTTTTATTTTTTTTAAATAATGTTTTTTGTTTTACTCTGAATTCCTGGAAACCATATACCCATATTTAGCTTTGTAAACAAGTATATTAGTATCTGAAATTGCTTTATGTAATAATATTTCTGTTCCTTATCACTCTTAAACCTTCATGAGGAGAGAAGGCTATTGAAAGTTCTTCTCTACCATACTGATGTATAAAATATGAATATCGCTTCTCTTTGTTAATTCTATTCTGTTATTATTTAAGTTGCCATCACTATAAACACCATAAAAGTATGCCAGAAAGTTCTTGTCTGAGGCATTGGATTATGATTTTCTTGTTAAGAGGTGGTTTATTGATAACCAATGGGTCTCATTCCTAGGACTCCTTGTGGCTCACCCATGTATTATCAAGAGACAAATAGTACCAATGTACATGCATCATCACCCATTTTTCTAGTAACTTCCTTTCTGCTTTTTTGCCAGAAGTAGATGCTTCTTCTTTGTGTCACCAAAGTTCCTCATACGTCAGTTATAGACCTATTTATCTGCATGCCTATTTGCCCAAATATACAGGGAATCTTGAAGGCCAGAGCCATATCTTATTTTTCCCTGTATGCTTCAACTAAGAGCACCAAGCTGGGCACACAAAAGGGCATGACAAAATAACAACCTAAGTGATACTTAGTGAATGCTTGGTGAATGAACAGTTCTAATTCATCAGATAGAGACTAAACATGAGGTGACCAAAATACATATATTTTTAGCTGCTAGTTTTTGAAACTAAGTACACTTTTATTCTGTTCCTAGTAAGAACAAATCAGGCTTTCTACAAATAAAGTCTGATATTCAAAGAAATTCTAAATCAGTCTCTTTAATCATGACTATTACTATCTTTTGCCCTTTAATAATCATTTATTCCTTTCTAAATCACTTAGGTACATGGCTCACATCCCTCTTGGTCACAAGCATATTCGAACTATAGACTCCATAGATCTTGAATTCTTTGCTTTAATACTTTAAGGACACAAATAAATTAAAATTTTGCTTTTTAAAAAAATTTTTACTTAAATACCAGTTAACATACAGTGTAATATCACTTTCAGGTGGACAGTATAGTCATTCCACTCTTCCATAAAACACCCCAGTGCTCTTCAGAACAAGTGCACTCCTTAATTCCCATCACCCATTTAACTTCTCCCCCAACCAGCTCCCCTCTGTTAACTGTCAGTTTGTTCCTTTCTCAATTCTCTAGCTTTTTCTTTTAAAAGCATTTACTCTTTCATTGCATCTTTTCTCTTTTTTTCACTTTTTTATTGAAAAGGTCAACCACAACCTTGATATGTAAGAGGGATATATAATACTCACAGGAAGCCATTATACTCATGGTTACAGTTTATTACTGCAGAGAATACAGACCAAAGCCCACAAGGGGAAAAAAACAGGTGGTCAAATTCCAGGAGGAAACCAGCATCAGCTTTCTGGTGTCTCCCCCCGTGAGTAGAGTGACGTGTGGATGCACTTAATTCTCCCAGCAACAATGTCTGACAACTCTGGCAAGGATTTGCCAACCGGGGAAGCTCAACCAGGTCTGCTGTCCTGGGTTTTTATTGGGGGTTGGTCACATAGGTATATAGCACCTGTATTACTGACCTCAGCCTTCAGGCTCTCTCCCATTCTTCAACTCCAGTGAAAAAAACATGCATTCACCATAAATCACATTGTTAGTTAAAATTACTTGATCAAAATAGTACAGCATGGCCCAAAGTTTTCAAGCATATAAAAACAGGCATTCATCATAAATCCTGCCAGGCCAAAGGCTTCAGGCATACAAAACTGTCCTAGCAGGCAGAATATTCCAAGAGCTCAGAAGCTATGTGCTAAGAGTGGGCCAAGGGTCAATCCTAAAGAGAGACTTTTTTTGGAATAAGCAGGTTTTGAGCAACCAAGACATGCTGTATTAAACCTTTCTGTCCAAACAGTCAGACTTCACAAAGTACATAAAATGTACTCATTTTAAGGTAAGAGCTCAATAAATTTTTACATATGGTACAGCATGCTTCCAGATAAAGATACAGATCTATGTCTTTAAGCTATTTATATTCTTACATTTCAAAGATGTTTCTTTTAGATTTCATTTTGTTCTTTTTTAACTAGTAATCTTAGTTTTTTTTAGTGGGTGTGAATTTATGATTTACCATCTAGTTGTTTTTTTTAAGTCTATAACCTTTCTATTTTCCCCCTATTTGTCCCAGTCATAAAGCTCTTACTTTACATTTACGGCTTTTGTTTACCTACGTTGGTTCTCTATGTAACGGTTCTTCATAAATGATTCAGTAATTATTCTTCTCTTGTTTTTGGGTGTAGGGCATCCAATTAGAGATTATAGTCCCCATTTGGCCAGATGTGGTTATGAGATCAAGGTCTAATTAATGGGAAATTAAAGTGATGTGTGAGATGTCTGGACTATGTCTAATGTAAATGCATACATAAAATAACTTTCCCTGGATTTAGCCCCATTTTTCTTTCTCATTCTAAAATAAGAGTTGATTAGTAACCTAGATTTTTCTAGTTACATGAGGGCACTGTTCTAGAGAATGGCAAAGCAAGAAGTTTAGAAAGAACCGAAGTCCTGGAGTGAATGTTCCCTAGTGGGGTGTTGAAATTTCCAATGATAATTGTGGATTTGTCAATTTCTTTTTACTGTTATTTTGAGCTTCTGGTGTTTGGTTGGTACACATTTAGCATTGTGCATCATCATGCAAGGATTTTATCTTTTTATCAGTATACAATGCCCATTATTGTGTTTAGTAATTTGCTTTGTAGTCTTCATTTAATATAGCCATTCACTCCTGCTTGTTTGCTTAATGTTTTCATGGTATAGCTTTTTCCATCCTTTTACTTAAATCTACTTTTGTCCTCTAATTTGGAGCAGGTTTCTTGTATGACATACAGTCAAATCATGTGTTTTTTTTTTTTTTGTCCACTCTGCTGATGCTTGTCTTTTGATTGATATATTTAGACCACTTATACTTAAGATAATTATTGTTATGCTAGGACTTAAGTCTGACATTTTATTATTTGTTTGCTGTTTGCTTGTTCTATTCTTGTACCTAAATTTATTTTATATTGTCTCCCTATGGGTTACTAGAACATACTTTAGGATTCCATTATGACTTATTTGTGTTTTTTTAGTATATCTCTTTGTGAAGTCATTTATAGTGGTCATTCTTGGTATTACACTAAACAAAAAGGCACAAATTTGGGGTACAGTTTAAATAATATGTGTTAATATCAATAGTAAAACGAAAATATTAGGTAGATGCTAGTGATTATTATAGTTCTTGATTTTTCGAGAAATCATTGTAGTTTGACTTAAACCAATTTGCACACTCCTCTGTTCTTATAAAAATAAAACAAAAGAGAGTTTAGTTGCAATTACAAAGCTTCTATTCTACATTAACTTTGGGATAGAGAGGGATTCCTAGTCAAAAATGTGTATTCCACTTTTCTTTTTTAAGCCAAAGAGCTAATGGATCACCAGGGATTCTGCTGCCCTCAGAGTAATGATGTAGTTGACTATTCAATGTTCAGCCAGGGACTGCATTTACCAGCTCCCACCTTTGCATATAGGTGAAGTCATGTGACTTATTCTGGTTGATAGAATGTGAGCTGAAGTTGTATGTTACTGCCAGGGCAAGATGGTTAAATAACTTGAATGCTTTTGGCAAACATTTTCTTCTTATCCTCTCCTCTTCCTGGCTGCAAGACAGATAACAGAAGGATAAACTTGAAAATGGGAACAGCCTGAATATCTAAGTCACTGCTTGGATGACAGCCACCCAAAAAGCCAGCAGACCAGGAACATTCACACTTGATTCTGAGTGAGTGAGAAATAAGCTTTTTTTTTTTTAAGCCCCTGAGATTTTCAGATCATGTGTTGCAGAAATTAGCCTATTTTTCATATAAATATTTCTTTACAGAGCATCCCTCATTCCTGGTATTTGTCCCTCTCTCCTTTCTTATGCTGTTTATTTATTCCATATTCCATTATTATTATGACAGGCTTTTAGTGAATTGTATTATTCTCAACTCTCCTTTCATTGCTGCCATGTGATACTGCAGTTTAACAAGGTTTATATTTACTTCCTCCATTGATATTGGGCTTGTAATATACTTTTTTCCCTTTGATTAATTATATTTGAGCAAAAGTGAAGATGTGCTAGTCTGGAGCCAATGCCTTAAGAAACAACATGTATTTCTATTTATAATCTTGAATCCCTATGATCTCTTATCAAGAAGAACTGGCCCTGGATGCATAGACTGGTCTATGTTAGTTATTCACTAGTCTAAGATAAATGAAAGAGACATGTAAGGTCAAACAGAACCCAGCTTAAAGCTTTGAGCCAAGCCCAGGTCATCCTCCTCTGAGAAAGAAATACTAATTATTTTGGGGAGTTACAGATTTTAGAATTTGGTAATTTTATTTAAAGCATCAGTGTTTTGTCAATGCCTGATGAATACAATGTATACTTAAATTGAAGGGAATTGCCTTTACACTTGCCAATAATTGAGAGAAGGAAAGAAAACAACAACAACAAAACTAATTTGCTAAGAAGGAAATTAAGAAAGTCTTCTATTCCTGATTTGCTTAGAGTTTTTTATCATGAAGGGGGTGTTTGATTTGTTTAAATGCTTTTCTGTAGTTATTGAGATCATCATGTAATTTTTTCTCTCTTCATGTTCTAAATGTGATGTGTGACAGTAACTAATTTTCTTATGTTGGACACTCCTAGCATTCCTGGGATAAATCCCATTGGTCACAGAGTCTAATCTTTTTAATATGCTATTGAATTTGGTTTGCCAGTATTTTATTGAGAAGTTGTTTGTCCCTATACATAAGGGATATTGGTCTAAGTTTTCTTGTGGTATCTTTGTCTGGCTTTAGTTCAGGGTAATGCTGGCATCCTAGAATGTGTTAGGAAATATATCTCCTCTTCTATTTTTTTGGAAGAGTTTAAGTAGGATTGGTGTTAATTTTTTAAATGTTTGGTAGAACTCAGCAGTGGAGCCATCTGGTCGTGAACTATTCTTTATTGGGAGGATTTTGATTACTGATCTGATTTTGTTACTTGTTATAGGTCTCTTGAGATTTTCTATTTCTTCTTGAGCCAGTTTTAAGATTTGTGCATTTCTAGGAGTTTTTCCATTTCATCTAGATTATCTCATTTGGTGAACACTTGTTCATATTATCATATAATCCATTTTATTTCTCCAAATTCAGTAGTAATTTTATTGCTGATTTTAGTTACTTGTGTCTTCTCTCCTTTTTTCCTACTCTGACTCAAGCCTTGTTAATTTTGTTGTTCTTTACAAAGAAACAAGTTTTTTTGCTGCTTCTATTGTTTTTTCCATTCTCCATTTTGTTTATATTCACCCAAATCTTTATTATTTTCATACTTCTGCCTTTGGGTTTAGTTTGCTCTACTTTTTCTAATTTCTTAAGGTACAAAGTTAGGTTTTTGATTTGAGATTTCTTCTTTTGTGATTTATAGCTATAAAGTTTTAAAATGATAAGAATTATATCAATATTTTATGTGTATCATCTGTTAGGTTGTGGAAAAATATGAACCTTCATACACTGTTGGTGGGAATGTAAAATAGTGAAGCATGGCGGAAAATTGTTTTGTGGTTCTTCGAGAGGTTAAATACAGCATTACCATATGACCCAGCAATTCATGCTCAACTATATACCAATGAAAAATGAAAATACATGTCCACAAGGAAACTTACACACAAATATTTATAGTAGCATTATGCATCATATCCAAAAGATAGGAACAATACAAATGTCCATCAGTGGATGAATGGATAAAGAAATTGTGGTGTACGTACACACAGTGGAATGCAGCTATAAAAAGGAACAAAGCATGGATACATACTATAACTTGAATGAGCCTCGAAAGCATTATGGTTAAGTGTAAGAAGCAAAAAACAAAAGATACATTGCATGATTTCTGTAAATACAAATATATTCAGTACAGGCAAATCTATGGATAAAGAAAGTAGATTTGGGGTTACCACAGAATTGGGGGGTTGGGGAGTGATTACTTAATGGGTACTGGGTATTTTAATGAGGAGATAAAAAGTTTTGAAGCTAGAGGGAGCTGGTTGCTGTACAACATGATGAGTATTACTGAAATGTGTACTTTAAAATGGCTAATTGTATTTCAGGTGAATTTTACCTTAAAAAATGTTTTTAAGGCAATTAAGAAACAATGACTTCATTTACAGCTCCTTGAGGGAAGGACTGTCATATCTTCTGCCAAAAGATCTCAGCAAAGTGCTAGAAACAGCAGCTGAACGTTAAGTCCTTATTGACTAAAAGGCCATAGTAAGCAACATCATTGGGACAAGGGCAACTTAAAATTACAACTTGCTAAAGCAATAGCAAATTCATGATCACCATTCTTTCAAGTTGCTTACTTCTGTGAACCACAATTGAATATTCAAATGTCAGTAGGGATTCTCTAAAGAATGCAGGCAACTTCTACTACCTGCACTACAGCTGCCCTCCAGATCCCTGTCAGTGGCTGTGGCTGTTCACCTGCAGTGACAGGCATTTGAGAGGAGAGCTAACTAGAAATACTTGCTGCCACCTGGCACTGAATTCCCCCTAGGCTTTTCATGTTTTAGAAGTTTTCTGTAGGTCAGCAGATGTATCTGTGCTCCTATTCCCAAGAAAGCAGTACTCCATTTTCACAATGTCATTACCATGGCAGAAAAATCATAAAATTAGGATACACAAGTATTTATCCTGCTACCTAACGCAAAGCAAAATTATTCCCTACAGCATATTCTCAAATGCTTTGGTGCTGTCTAATTTTAAACGATTCAGCTTCTATATACATTTTTTTTCTTTTTTTAGTTCCTGGTATGGCACCCAGTGATTTAGAGTCTACAGCTCTGCTGTTGCAAGAATGTTTACTGGAGGGCATTATCGGAATCTGAATAAAACAAATGCTATAATTTCCATAGGAATAGGCTTCCAAAGAGGTGTGGGCACTCCAACTTTGGCAACCCTCTTTAAAAAGAGGAACTATGTATTACAGTGGGGGGGGGGGGAAAGGAGAAAATAAATATTGTAAAGTGACTCTAATTGGGACTAGGTTTCTGTCCCCATGACAGTACAATGTTTCAAACTGTCTGGAAATCATGTGCACATTGAGGCATTGTCTATTCCTTCCTGCTGCTATTTAAGAGGCTATCATAGGACTCAACTATGTCATTCTCTTAGGATGATACTCGGTGTCTTTGCACACAGCTTAATTTCCCAAGGCCATTTTAGTTATCAAAATATTTCTCACTTGTTTAGGGAAGTGTTGGGAAAACACCAGTCCATGTTTATTTGTGGCTATTTGATATAAATAAGAATGAGGAAGATTATATAAATGAAAGTCTGTTCAAAATCATTCCAGTGGTATAAAGGCTTTCTATTTATAGCAAAATGTTCTAGGGATACAAAATGTATAGCACAAGGTCTTTATCCTTATACTGCTCCTGGAGCACTCACCAGGAAAATGAAAAGTGCCATCTCTAATACAAGGGGATTCTCAACAATTGAATAAAAGCCACTTGTGAGAAGAAATTTAACTCTACTCCTGTGATGAACTAAGATCAGGGGGTTCCAAACCAAAGGAGAACTGAGAGACTGTGCTAATGCCAGGGGAAGGCACTGCTGCTGTGGCTATTCCCCAGAAAGGGTGACAATTCAATTGGTCGATACGCAAATTAGCATTTACACCGATATGCTTCCCTGGGCCATATTCTTTTATTTTTTATTTATTTTTTATTTTTTTTAACGTTTATTTATTTTTGAGACAGGGAGAGACAGAGCATGAATGGGGGAGGGTCAGAGAGAGAGGGAGACACAGAATCCGAAACAGGATCCAGGCTCTGAGCTGTCAGCACAGAGCCTGATGCGGGGCTTGAACTCACAGAGTGCGAGATCGTGACCCGAGCCGAAGTCGGCCCGCTTAACCGACTGAGCCACCCAGGCGCCCCTCCCTGGGCCATATTCTTGAAGAGATGTTGATTTTTTTTTTTTTCTTACTGGCGTTCTATATTTTTTCTATGTGTGGTACATAGAAATTCGAGGTCCACATATCATCAAGATCCTGGATGATTTTGTTTTATTTGTTAATTAAGAATATTTTTAGAGGGAAGAATCACACATGTTTAGAAAGAACTCTTATCACAAAATTACAGCATAATCTATTTTTATTTAAAAAGAGGCTTACTAAGTTTAAGCATATTTTGTGTGGATGATGATGATCCAGTAAAGACATAGGACACCAGAGTCTGGTGGGGGTGCAGTGCCTGTCCCCAGGGTCCTTGATCAATCTTCTCTGCCAATAGCTTGGCTTCTGCCTTAGGGCACAGTTGATTGCTTTTGCCCAGGATACTTCTTCAATGTCTTCGGTAGCACCATCTCTTTAGTATGACAATACTAAATGACCTTTGATTAATCTTTGCTTATAGACCATGTCAGTTTCTCATGAAATATTTGCTAAAATCCAAGTTGATGATTTCCAAATTCTGGTTGCTATTGAATTCTAAGTACATGTAAACTTATCACAGAGTTTTATACAACGTTTAGAGTAGTTACCATCATCTCATTAGTGTTAAGATTTTTAATTTTGCTGGCAATCTCTAACAGTGGAGATTGCAGAAC
Source organism: Felis catus (assembly GCF_018350175.1). Taxonomy (NCBI): domain Eukaryota; kingdom Metazoa; phylum Chordata; class Mammalia; order Carnivora; family Felidae; genus Felis; species Felis catus. Next base: position 31,266,672 of record NC_058368.1, on the reverse strand, counting down.
AAGTATGTCTAATCTGTTATATATACCTGAAGATCCTAGAAATGTACCTTGTGTTATTTAATTAAAATCTTGAGTTAAAATAACTAGCAGTCATAAATAGTGTAATGAACCACCCAAACTGAAAATAAGTTGATCAGACACATAGTACATTTAGAGATGCACATGCGACTACACTGATGAAGGTGAGGGAAAATCGAGAAAACAAAAGTACAGCAGAGTCAGAGAGCAGCATGCTGACTGACTTGGACTTTCACCAAAAATGCCAATAGAATGTAGGAAACTTGAAACGCAGGGGTCAGGGTTAATTATTTCATTTGCAATGAATTATTTATTTGGCAGTGGTCACAGATATTATTCAGTTTGGATTTATACACTGTTAAGAGTTGAAAGCTGAGGAGCGTTCAGATAGGAGACACAAGTAAGATAGAAATGATGGGCATGTCAAAAGAATCCTGGAAACTGTAGGAGCAAATCAGTTTGTCAATCAACAAATCAACTAAAATCATAATGCAATAAAGAGTTAGTTGCTCTAAGCATAATGGGCAATTTCATGTGTGAAAGAGAGGACCAAATGATTATTTACTAGCTATTTGCAAGTAGATGATTATGGATGTGAGGATACTGCAAAGGAAAAGCAGAATAAGAAGGAACATATGAGAAATGGTTGTTGATCACATCCTCCAGGGAAAATAAGCAAAGTTAAATTATGGAGTAAGGGATTGTGGAGGAATAAGATCATTACAGCCTAAATCCAAGAAGCAATTTCCATTTTCAGCTCTTAAGATGTTACTCCCTATTCTGATATTTCCATGTGGATCTATGGGAGATGGTGCTTGAGCAGATAATTGCTTGAAGTGGATTCCAGCTCTGTTTCCTTTTGTAGCCCTTCAGTGAGTTTATGGAGATTTAAATTGTAGAGTCGCTAGGTCATCAGAAAACCAGGTTTTGTGAGTGACTAAGACAAACAGATGCACACCCAGATGCAATTATGAGAATGGTTCACAAATGTGTCACTTCTCACAAGATAATTTCATCCTGGATAGAAGATTTACAATACCATTAGGTTCCCTTTCAACTGCAGACTTGCCACAAATATTTTGCATTTGCTGGTTCCGAAGGTACCCAGAGACAGTAGCAAATAGTAACTTTGATGTAGCTACTTCAGTAAGTGCCTGAAACACAGAAGATAGGATCGTTAGTAGTTTTGCCTTTTACCTCTGAGCCTTATTTATTTGTGCTCTTGATCTCATCAATATTTTTGAATCTACCAAACCAAGTGAAAATAAGGTACAAAGATTCCAAAGAGCTAGAATGAAGAGAAAGGGAGATAAGTCAAACTTGCCCCACATAGTGGGTATGGAAACAGAGGCATGTCCAGTGGGACCAAAGTAATGGCAGAGGTGTTAACACCACACTTCATGGCTAACTGCCAAGGAAAAGAGAAGAAAGGGGGAATAAATAGTGGAGTGGTGGAAAGGAAGAGTCCAGAAATGGCCAGAAGTATATGTTCAGTATGGTGTGAGGTGAGCACTCTAAACACTAACCATGTGCTGCAGTGTTAGACAGTGAAACTTCCGTTCACCTGGTGTTAATATACATTTTAAGGTTCCATGTGGCAACTAACTCTAACTGGATCCTTTCTGGTAGTGGGTTTAATAATGACTTTATTATTATGGTTGTTGTTGTTTCTGTCAAATTAAAGACTGCGTAGAATTACCAATATGAAAGTAAATAAATTGGGCTGTTTGAGTTGAAAAAGAATAGTTTATTTACTTTCATACCCAGTTTATCCTCCTCTGCTTAGACCTTTATTTTATTCTATTACCTGTAGAGGTATTTTACTCTATTACCTCTATAGAGGTAATAGGATCTCTATTACCTCTAGAATACTACCATTTTACATTTTGAGAGGTGAATTCATTGATTCCGTTCAGGGAAAAAATTAATCACATCCTTCACAAACACTGTATTCTTGGCAAATCTCTCTTTGATGGGGAATACCGCTAATTCTTGGTATGAACTTGTTTCCAAGACCGTTTCCATTCTTCCCTTCCCTCCCATCCCCAATATACACTGTTTCATAATATCTCCCAAATTCCTGTGGTCACAATCAACAAACTTAGGTATATTTTGAATAGGAAGCATCTTCCCAAGACTATTAGTTCTGGCTGAAGAAGCTGCTTCGTTTGAAGTTGCCTGCCTCCTGCCACTTCAAATAATAATCAACTATCAAAAGACGCCCTCCAGGAATGTCACAGAGATGAACAGCTAGATGTAAAGAAAGCTTTCAGTACCCTTGGAATAACTGATAGACTCGAATTTTCCTCATAGACTGACGACTCATTAGCATTACAGATGTGAATAAATCATGAATTCTACTTCTCTAGATGAAGGTTCTTCCTACGCCTGCAGAGTCCATAATCAAGGTAGTTTTCCAGATAATATAGGAAAGAGAAAAAAATATACTACTTTTGCTTCAATTAGCAAGATATTTAAAGTGTATGGTTGGAAGATTTTTTTCCCTTAAAATATCAACATAATAGCTTCCATCTTCCTTTCTGCTTAGTGTATAGAAAGAAGAACAATTTGCAAAAAAGGTATTGTTTTTCCTCAGTGGACTTGCAAAAGAGACATCAGACTAGCTTCTGGGTATGTTATAGAAATGCATAGGAACTATAAAAAATAATTGAAACTTGCAGAGTGAGTTTCAGAGTTTTATTCACTGCTGAATTTTGCAAACTTGGTCTTTGCTCTGTTTGAACTTACAGAACTAAACAATTTCCCCAGAATTTCTCAAGGTCACCTTTGTTTCCAAAAAGCATTTGAATCACAATCTAAGGGAAAATAATGACCTCTTAATAGTTTGTTTAGTCCAGTAGTTCTCAGCCTAGATGCACATTAGAATCACCGGGGGAGTCTTTACAAATAGTGCTGCCGAAGCCCTACCTGCAGAGAATCTGATTTAAGGAGGTCCAGGCTTCAGTTTATTTTTTTGTTTTTTGTTTTTTTTGTTTTTTGTTTTGTTTTTTTTTTAAGACCCTGGTGATTCTAACACACAGCTAGGATTAAGAACCATTGAGCTTGTCAATATCTGGAGTCAAATATTCAGTTTCTGATCATAAAATTCGACCTCGTGTACTTGTTGTCATAGTGGGACTAAACTCCTATCCAAATACACCTTCATTTAAAGCCTCAGAAAATCAACTTTGTGGCGATTAATGGATTTTTCATTTTGCCTGTCCCTACCGCCCCCAGCCCTTCTCTCTGAAGTCTACTTGTGGATTTATTACAAAAAATACTGATCTTGGTAGGAAATGTACTAGCCATTAACTCTCACTATATGGGGAGGCATGGAATTAGTGTCACTGACATAGACCTAATAATTTGTCTCTTAAAACTTAATACTCCCTTACCTGTAATGTAAGCTTACCTGTATGATAGCTCCCCTACTTAAGGCTCTAATGCTCTTCCCTGCATCCAAGTATAATTGCTGAGTTTTGGTGAGCCCAAGTATCTCCTCCTCCTTTTCACCAAGGTTTCTTGGTAGTGCCTTGTTAATGAACAGATCACCTAAAACTGATTTCACAGATTCCCATGTCCCTTGGTGTTGCCTGGGCACCAGTTCCTGCTATCATGGTTTCTACCTGGTCTCCACCTGCTTGAAGGACACCTGAGCTAACCACCATGCCTTAGGGTCATTTAACTTGAATTTTTCAGATGTCCCTTAGCAAAGTAACGTTTTCCTCCCAGCCTATTATTTACTTTCCTGGTTTTCTTACTTCCTACACTGCTTTGTTTTTGCAGAGATTCCATCTTACCTTATACTTTCCTTTATCATGAAGCTAAAGTTCTATAATGTTAATTTTCAAGAATAGTAGTTATCCTTTCTTTCACCATATCTTATTTTCACTATTTACAAATCCATGTATTTATTTGCCTACTATTTACATGCTGTAGATTACAAGATGTACCATATGTGTTGACAACCTGTAATTTTAGAATCTTAAGAAAAATGAAAGTTTCCAAACAAAAGAAAAAGCTTACCAAAGGTAATACCCTGGAGATCAGACAGGGTTTATTCATTATGTCTGAGCCTGGGGCATTCCAAATGCCTTCTAGCAATTTGTTTTTGCAAGTTCAATTAATTTTAAACATGAAAAAAGTTTTGCTTCCAAATTATACACTGGATCCAATTATTTAATATTTATATCATTGAGCTCTAAAAGAAAATGCAAGGAAGCAAAGAAAACACATGAATTTTTAGCATTTGGCCCTACTTTTATTTTGAGAAATACATTGTTTTGATACATTATAAAAATGAATTGAATTTCACTTATTCTTACAACAACATTAAAAAAGGAAGTTAAAGATTTTCTATGGATTATTATAATTATTTTCTGTTCTTTTTCTGATAACACCCAACAGCATTTCTTCTGCTGTAAAGCATGTATAAAATTAGAAAAAAACAAAATTACCAAGATCAGTGAATAGATTTCAGTAAGGATGATGCAGATACTTAGATTGTAATGATGGCCCACCATAATCTTTGCACATTTAATTTGGTAGCAATAGTTCTATCTTATGATCATTCCCCTTTTTCCCCTAGAGTTTAATATTCTCTTCTTTCAAAATAAACACCTTATACGTATGCATTCAAATGACAGATTGTTGTTGCATAAGATTGTTTTAACTATATCTAAACTGTAAATCCTTCATACCATACCTAATACTATAGAATACTACAGTGTGAGAATGACTCAGCATAAGGCAAACAAAATTGCAAAAACTAACTTTGAATAGGGAGACATAAGAAGGTGTATGTTTTCATTAATTCCTATGCATAGGGAAATCTAGTTGATGCAAATCTAGGTGATGTATCGAACATACATGCACGCCTTCACTGTCTCCTGAAACTCACTGAAATGATAATGAAGTGTTCAGAAATGGATAAGGCCAGAGAATAGCAGAGGAAATGACAACAGATGAGAAATGCCAACCAAAGTTTGGAAGATGGAAAGCAGATTTACAGTGTAACTCAGCAGCTGTGGGAAAGCTGAAAACTTGACTGCAGGCTGGTGGGCATCAAGAAGCTGGCCTATAAGACTTGAGAATGCAGACTTGAAGAATAACACAATGGGTTTACAGTTCATATTCACTTTGTGTGGAGAGCTGATGGCCTGCCCCTAACTCTAAGCACACTTGGAGGTTTGCTCTCTGCAGAGGTTGCATGAGAAAGTCCCTAAACTCAAGTGTACCAGGGACAGACAAAGGAACCTTGCATCCTAATCACTTTGACCCCCATCATTTCCAGCATTTGACTCATAGAAAGCTGGCACCCAGGCTTATACACAAAGCTTAGGGCACTCAGATAGCAAAGAACTGAAACTAGTGAAAACTGTTTACCAACAAAACAATTGGGTCTCTGCTTGATCCTCTTCTGGTAGGTGGAATAATGGACTTTAAAGATATTTAGATCCTAATACCTGGATGATGTCAGTATGTTACCTTGCATGACAAGGGAGTTTGCAGATGTGATTAAGGATCATAAGTTACGGATAAGGAAGTTATCCTGTATTATCCAGATGGCCCCAATTTGATCACATGGGTCCTTAAAAGCAGATAACCTCTCCTGGCAGTAGTCAGTAGGAGGAGTGAGCATGGAAGAAGGGTTCAAATGATGTGAAAAGAAGTGGACTCACCCACCATTGCTAGATTTGAAGATGGAGAAGGAGGTCTAGGAAGCAGGGAATGTGAGTGGCTTCTGTCAAGAAGGTAGAAAAAGGAAGTAAATGGATTTTTCTTTAGAGCTTCCACAAGGCAACATGGCCCTGTGAACACCTTGATTTTAGCCCAGTGGGATTTGTGTTGGATTTCCAACCTATAGAACTGTAGAATAATCAATTTGTATTGTTTAAGCCACCAAGTTGGAGGTAATTTGTTAAAGATAGCAATTGGAAAGGAGTACGTCCAGCTTCACAACCCATCACTCAACAAGCCCTGCACATGCCCAGGGCTTTCAGTCTGTATTTAGATCTTCTCTTGGAAATATGAATGGAAGTCCTGCAATGCCAGCCATTTTAGAAAAGCCTCTAATAAGACAGACAGAACAAAGTGAGCAAACCACTGAGGTAACAGAAATAAAATGGTAAGTAGAGCAAAACAAAGTGAACACACTGTGATTATGTCACTGAGGTAGGAGAAAATTTTGCCTCCATGCATCCAAGTTACAAAAACCAAATGCTTAGATAAAATTAAAAGTTACCTTCAGAAAGTAACAAAGTTTTAAAGGTTCCTTGTATATGTCTATATTTTTTGAGGAAATCGTTCAGAGGGCAGAAGAAAAAGATCAAGAAATGGAAGATAGGAAAGAAAATTTGAAGCTAAACCAGGAGCTCCAGTTTTCTCCTCACTATTATCTTACTCTGTGAGGGAAGCTCCAGAAATAGGATCAGAGAAAACAAGAGGAAGAAATTACCAAGAAATATTAGAGGAAAAAAGAACATGACTTTCTAGACTGAAAAGGCTTATCAGGGGCCCAGCAAAATGAATGAGAAATGACCCACACCAAACATCATCAGGAAATTTCTAAATAATTGAGAATTAAAAGAGATTTTTGAAGACATCCATGGGAAAGAAAAAAAACAAACATTGCACACTTTAACTCAAACATAGGGAATTAGGCTTCTCAACAGTTAAGAGCTGGATGATAAAGAAATGCTATCTTCAGAATATGGAGGTCAGAGGATTGTCAAATAAGCAGTCAGTATCACATAAAACTTTCAGTCCTGTGTGAGGCTAAAATTAAAAGAAACCTTAGGTATACACATGTTAAAAAATTTTCCCATTCACACCAAGTTTCTAATTTCTCTAAAATAATTAGAATAATATATTAATATAGCATAGCATAATAACAGGATAGGACAAATGTCCCCCCTCCCCCAGGGTGACATCCATGCAGCAGACCTAGAAAGCAGCTGGTCCAGACATGAGAAGGACCTAAAAGTCTCCAGAGAAGATATAGCCAAGAAAATAATATATCTCTCTGATAGATTATGTGATTTTTTTTTAAATATTGAACGGATATTTATACTTCCCTTGTAGGGTTTTCGGCTGAATCCTGTTAGTGACAAAGAAAATGAAACAAGTGATAAGTAAGGCAATTTTCCCTCCAGAGTCAACAGAAATGTGCTTAAAAAAGAGAATATAATCATAGTGAACTTCATGACTTAGCACTGAATAATATTTACATTGTGTTAACAACGCAAACAAAATTTTCTTTAAAAATTAATAAAATTACATAAAAAGGATAGGAAGTGGAATGTGTGTAGATGTTTACATATGTATAGGTGTACACATGCTCAGTGAGTGATAGAAGGTAGGTTCTAGAACAAAACCCCGAACTTTCATAGAAAGAAATCATAGGTAATATATTTTTAAAAAATTAAAACACATCAGAAGAACACCAACTTTAGAAATGAAAATAACCAAAAAATTTTAGTTATTAATTTTTCAGAAGGGTGTGGGAAACAGGGATAAGGAAGGGTAATCTGGAGACTGATTCCTTCCCCCAACCCTGTTAAAATATTTGAATCTTATTATGCCATAAAACAAATTTTAAATATAAGAAGTGTTCTCCATGAAAAGATGTGGTAAGGAGAATCATGGATCATTATGCTATGATTTTCCATTGAAAAGTATACTTCTATAGCAGGTAATTACAACTGAAATAAGAATTTAGCAACCAGAAACTGCTTTATAATCTGTACATAGGTTATGAAATAATCAAATAGACAATATTAAACCATTTTTTTCTCACCTGCCAATGTAATTTACTAAAAGTCTTCTGATAATAAATTTACATTGACTTTCAGATTTAATGAGTTCATTACAATAGTCATTAATGTAATACTGAAATTCAGAGTGAAATACAAACTCAATTTAAGTAAGAGATCTAAATTGTACTATTAACCAATTATTGCTTCAGAAAGTCCAGTCATACAGACAGTGACTGTTGTCAGTCCCTCTGTTAAGATAAGTAGTTCACATCTCTGGTTTAATGTATTTCTCCATGTTTATTGATGTGACAGATATGGGGGCTTAATGGGGCTTTTTCTTATTTTAAAACCTTTATAGATGGCATTATGGGGATTTTATTCACATATTAAGGTATCCCACTTCTGTATCCCACAACTTTTCTGTATACATAACTTCCTAATTTTGCATAAGTCTGTATTTCAGCTTTGCTGTATTCAGGCTTTGCTTCAAGCCTGTATTTCACCGGAAACAACATCCACAGGTACTTTTCTAAATAAGAACTTGCTGACTGCAAGTTTGTCAACATAAACCGTGAGAAATCCCAGTGAGGACTCCCAGTGAGGAGGCCTGGACATTTTGCATTCTGTCAATGGATTGCTGTGTATGCGTTTGGGGCATCTTGCGACTCAAGTTTCAGCTTCTTTAGAAAAGTCTATGAGCCACTACTTTTGAGGGAGTCTAAAGATAATTATTTATTTCTTGATCAAGCCAGTAATAGCACTTATACATCTATACAAGTACTGCCCCTGAACATTGATACGTGATCTAAATCTACCTTCCTGGTTCACAGATTGCTTGGTTTATTTCTAGATATCTAACTATATCTAGAAGGATTTGAGTAAAATGAGACTTAAGTAAATTATTCCTATTTTTTACAGTGAGTTTCACTTCAGGAAGTCCAGCTTACCCTTGCCCAGGGACCACAAAGAGCTCCTTGGTGTTTTCTAATTCTGGTATAGATACTGCCAAAGTCGGCAGATCCTTCACTTGTTTAAAATAAAAACAGTCACTCAAGCCTCCCCTTTCATAGCTGTATTTTATATTTCAAACATGTAGATATTCTCAGACAGTGGGAAAACCATTTGATTCCCTAGAGGATGTTGTGGTCAGTGAAATTATGGATTACATTATATTCAGAAACAACATGATTTAATAACTTGATTTGTGTATTCCAAAAACCTTAACTCTTTACTTAGAGGTGTCAGAGGCAGAATTTGAATCCAAGTCAACATAATACCAAAACCTTCAAAGTAATTTATACCTTGAATACAGTTGGGGATGCTACTGGCTTCAGCGAGGGAGCTTTCTACACTTGACCAGACCACAATTCTTCTTTTGTTTTCTTGGGGGAGAAATAGGAAAAATGAGTTGTCTCCACCATCAATGTTCTAGCCCAAGAGATATTTTACCCATGCTGTTTAAGGGAGAAAAACGTAGTGGAAGTCTTTTCATCTACCTATCTTTCATCTACCGAAAGTTTTGTTTGACTGCTACTTTTAAATGTTTATTTTGGAGGTGCATCTGGGTGTCCAGGTTAAGCACCTGGCTCTTGATTTCTGCTTGAGTCCTGATCTCACAGTTGATGAGACTGATCTCTGAGTAGGGGGTCTGCACTGAGAGTGTGGGGACTGCTTGGGATTCTATCTCTCCCTCTCTTTCTCTGCCCTTCCCCTGCTCACATGCTCACTCGCTCTCAAAATAAAAAAAAAATTAAAAAGTGTTTATTTTAGAAGCCATAGAAATCCTTGCTTTGAGTGTTTCAAAAAAGGGGAAAAATTAGTAATTGGATGTCCTCCTTATCGAAGCTCCCCGTCTCTGAGAAGATTATAGAGGAGGATAGGAAGTATCCTCTTTTGAAGCAGTTGCCTCATAGTGGCTATTAAACTTGATTTTGGCAAACCTCTTTGTCAACCCCATTTGTTTTGGAAAGATTCCAAACGGGCATTTGAAAAAAAAAAAAAAAAAGAAAGAAAAAAAAAACTTTGACATTATTTCTACTTCATAATGTCCTGAAATTTCATCTCAGAGCTTTGAAAAAAACTAAGCAATTAATTAACAGGGAGATTTGTAAAAAGGAAAGAGCTCTCCCTGATTTTGGCAAGATCCCAAAACAACATAGACTAGTTGTGTTAAGAATTACAGCAGGGGTCTAGAAAAATTAACTTAGGTTAAGCCATTACAAGTTATTATAGCGTAAGTTATGTGGCCCAGTGCAGGCTTCTCGTTAAGGGTGACACATAGGCCTATGTCAATTGTGCCCTGCACAGAGACGGTTGGCTGAGAGCCTGCAGGTGGGGGCAGAAATCCTTCCCTCACTAGGCTCACTCAGCTTTGCACTCTGAAATAGTCTGCATCCTCTGTGGGGCGTCGGGGTGGGGGGATTCGTGCCTTCTGTTTGGTCTGCCCCGATGTGATGCCTTTTGGCAAGGCACATAAAGATTCTGTATGTGCTATCGGTGGGTTGCACTTCATATTCAGGGGACCATGACAATAGAAAAGAATTGGAAGCAGAGGAGTAATAGCCAATCAGACTACAAATCTATCTGTGGAACTTGACTCCAACTTACTTTGTGAGGATCCAGCACCCATAAAAATTAGTGGTAATGCCTGGGTAAGAGAAAGACTCTTGACAAAGTGGCTAGGGTGGCAGTATCTATACAGTGATGCTATGCAAAAAGGGCTCATGACAGAGCTAGGCAACCTGTGGGAGTGGACACATTGCCCCCTGCCCTCTGGACTGGTTGCCTTTCATGCCTGAGTACCTGATCATTTCTCCTTCCTCGACCGCTATATCTGCTTTAAACTAGATAATTCCCATGAGTTACAATTACTAAGCTATTTGATATCTAAAATAAAATTTGTAATTTAATCAAGTATGCATTATGCAGATATATTTGTGCATGTATATGTATACTCATCAGTATACATCATATAAACACGTCCATATGTGTACACATGGATGTGCATGCATGTGTGTGTGTGAGTGTGTATGCGTGTGTATACTTGGACTTCCTTTGGCCTAAGCAGTAAGACTGACTTCCAAGGAAACCATGCTGTAGTAATGTCTTCTGGGTATGTGAGTAAAAGTTGTCCCTGCATCTTAATTAACCAAATGGTGGTTTATGATTTAAAAAAAAAAAACAAAACAAAACACTATAGAGCAAGACCCCCAAGATGTGGATGTATGTGTGCCCAAAATGTTTTAATTAAAAGCTATTTCTAGACTGGTAGATAATTCCCTCAGTCATACAGAAGAAATTTAGTGTCTAAAATAAAATACAGTGTTTCCTAATAAGATTCTTTAATTCTCTGTGGGAATTAACCACAGGTAATTTGAATCACACTAGACAAAAACAAAACAAAAAAACCCAAAACAAAACAAAAAACCCAGCTAACTCTTAAAGCAACCCTACATTGGTGGCCACATCTGTGCAAAGCTGTAATGTGGCATCTCAACTGATCTTTTAAGGCTCAATCTGCAGCAGGTGAAATATTACAAGAACAAGGAGTCCAACATCTATAAGATGTCAGGCTGTAGTATAGTACAGTTTTATCAAAAGACATTGCTCAGGTCTTCTAATTTGAATTCTCTGAATGTGTTTCATATAAGATTTTGTGAAATGTCTATTCTAATGATTTACTAGTTTGTTTTAATTGGCAGGAAAGTATGTACTTATATTTATAAGCTGAAAAAATATTTTAAATATCTTGGTCAAATTTATTCTATAAAAATAAATGTGATTGCTTTAACAACCTTTGAGAAATTTTATGGATAAACCAAACACATGTCTAAATATAGAAAATCATACCCAATCATGCATAAGTGAAATCTGCTACAATCATTCATGAACATTAAATGTCAGCAGTGATGGATATTTATACAGAAAAGGAAGAAAAGGTGGAACAGTGGCATTATGGATCAAAGTTTTTCAAAATAACATTGATATGTTTTGACAGAAGGGAGAAATAGTAAAATACTTTAAGAAAGATTAAAAAGTAAAAAATAGAAGGAATTTGTACCATGTTCTATAGGCAACAGCCTGGAGGTCAGCACAGTTATTTATTCATGAGTGAGAATTATTTGTCAATTATGTAGAGCATTGCCTTCCAACCAGGGTGCCAAGGGACCCATGGGTGGCCCTGGAGGGACCACTGTTTCCAGGAAGTCACCAGTCAGTTGTTTTAGTTAATCAAGTAAAACAGAAATGACTAATATTTGACAATCCAGTGGACACAGTTTCTATTCACAGTTATCCCTTGGGTTGAATTTTATTAGAAGGTGGATGTAATTTTACCCCTCTTAATGAATCAAAAATATTAATAAATAATAAATTGTGAATCATAAGTCAATACTATAGTTGGAGATTGTTTAAAGTTTTAGGAGTGAAGTGCAATTATGAAACTCATGATCTCAGAGTTCTAGGCATGGGTCTTTGATGACAAAGATAATATTATTCTGAACAATACTTAACTGAGCCCAGGTCACCAAAAATAAATATCAAGAAGTAAAGTTAAATATATAAAATACACTTGACTTTTTGTCCCTAGTTCTGGATAGAATTCTGACAGGGAAGAATATTTCATCTATGTAGTTACCCTTACTTAGCAAATGTAGCTTAGGTACCTATGAATAATATTTTTTACCCTTAGTTCATAAAAATATTGTTTACTTTAAGCTAGATACTTTCAAAGAACTGTTCTAAAATAAAATCTACCCTCACAAATGCCCTATTGGTTTTGTATATAGCATAATATAATACTATATTTATACATCTGGTAAATAAAGAAATTCAGATTTAACAAGTTTGAATTGTCCAAAATCTGTCAGCAAGCAAGTAGCAGATGTGGTATTGAAACTTTAATTTAACTTAAACCCCAATCCATGATCTACTAAAGAAATAGTGTCTGTACCATGACTTTATTTATTTATTTATTTATTTATTTATTTATTTATTTTTGGACAACTTTTTCAGTAAATACCATTCTTTTGTTTTTAAGTATAATTAACATACAGTTTTATATTAGTTTCAAATGATTCAACAGTTCTGTGCATTACTGATTGCTCATCATGACTAACGTACTGTTAATCTCCCTTTTGTATTTCAGCCATCACCCCAGCAACTTCCCCTGTGGCAACCACCATGATTTAAAACAAACAAACAAACAAACAAACAAACAAACAACTGAAGAGAAGGGAAGCAGGTATGTATTAGAAACTTGTCTATATCTACTGAAAAAGGGAACATATACACTATAGGACATCAGAAGAACTAAACTAGATTAACCAATTGAAAAGAACTAGAAAGGTATGATGCCTACCAAATAAAGATCATTAGGATATATCTTGGTATTACAAGGAGCTACAAATATTTTGGGAAAGTTTTACATCAATAAATGCAACAGTAGAAAATCTCCTTTTAACCATACAAAATATGGATGGACAATTTGGTTCATTGTCATTCAATTTATTCGGGTTAGGGGACTTTGCTTCAATGTTGCCTTCTATGTGTCATTAATGTCCTATCTGAATAACTTGAGATCTTTTGATGAACAGTGCAGCTCAAGTGTCCTGTAAGATTCAATAATAAAGTCATCTCATGAGGCAAAATTCCCATATAGATGCCTGCGCATATGTTCACTTGCCATCACATAAGGTGGCCCTTCTGATTTTAAAAGTTGTTATTATTACTCTGCAGCTCACAGCTCTACGTATCTCTCACGTTAAGATAACACCAAAGACTTACAATTAATTTCTAAATGACTCAGATAAGTCTATCAACTTACACCTATTTCCGTTTTTGCTCTGTGAATAACCCCTTTGAGTCACATTTCCAGAGCTATCAAGGAAAATACAAACTCGTTTTCTGTGGTTATACAAGCCACTGAGAATATGTTGGTGTGGGAGGCAGACAGGCTGAGAACATGAATTGCTTAAAATCATTTCCACCAAGGTGGTCTCAGAAGTAAGGCAGTGTCTTGTTGCTAAGATAACAATGATAGAATCTCCGATCCGATTATGAGAATGTCGCAGTCACCTCCTGAAACAAGTCAGTTTTCCAGTGTTTTTTCTTTTTTGTTATACATTATGACAGAGGTAGATACTGATGAGATCTCTAAGCTATAAGCCCATCAAGGATGCTATCAGTTTTCATGGATCTCCTAGAAGCTTTATAGTCTTTTATTACCCTGGCAAAAGAAAGTGTTTCATTACATACATTCTTTGGACCTGTCAGGGTAACTGACTACAGCTGTGACCAGGAACCCAGAAAATGTAGATGCTTAAAACTCACAGAGATTGCTAGGTGATCCATCAAAATCAAAGCAAAGATCATCCGAGTACAATTTAAGGCAAGTACTATTTCTCTGTTTGCCTAACATGCTCTAGTTCCTGAGACATGCCAGGGAGTTTCACCTCATTGGAATCCAGGAATTAAAGCAGAACCCCATATACCTGACAATAAAATCCCACAGGAAACAAATCAATGAGAAACGAGCATCAGTTTGTGAATAGAATGCTTTTCATTTGCACCTGTGACATGGAAAAGAAATTTTAGCATGCAGATACTGCCCTTAAAATGTTTAAGAAATTTCTCTCACAGCATATACTCAATCTTTTTTTTTTTTTTTTAAATTTTTTTTTTTTCAACGTTTATTTATTTTTGGGACAGAGAGAGACAGAGCATGAACGGGGGAGGGGCAGAGAGAGAGGGAGACACAGAATCGGAAACAGGCTCCAGGCTCTGAGCCATCAGCCCAGAGCCTGACACGGGGCTCGTACTCACGGAGTGCGAGATCGTGACCTGGCTGAAGTCAGGCGCTTAACCGACTGCGCCACCCAGGCGCCCCAGCATATACTCAATCTTAAGACAACTTTAGAACCAGCACCTTAGCTACCACTAAGTGATAGACATGTCATTCCCTGAAGATGTAGTCTAGATTCTCTTGTGAAAAATTAATTCCCATGTTTACAATATCCAAAAACATGCAGATATCTAGAAGAGAATGGACTCATTATATGATGCTAACCCTTACACTTACACAGATTCTGAAAGAGATGCATGGCAGAGGAACCTCATATTGATTTACTAGTAATAAATTCTGGCTGTTATGGTTCTAGCTGAGTTGCCAGATCAAAGAGATATAACATTATTGATCATAAATAGTAAGCTTCTTATCTGTAAATAAGTTATGCCGTTCCTGTTTGCCTGTATTTATCAATGAGGGGGAAGCAATAAAACAGGAGCAAGGAAGCAGTCATTGTGGCAGTCTGTGACTAGGAACAAATAAGGAAGTGTGAACAGGAAAGTTGAGATTTTGGATGCCAAAGAAAGTCTGATGTATAAATCACGTGGATAAACTCTTAAAATTGATGTGACATTTTGAGTACGCTAACACAAATTATAGTGATAAAATGAGTACTTTCAGGCAATGAGATAGTTCTTTGTGAGGGGGGATGAATTTTCTCAGTTCACTTGGACTTGGAATAAGCTTAGCTTATTTCCAAGAAAAGGATCCTATGCAGCGCCTGGAGTTCTGAATATAATCATCCATAACTGGATCCTTTGTGTCTTCCATAATATGTGCCTATTCACATATTACTTGTCATTTATGGCTAACTTGGCTTCATCTCCTGGAAGAATTCTCTTCTCCCTTATCTCTCGACACTGATACCCTTTCCCTCATTTTCTGACTCCTAACGTCTGTATCACAGAATTTAGCATCTCATTATATAACACAATGTATAATACCTTGTATTTGCCATTTATGTCTCTCCAGATTATCTAGCATCTCAGTGGCAGTGATTAATACAGTACTCTGAACATAGACGTTCAGTAAATACTTGCTCATGGAATTAATTGATATTACTATATTCTTCTAGGATTCTGATGTCTTTATGTTCTTCATTTTACACAAGAATAGTTTTTCTAATAAAACTCTTGTGACCTAGCCTCTTTTTAAATTCTGGACAGGTACTTATTAGCCTCAGGGAACAAGTCAATTTAGTCTCTTAAGTTTGAAGAGAGTTTACTGCCTATTAAATCTCCCTAAAAGTCCACAATCCACCAGACCACAAGAATATGTGCTATCCTTCTCCTCTGTGTCCCCTCCTGTCCCTAACCCTTGCTTAACAATGTTTCTGGATTATCACAGAGTGACCCCTGATGGACATGCTTATTTTTCTAACTATTTGAGGCTGTAGGACAATAGCGGTGTAGGAGTTTGAAATTGAGCTAATTCACCACACGTAATCCACAAAACCGGGGACAAAGTTTGGAGGGTTGGGGGGAAAAGGATAGGGAAGGCGAGGCTTTACTCTTTTGGATTTTAGAGGTTGTTTTTGCATAGATCTCCCCTGTAGCCCCAAAGCCATTTTCCTTTTTTTATTTTCAAAATCTTTTTATCTTTTTAATTTTTTAAATTTTCATTTTGGAGAGAGAGACCACATGGGGGAGAGGAACAGAGGGAAAGAGAGAATTTTATGTTTATTTGAAAGAGAGAGAGAGCAAGCAGGAGCAGGGGAGGAGCAGAGAGAGAGGGAGAGAGAATCCCAAGCAGGCTCTGCACTGTCAGCAAAGAGCCCAAGGTGGGGCTCGAACCAACCAACTGTGAGATCATGACCTGAGCAGAATTTGGAGGCTTAACCAACTAAGCCACCTATATGCCCCCAACTCCATTTTCCTAATTCTTACATTAGATCTCCTATAGTTTCCCCCCTCTCTCTCTAGTTTTTGTTTTAGAATTCATGCAGGGTCAGCTTTCACCTTTCCCATTGTAGCTTCTCCGTTGCTGTTCACATGATAATAAAGACCCAGTCCTATCTCTGTGTTTTGTAAAAACACATCAGGTTTCAGCCAGATGTCAAAGGTATTTACCTCTTTCTCGCTGTCCTTCTGAAAGCTCCAAAAGAGGAGGTGTGAGTTCTAGTGTCACGGTACATGGAAAGCACTGGGAAGTTTGGCTCAAGTTTACTTTTCACTGGACACGACTATGGCTAGGTATCTTCTAAATTTCATGGGAAAGAATACCCATCATCACCATGAGTATTAACTCTCAAAGACCTCAAAGTCTACTTCATGTGAAGCATTTATCTTCTTCCTTTGATGTCAAATACCTTTGTTCTTGAGAAGTGAAAAAGACATATTCACTGAGTCTCAAGCCTATTTTGATGACAAAAACAAAACAAAACAAAACAAAACAATATTGGTTGAAAATGTCATCAACTGTGTCTGAATTGTCAAAGGTAACTGTCGACACCATCATATTGATTTTTTCTTGACTCCCAATTTTTTTTTTCCTGATAGCAGTGGCATGTTGCCTTCAGTACTAATACACAGCATTTGTTATGCCACTGTCCTGTTCACAACCTCTGGAACTTACTATTTCTACCAGTAGATAAATCATCTCATCTTGCTTTTCCACAATTGTCCATTACCTGGCCTCAATGGTATTTCTCAGAATACTTCTTTCTAACATTTTGGCCATGCATCTCCTTACTCTTCCATTGACACATCACGCTCATGCCTATTGGTGTGTTATTAATCATCTCTTACTTCTTTGGGGAATATTATTTTTTGTCTACACTTGTCTGGCTTGCCCATTCTACAAGGTCCATTTTATCCCACATCTTCCATAATGATTGCAGAGTTTAAGGAAAGAAAGCCAATTGTGCAAACAATACCGATTTCTATCTTTACGAAATAAAATATCACACATCTTGGCAATTTAATATGTGCTACATTTTTGCTTAAATGAATTTTTGCTTACATGTTTCCTATCATCCCTTTCTCCTTGAAAGCAGGATTACTTCTTTGCACTAAGGAAATGTTTTTGTCTTACTGATTTTGTATTACTCATGTGTTTAGTGTAACAAATACTGGAAGTTCAATACTGGGTGTGTTCAGAATATTTTTAATACTGTAAAGGATCTATGCCAATTTAACTACTCTTCTACAACCTTTCCTTACTTCAAAAGAAAGGTTTACATACATATTCACTAGTGATATATTAAAATATATTAGAATAGTGCTGCTCAAAGTTTAGACTGTAGACATGTGTGCATCCATGAGCTTAATGGTTCCTTAATGGTTACCAATAAAGTAAGAACAGAAATGGAGAGAAAGCACTTACAAACTTTTAGAGCAATTTTACAGAATAATTTCACATCTGTTTAAATGAGTAATACTAAAAATAAAAATTGGACCTTGTGTTCTGCATGTTTGGTTTTAATTATTTAATTTTTGTAAGAAATAATTTTATTATATGTATGGTCAGAATTCTCCAGAGAAATAGAACCTATAGGATATATGTCTATGTATCTCTACATACCTCTGTCTCTAATATATACATTATATATATATAATATATACATACATATAAACATATATAATATATACATATATAATATACATACATATATAATATATAATATATAATATATACATACATATAACATATACATATAACATATACATTATATATTATAATACTATGCTCATTATACAGAATTAGCTCATGAGATTATGAAGGTATACAAGTCTCACCATCAGGATGAGTCAGTACGTTGGGGACGCAGAAGAGCTGATGGCTTAGTTCTGGTTTGAAGGCCAATAGGCTTGACTCAGGAAAAGCTGACATTCCAGTTTAAATCTGGAGGCAGGAAAAGCCAATGTCCCACCTCAAAATCAGTCAAGCAGGAGGAATTCCTTCTTACTGGAAAGAGGGTCTGGTTTTTTGTTGTACTTAGGCCTTCGGGTGGTTGGATGAGACCCACCCAAATAAAGTGAGGGACAATCTGCTTTACTCAGTGTACCAATTTAAGTGTTAATTTCATTAAGAGACCCTGTCATATAAGTACCCAGCATAATGTTTGAGTATCTGGGTATTCCATGACCCAGTCAAATAAGGTGAAATTAACACAGCATTTAAAAAAAATATCTATCTGTGATAAATCAGAAATTTTAAAAAGTCAATCAGACAGATAAACTGGACCTTTAGCACACATACTTTGAACAGTACCCAAGTACTTATTTCCTCAGTCAGGCCAGTTCTGGGCTTTAGAGCTGATTTGCATAGAGTCCAAAGGTTTGCAACCGAAAAGCTTTCTGTGAAAAAAGATCTAAAGCACACCCAAGTCAGGTGACCTATTTCCTGGAAGGTTATGAACATTACTAGAAACAGCGCTTTGGTAAGTCAGTACTAAAAACAAGAGATAGAAAAACATGGCCTTACTCTTAAGGGACTGGGAAAGTTATTTCAAGCCAAAGCTAAAAGTATCAAAATCCAAAAGGAAGTCAGAATCCTGAGATATTGGCTGGTACATATGCAGTCAAGGATTTGGCATAAATTCAGAAGACAAATGTTGCAGCCTGTATATCCCAGCATCCTCAGACTTCATTATTCTACCATTTGAAAGGAAAAATTGTTAGAGCAGTTTTTGCAATGGAACATGGCACAATTCAATATCGTAAAATTTAAAACTATATTAACTCAGGCAATTAAAGAGTTAATAAGAAAAATATAGAATGAGGCTTTCTATAATAAGACAATAGGAAACATATCTTTCATTATGGCATTAGATGCACATACTAAGTTGCATGTTAGATGAAGTGTCTACTCTTGCTTATATCTTGAGTTCTAAAACATTGGATTCTCCGTCTTTTGAATCAAAACAAATTCGTCTCCCTTTTAAAAATACTTGAAATTAAGTGTTAATAATCTTTGATATCTATAAAATGTCTTTCCTACATATAGACAGAGTTTGAACATACTAACATTTATTAAGAGGCACACATTTTCCAGGCACTATGCTAAGTATCTGAAGTATCAATTCATAATTTTAATTCATTCTTACAAGAACACTATGAGGTAAATGTTCTTAACTTCATTTATGGATATAGATATTAAAGTTCAGAAAGTTAAATATCTTCCCAAAAGTGGCTCAGATATTAAGTGCCAAAGTCAGGATTTGAATCCAGATCAAGACAACACCAGTGCTATGCTCATTGTACTGTGAGATAGCAGGAGTGAGGGCTAGAATGGAATGGGGACACACAAGAGCTGGGAACAACACAGCAACAATGAGAAAGACAGACTACCTTCATATGCCCTTTCATAATATGTTCCTCCCAGTTGTTGACCCTATTCTGTGAAAATAAAGATAAGGTAATAAGATTCTGAAAGCCATATCATCTCAAGACATTTCAAATTGGTTTATAGTGCACATATTCTGATAGGCCCAAGTAAAATGGTTGTCACCTGATGAGAATCAACTTGTCATGATTAGTCTCAGGGAGCTGGGAAACTTCGAAATGTTTTTCCTCAGTGTATGTGAGAGAACAAAGAGGCATTTCGTATTTTGAATTAGACATGCTGTTGTCCCAGTGATATATAATCTTATCAACAGGAATGAGGATGAGAGAAGGTGGCTGTCCTCTATGCCTGGCTGGTTTAACGTTGGACAGAGTTGGTGTTTTATCACCACTTTAAGAAGGGTGTCATCGTCTAGGTATATAAGAATTACTCAGGTAAACTTCAGTCCAGTTAAGGCCAGGAGGCTTGTGCATTACATAAATCAATGAGTGAGTCCTTACCATTTCTTTAGCTTCTGCAATATGCTCCTTGGTAAGTTAAAAAAAAAATTTAAAAGCCATATTCCTAGGCGAAATGAAAGGAGACAGTTGAGTGATGATAGTGGCTCCAGTTCTCACCAATAAATTTTATCTTGAGTTATTTCATAATGCTTTTTCTCACCATGTGTATTTATTGACAGTTGCATACAGCCCTGGCGCTGGTTATCATCAAAGCATTGAATATATTAAGAAACCTATCTCAGACCGACAGAGTTTCTAAAGGTTGAAAGAGGTCTATTTAAGGAAAAAAAACAACATTATTTTGAACTTAAGCTTCTGCTGTCAGAGCATTGATAACAAGTGGAAATATGCTTCACTTTTATTTGCATAAGGATAGTAGTCACTGTTATCCTAATAAAGAACTATTTATTAAATGGGAACTAGAGAGCCAAAGAGAACCAAAGGAACTAAGAAATAGAAGTTACTCTTCAACTTATGTTTGGTTAAAGAATAAATGATTTATTTGAGTAGAGCGGATCAGTGCTTTCTTAAAACTGTTATTTAAGGGGAATTAAGCTAACAGCTACTTTTGTTTATGTACAGCTATGTTGTTATTCTCCAGTATATTCACCATTCACATTTCTTCTTAGAACAGCATAACTCAGTAAACAATGAACAATAGTTAATAGAACATGGAAGTTAGTGCTACAAATGAGCTAACAATCCACAGCCCCATCTGTTAAACACCACTTGAAGCACAA
Organism: Felis catus; assembly: GCF_018350175.1. Lineage (NCBI taxonomy): Eukaryota > Metazoa > Chordata > Mammalia > Carnivora > Felidae > Felis > Felis catus. The sequence goes on along the minus strand of NC_058368.1, from coordinate 31,245,527 downwards.
GATATTTAGCATTTATCACTTAGTAGCTGTAAATCTTTTCAAGGGATGCTATTTCCATCATTTAGTTGGAGTAATTGTCTTATAATTCCAATATTATTTAGTAGCAGGAATGTTTTCTGGAAATTCCATCTGAAGTTTCACTTTCATGTTAATCCACTTGTATTAGTTTGGTAGATCCATGTTAAATGAAGTGTCTACTCTTGCTTATAACAAAGTATCACTGGCTGGGTGGCTTCCACAACAGAAGTTTATTTACTAAACTCTGAAGCCTGGAGTTCTGAGATCAAGGTGTCAGCAGTTTCTCCTGAAGCCTAGCTCTCCCAGGCTTGTAGATGCCCCCTTCTCAGTGTATCGTCAGATGGTTTCCTCTCTCTGCAGGGGCATCTGTGGTTCTTTCTGTACATCCTAATCTCCACTTCTGAAGAGGACACCAGTCAGATTGACTTAAGGTCACCCTAATAGCCTCATTTTAACTCAGTTGCTTTTTTAAAGGCCCTATCTTCAAATATAGTCACGTTAGAGTTTCAATATATGAATGGGGTTGGTAAGGCCTCGTTCAGTCCATACCACCACTATTTAACAACTTTTATGTGATTTGATCCTTTGGATATACCCTTCTCTGTATTGTTTTCTATCAAGGAACTATGTATTGTTATTTTTTTTAGATGAATTTTTATCCTTTCTGTTTCCTATCTTCACTTTTCCCTGTTTTAAAGGACATGTAAAATGATTACTTCCATAAGATTGCATGGGTACAGGTGCTTTAAAGTAAAACTTAGAAATAAAAATGTGAGTGGTAAAATTTTTAATTAATTTGAGATAAGGTAGTGACTTTTGTTACCTTAGAGTGAGGAAGAATTCTGTGCCCCCCCCCCAAAAAATCTCAAAGCAAAAATAGAAAAGATTAACATTTTGAGAGTTTCATTAAAACAAAATTAAGCATTTGTTCTCAGTGAAAAATTATTAAGGCCAAGATAACAGATTACAGTTATTCAAAAGATTGAAAAGTTGTTTTTGGGAGGCCTGAAAATGTTGAGGAGACATATATGTAGAATAAATAATGAATTTCTGTATATCAATTTTTTGGCACCAGTTTATTAGAAAAATAGAATATGCAGTTCCCCGGAGAGAAAACACAAAAGGCTAACAAGCATATTGCAGACATGCTCAAATTCATTTATTAATTTAATAAACAAAGAATTGAAAATGAAAACATGATATGATATCACTTTACATTCATTAGAAAGCTGGGTTATTGCAAGTGTTGGTGAGGATGTAGAAATACAGGAATGTCCATGCACTGCTGGTAAGAGAGAGGCTGGCATATCTATTCTGGAGATCACATTGTTTATAATTCATATGAGTAAGTACAGCCTATAACCCACAAATGCCACTCCTAGGAGATTATCATAGAGATTTCTAATGGAAACATGCAAGAGTATTCACGACAGCACTCTTGTGAGTGTAGGGAATTAGAGTTAATCATGGTGTCCATCACTGTCGGAATTGATAAAGTGTAATTAATACACTCCACAGAACTCAAGTAGAAGTCAAAGGCAATGCAATATATCTACATATAAAAACAAGGAGGGAATTTAAAAGTTTAATCTTTATGGCAGGTGCCATTTTCCCTCACCCTCAGAATAAACACGGGGCCATGTGTAGGAGGTGGAGCTGCACAGATACTTACTACCTAGTCTGCTAGCAGTGAGCCATGCCAGTGAGTTCTCCTAAGGATTCACCCACTCCATGCCTGCTAGCCTCAGCCCTGGGCTCAGAGCAAATTTTGTTAAAGCCATGCACACTGTGTCCAGCTGCTGAGTGCACAGCCATCACCAGCCAGTGCCCTCAGCCTTGTGTCCCCAGCCACCCCTGTGTGGTCGCCAGCTACCATAGTACTTTCGGGGATCTGGCATAGAATTAGTGACCCAGTGCAAATTTTGCTAACACCACCACCCTGCTTACAAGTTACCTAGTGGGCATGATCCCTCAGAGCTGGCCTGCCTGGGTCCCACTGACACCACAGAGAGCAAACACAGTCTACAACAGACAGTCCATACAGTCATCTGAAGGAAAAGTGACTGAGACACAAAACACATAGGATACTCTCCTGAAGCACTAGGTTCTGTTGCAGGAGACATGGCACTGCAGGACATTCTAGGACCTTCTCTTCGTAAACTCACCACTTTCAAGACCAGAAAACATAGCTGACATCCTTAAAGCAATGCAGACAGGCAGACAAAATGAAGAGACAGAGAAATTTACTCTAAATGAAAGAATAGGACAAGGAATGTCCAGAGAGCTAAGCAAAACAGATATAAGTAACTTGCCTGGTAAAGAATTTAAAGCAATTATCATAATGATACTCATTGGACTTGAGAAAAGAGTGGAAGACATGAGTGAGACCCTTAACCCAGAGATAAGGAATAACATAGCAGAGGTAAAGGGCTCAATAAATGAAATGAGAAACATGCTTGATGGAATGAACAGCAAGATGGAAGAAGCAGAGGAAAGAATTAGTGACCTAGAAGACAAAGTAATGGAAAGTAACCAAGTTGAACAAAAGAGAGAAAAAATAATTACGTAAAACAAGAATAGACTTATGGAACACAGTGATTCTGTCAATTGCAACAACATTTGCATTGTAGGAGTCCCAGAAGAAGAAAAAAGAGAAAAGAGGGAAGAAAATTTATTTGAAGAAATAATAGCTGAAAACTTCCCTAATCTTGGGAAGGAAAAAGACATCCAGATCCTGGAGGCACTGTGAACTCCCATCAAAATCAACAAAAGCAGACCACACCAAGACATACTATAATTACAGTTGCAAAATATAGTGATAAAGAAATTTAAGAGCAGCAAGACAAAAGAAAGTAATTTAGAAGAGAAAACCCATAAGGCTAACAAGAGACTTTACAAAAGAAATGTGCAAGCCAGAAGGGAGTGGCATGATATATTTAAATTCCTGAATGGGGAAAATCTGCAGCCAATAATCCTCTACTCAGCAAGATTATTATTCAGAAAAGGAGACATAAAAACTTTCCCAGAAAAACAAAAACTGAAGGATTTTATGTCCACTAAACCAGCCCTCCAAGAATTATTAAAGGGGGCTCTTTGGGAAGGAGAGACTAAAAGTGATGGTATAAAAGTAAGAAATACAAAATTAGTAAAAATGAATATTTCTGAAAGGAACAAGTCAAAGTTTTTGAGAAAAACTTTTTTTTTTACTCAAAAAGTTACTCAACACTACTGGGTATTTGCCCAAAGCATATAAGAACACTAATTCAAAGGGATACATGCACTCCTATGTTTATCACAGCATTTACAATAGCCAAGATAAAAGCCTCCCAGTGTCCATAGATGGATGAATAGGTAAAGAACAGGTAGTACATATATATATCTACAATGGAATATTACTCAGCCATAGTAAAGAATGAAATATTGCCATTTGTAACAACATGGATGGAGCTAGAGTGTGTAATGCTAGTGAAGTCAGAGAATACAAATATCATATGATTTCACTCATGTGGAATTAAGGAACAGAACAAATGAGGAAAAGGGAAAAAAGAGAAATAGAGAAAAATCAAGAAATAGACTCCTAATTGAGAACAAACTGATGGTTACCAGAGAAGAAGGAGATGGGAGTATGGGTTAAATAGGTGATGGGGATTGAAGAGTGTACTTGTCGTGACAAGCCTGGGGTGATGTATGGAAGTGTTGAATCACTATATTGTATGCCTGAAACTAATATAACACTGTATGTTAACTACTTGGAGTTAAAATAAAAACTTAAAAAAAAGTGTAATGCTTAATGGGAAAAAATGTTTAGTGAGATCTATGGCACAATCAACTTATGTATATTAAAATATATGCACACAAGATAACAATACACATTTTATGAAAACAAGGAACACTTGCCAGTGGATATGGGAACGGAAAGGCAATCATTATTAAAGGGAAAAGACAAATACAATGACAAATAATTCAGAACTGAGGATTATAATATAGCCGACTCCATTATCTACACTATAATGTTAAAAAAAAAAGAAAACAATTTCCAAGAAATATTTCTGGAGAGTTGAATTTATACTTGGAGGAAACTCCTATAAAATAATATATAAACATTTTCTGGAATGAACACATTATCCCTAATGGAACTTTATATAAAATGGTGACCGCCATAACCTTTTGGCAAAGAGATACTTTTGACAGATTAGTCTTTAGCTTCTAAATCACATTATTGAAGTTCTGTCCAGTTGTACACGCTAACCTAGTGCTTTTTATCAACACTCATATTTTGCTTCTTTTGTGACACTAGGTTCAGAGTTTTATCTTTTCTTCTATTTCCTTATTTAACAATAGAGATATTTTTCCATTTCCTTTAGTCTTCATTTTACCTTTAAGTTTTGAGTTTAAGTCACTCAAAATCAATTCAGAATTATTGTGATATATATATATATATATATACACGTATATATACATATATATACACATGTGTATATATATGTATATATACGTGTATATATACATATATATATACACATGTATGTGTGTGTGTGTGTGTGTGTATATATATATATATATATATATATATATATATATATATATACACACACATATATATATGCACGTTGGAGATGTAAAACAACCCAGCAAAGAGAACTTGTTACTTAAGCAACCGGGTTAGTTCCTCATACACCCTTTTCTTCCAACAACTAAAATCAACGTAAATAAATAGATTTCAAATGCACCCAACTTCTCAAGATAAATAAATAAATGCCCATTAGGGACATTAGGGAAAATTTTGCAAGTGAAACTATTTAGTCCACATGTTTCTAACTTTTCTTCTTTCAGTTCTATGTTACATTTATCAGTGGAGTATTTATCCTTAAACACAAATGTGAGTCTTCACACATTTGTGCACCTTTGAAGCCTCTTCATTGCTCAGGGAGTAAAGCCCAGAGTATATCCTTTGTTACTCCCTCGTGTAATTTATCCAATCTTTATCTCTAGTCCCAACCCCAAAACAGGTCTCAAATTAAGAATTATTAAAAAAGAAAAACTAATCACATCTTCCCTAATGATATTTACCCTATTATAATTGTGTTTCTTCTCTGATAATTGAATCCCTACAGATGTTTTAAACTGTATGTGCTACCTCTTCTTAGAGGCATTTTTCTCAGTGGAAATGCCTTATTCTGTGTGGGTATTAGTATTTACGTAAAATGCTTTTCTGAACTAAGGTACATTTGCCTTATTTCTGGTGTTATGCATATGAATATAATTGTCTCTACTTCTTGATGACAGTCAACTCTAAAGAAGTAGAAATTATGCTTTTATAATTTGAGTAAGCCCTTTTCCCATATCTAGCTCTTAACCTGCTTTCTTGCAGATCATGAATGTTCAGTAAGTACTATTTGAATGGAAATGACAAAAGTTTAAATAACTTTATAATATTTTCATAGTAAATAGATTCTAAATTCCTACTGGTCATAATCATTAACTGAGTCATGTATCATAATTGAATTAACCAAACCTACCAATGTCTTTCGTGGTGAAGATAGCAAAGAACTTCTGGGACAATTATGAAGATATTGACCATATAGCCATGGTTTGGGGCAAGGAAGGGACCATGTATGTATGTGTATCATCTTCACCAGAAGCAATAGCAACAACCATAGAGATGTCAGTACATCACCAACCACTCCTCAGCTGGCATCAGTCATAGAATGTAGTATAGATAATATTTAGTGAGAACTTGCCATAGATCAGGCACTCATATGAAATAATTGGATCATATTAAATAATTCAATCCTCTTAAACCTCCATGAGTAAGTACTATTTTTATCTCCCTGTTGTACAGGACAAAATTAAGATGCAGAAAGTTTAATTACCCAGTGTCATATAGCTAATAAGTGGCAAAGCTGAGCTGTGAACCTAGGCAATATTATCCTACTTTCTGTGCTCTTAAACTCTACACATACCGGTCTTTGTGATGTAATACTTATTATAAGTTTGATGCCCAAGATAAAGAACCAGGACAATCAGATTCTAGTGCACACTGGTGAGACTCTTTCTTTCACTAAGAATATGTGTTTTCCTGCAACCAGGCGCCACTTGAAAAAAGGAAAAAAGGGAGAAGAAATGGTGACCTTTTTGAAGTAAGAGAGACAGCCCTGACTTGAAGATTTAACTTTAAAATTCTGACTATGGGATTCAAAAGAGACTGAAAAGGCAAAGAAGAAAGTCTGAAAAATGGAAAGACTGGTTTGGCAAATTTGAAGTCCTTCAGCTCCTATGCTGTACCCTATAGATGGGAATGGGGGTTAACCAAGAGAGTGACATCAGTTATAGAAAACAAGTAATATTAATATTTTTGTTAGAATGGTAGAATATGAATCATATCCCTCTCTCCTTAATGAACATACCTATTATATGAAGTAACCTATGAGAACAGTAAAATCACACATGCATTTTATCTGGGTATGATTCTTACTCCACAAATTTCACTGAAAAGAAAATATCAAATTTCTTTTTTAATTTGAATCAAATCAACTTGACTCCAAGCCTTAAGCTTCCTATGATTCCAGTGGAAGGGAAGCTTGGAGTCAAGTTGATTTCATGATCCATTACCCATGCAGACAGTCCTTAATCCTCCCTTTAAACTGTCTTTTCACTTTTTCACTTCTTTTATCCCCAAACCCTGAATAAAAAGGGCAGTTTCCCCTCTTTCTTCTCTTCTTAGGATGCTTTTACACACACACACACACACACACACACACACACACACACACACACACACTTTTTTTTTTTTTTTTTTTTTTTTTTTTTTTTGGCCAGAGATGATAGCTTGGTCACTTACTGGCCAGGTTTGTCTATTGCTAGTATTTCAAAGTGATGAAAAACTTTAAATTAATTGCCTAGATAAAAATATGGATACTCCTGAAAAATTAACAGATCTGGCAAAACTAGGTCTGCAGTTCCTTCTGAGAACACTAGCTGGGGCAGTGTACTACTGCTCCCTTTAGATGAGGCTTGCAGGCTTCAGGTTTCCTCATCAGGACAACTAACATCTCCCAGGACATTAACCTGCTGGTCCTTGCCAGTTATCACATTTACACTGTTGTCTTCCTAGTATAAGAGAAATATCTCCCTACAGCTATGTCACTGTTGACCATGAAGGCCTTAAGTTTCCCCCTGGTTTAACTAAATTTCGTATAGGCTTCTTCCTGGTAATAGGTCTCTGACCTTCTTTTTTTTTTTGAGCTTACTTATTTAGAAAACTTAGTCCTCTGAATTTTTTCTCTGCCCCTCTGAGATGTAAGTCTTCTCCCAAGTTCTTGCCCATTTTTGTAACCTTGGAAGGTCTTTCTCAAAGACCTGGGGGCTATTCCTTTCAAATGTAATAATCAAAAGAATTAGTACCCCTGTATCCCAATCTCTCTGGGATGATAGGAACTCAACACAGATGGCCTAACCACATAGACCAGCCTTCCCCAATGTTCCCCTATATTTTTCATTAGCTTGCTCTCCAGCATTTAAGAATCCTCCTACTTTCTGTTTCAGCAAAGTTGACTTCAGTGTCTTTTTCCTGTGGCAACGGTCTTCACCTCTATTGTTATAATCTTGAATAAAGTTTTCCTTTCCTGTTTAATTCCGGTGCAATTTTTCATTGACACTATCAAAAGAGAAGTGGACCAAAATTCTAAATAATTTTTTTTTAGAAAATGGAAAAATGTATTCCTTAGTGTAAAAACATTCCTTCATAGATAAATATGCAATTAAATGGAGCCTACGTGGGAAAAATTAAACCCAGTCCAACTTTGTTCACTTAGGTGCCAGCCTGGCTCTGTTGGTATTTGAGAGTGTGACCCCTGGTTTGGACTTTTAAAAAAGCCAGGAAGAGAGGTTATTTTCAAGCACCTTCTGCTTTAGGCCCTGAGAAGCCCCTGAGGCAAAGAAATACAAGGACCTAGTCAGAACGGATGGAAAAATGTAGAGCACAAAACACTGTGAACTCATTCTTTCTGATTTTTCCTTAGCAGAGAAACCAAAACACAAATGAATTTTCCAATAAATTATCCTACCCCACAGTGTTAGTGAAGCACAGTGTTTTCTGCTCATCTTCCCTGTGTTTGTGTCTGTGAATAATTTACCAAGAGGGATTCATTAGTAGTTTTCTTTCTGTTTTGTAGTTTTTAATAAACACAGGGCACTGTGATTTTTATTTTGATCTGTTGGATTTAAATTACAATATGAATGCTTTAGCACGTGGAAATCAATTTGAAATACATTTAAATGTAGTGAGATTCTTGGATGAAAGGGACTAGACGAACACTGACTCTTTCCAAGACCAGTAGGTGCTTGAATATCTTCTGTGATTTTTAAAATGCCTCCTGTCCTCATTGTTAATCTCGCTGGAATTCTGCATGCTATTCTCCCCTAATCTGTTTTGTAATGTCATCTTAATTTACATTTGCTATTGCTAAAGGTGTTCTCTAGGAAGGAATGATAAATCACACGTATATTCTTTAATTTATCATTCTCATTATTCAACACGAGTTTACTCACTCAATTTCCGACATATGGAATTTGTTCTAAGGCTTCTAATTCAAAACTGGCCAAATAGGCCACCGCATAATAACTTTATCATTTTTATGAAACACATATGAGTTATCACAGGCACATGTGTGGTCCTTGTTTCTCCAAAAGGAAAAGTCTTATTTGGTCTGTGTTAACCTTATTTATAGAAGAGCTTCTTGGGAGGTGATGACACAACAGATAATTTCTTCTTCATCATTGAGGGATTTTTTTGAAACCTAAGCATCCTTGCACACACTGCGATTCTTAAAGATGCATGCTTAAATGGCAGTGCACCTTGGTTCTGGGAGACTTGCAAAGATCAGGCAAGCCGCATCTTATCTAACTTCATCTTCTCATTATTAATAGGTGCTTGAGCATTGTAACTCATTCATTAGGCACATAAACTTGAATTCAGGTAGATATAAAATGTGCTGCATAGAAGAATTCAGCTTTAAATTGAGATCCCTTTACTTTTTATTGTACAGAATTTAAAACCAAGAAGTAAATTCACCTCACTAGAGCCACTTTGTCTGAAAAGACCATATTTGCTCTAATCTACTGAAGATAAATGCATTTGCCAATGTAAATGTTGATATCTGCTGCTTTTTCTTTAATGCTTAATCTTGAGTAGCATACTAGACATAATTCTGTATTGTTGCATAGGGTGTATTATGGGGAGTTTAGTATATCTAAGTTTCCTTTATTGTTTACCTTAAACTCTAATTAAAGACAACTAATAAAATTGTTTGCAGCACTTTTAAGCTTTAAGTACAGTGGATAATAAATAATCTTTTCTAAATTCCTTTAATTTAGTCATTCAACATTTCTACCTATTGTATGACTATTTAAATATATAAAGCATTAATTAATTTTATATTATTTAAAGTATAAAACCATTTCAAGAAGGACTATTCATAGTCCATCTATAAATACTACAAAATATTACATAAAACATTATTTTAATAGGGCATGAATATTAATATCTGCTAAACTATTTTTTTAAAGTTTATTTACTTTTGAGAGGCAGAGAGACAGGAGGAGAGGGGGCAGACAGAGAGGGACACACAGAATCTGAAGCAAGTTCCAGGCTCTGATTTGTCAGCACAGAGCCCAACACGGGACTTGAACTTATCAACCATGAGATCATGACCTGAGCTGAAGTTGGACGCTTAACTGACTAAGCCATCCAGGCACCCCTGGTAAGCTATCTATTTTGATGTTCTTTGGAACAAAGTTATTTGTATCAAAATTCAAATGAAAACAAGGAAGACTTCTTAGTCCTCAAGAATTCAAGGCTTCTCAAATAAGAAATATAAGAAAGAGATATAAAGATTGAGAAGGTATAGGAGAAGAGGATTTTTTTCTGATAGCTTTTAATTCAGTGGTCTCCAACTATGAGAAGGGCATGTTACCAAGTCCCATGTTCGGCTGCCCATTGGTCAAAAGGCCAATACTCAAGAGATGGCTGTTGGTTGGCAAGGAATATGAGCTTTATTCAGGAGGCCAGCCAGCTGGGGAGAAGGCAGACTCTTGTCCAAAAGCCAACTCTGTGTTTCTGCCTAGCCAAGAGGGTTTTAAAGGGACAGAGTGTCATTGATCAGTGAGGGGGTGCAGTAGCCTGAAACGTTTCCTGATTCCATGTAGATTTAGTGGTGCTTATTTTCAGAGGTGCTTGATGTTTGTACAAGAGGTCTGATTCCTGTTCAGTGATGTATGAGGGCTTTCTGTTCTCCTCCTAGAAAGGAATGTAAGATTTATAGATACAAGATGAGGGTTAGGAAGTCAATCACATGAACTTAAGAACACATATGAAAGATCACCATGTGAGTTACAAAGGTCAAGGTGGCCTTAATTCCCCACTGTTAATTTTATTCCGTATCTATGGTATTGAGGGAGAAGACTCACCTTCTGTAGCTTCTTCAGGCTGATAAAGGGTATATTCAGGACCTTGGGATGGAATATGTTAATGTGGATTTGAAGCATTAATTTATGACTGCTGATGTGGCTTGCTTGAAGTTTTTTATATACACAATGTAGTGAGCTTAAGTCTTAGGTGTACGCATAGTACCTCTAACATCAGGGTGAGTCCTAATTTTAGAATGCCTTGTAATGTGGACTTAAATACTGATGGTATCTAGGAGAAGAGGTTTGTGAACCAATCATATCCTCCCTGGAACAGAGCAGGTAGAAATATAGGGTTTGCTGTAACTAAGTGGCTTGCTGTCTGATTTTATCAATACCGGTTTCTACCTCTGAGGAGGTATTGATATATGTGCAGCAAGACAAATTAACAACAACACAAACTCCCTCTTGCTCAGTTAGGAGCCATACGGTTATCCAGGACAACTTTAGCAAGGGATTCTACTGATTTCTGTGAGTTAGCCAAATATTTGGCAGTTGTATTATCCCCAGTGGTGGAGAGTTTGAGACAGACTGCAAAGCACATGTTATTGGGCAGCAGCTCCCCCACCACAGCAATATATAATGAAAGAAATATTCATCCCCATCAGGGATATTGCCTGGAAGATCACAAGTCGGTCTGGGAAATAATTTTAGGGAGGTGGCTCAATGTTTGGTTTTGTTAGGATGAAGGGAGAAGGGGATCACCAGGGTGGCCAGACGACACCGTTTGGGGTTAAAAAACTTTGTAATATGGTCTGTGGCCATGACTAATTTGCAAATAAAGACAAACCCAAATAGAGCACAAAGACAAAATGTGGAGACTTCCTCAGGTCTTAGAATCAGCTCAGTAATAGAGCAGCTAATTCCATCCAATTCCTGCCCACCTGAACTTGGCTATGGATATTGTCCATAGCCAGAAAGAAAACAGACTATCGTTTACACGTAGGGAGTTGCTCCCTTTTGGGAGGTGGTTTCACATGATAGCTAATTGAGGAATATATGCCTGCTCTGTCCTTTGAAGATTAACTCTTTTAGTTCAGTAATTGGAGGGATCATAACACACTGGGTACCTCATGATCATTTTGGAAGAATCTAACTATTCTAAGCCTATACATTAGTATTTGGGCCTTTGTAATTGGAAATCAGTTGCCTTCAGGTGTTATAAATAGGGTGGGCCAAGAGGTCTCCATGGTCCAGCATCCACTGAGCTTTTGGATGACCTATCCAGCAATCAGTAGAACATGTACTATAGCCAAATTCGGAGTTACCTGTACGAGTGCATTGTCTTTCCAACCTAAGGAGAGAGAAGACATCATTAATATGGACCACAGAACGAACATAGTTGTCATAGGTTTCCTTTCCTAAAGAGGTCTTTTAAATCTTGAATAGGATGGCTTTCCCAGCAGGGACTTTCAGTGGCTTCTTTGTCATCAGTAGCTAGAACCCTCCTCATTCTGGTATAGTGTATCCGTGGCTGATACCTGAAAATTTTAGAGAGGTATGATGGTTAGTCAAACATCATAACACCCCATCCATTTCTCAGCCAACTTTTGATCAGGCTCTTGATTTTTACAGGTCTTTTATAATAGTACTCTGTCTCCAGGTCTAAAAGGATGAAGTGGCTCATCTGAAGCATACATAGACCTGGAGAGGACAAACTTGTGCAAACAGTTAATACCTGACTCAAATGTTGTACATACTGTTTAATCTTACTTTCATTTTCTAAGTCTAAGGGTGCTGTCCCTAGAGCCTCGGTTTAAAAGGGTCTCTCAAATACAATCTCAAAGGGCTTAATTTTAGCCCACTTTTGGGGGCAATCCTAATGCAGAGAAGGGAAATAGGTACAATCTTATCCCATTTCAGGTTAGTTTCTTGACAGCTTTTAGTCAAAGTCTTTTTCAACGTATGATTCATCTTTCCCCCATTTTTCCTGTTGATTGAGGTCTCCATGAAGGATGCAATTTCTGGATGATCTGTAAAGCAGCATTTACTTTATATACCACCTCACATAGAAAGGCAGGCCCATTATCACTCTGAATAGTGCTGGATAAACCAAATCTAGGAATAATTTCCTTCAGCAACAGTCTTACAATATCTGGACTTTTTTCTGTTTAGGTGGGAAACACTTAAAACCATCCCGAAAAGATACCTACAAATACTAGTAAATATTTACAATTCCAAGTAGTCCTAGGAATGTGGGTAAAGCCTATCTGCTAATCCTCAAAAGGACATTCCAATTTATATTGTATCCCTTGACCTGGTAAGTGTCTCTCATTGTTTGGATTATTCTTTGCACGTACAGTACATCTCTGGGTGCCTGTGTGGGCCATTTTCTATAGATAAGTCTCCTTCAAATGAGGCCTAATAAAATCCATTAAAGCATCCTTCCCATAGTGTGATCCTTCATGCATATGCTTTAAGACTAGATTCACTATCAGGGCATAGGTAATACTATCTATGCAGGTAATAGTATTATCCAGTGGGAGTTCATTTTCCATGAAGCAGTGGGGTCTGTTTGAGTAAAGCCCCATTTTTGTGTGTGTTCTCTCTTCATCTTATTGCCTGTACTGGGGTTTAAAGGCAGAGAGATCCACTCAAGGATCTCTTGAGTGTGAGTTTTTGGCCACTATTTTGGCTGTTGCATCTGCTAACCAGTTACCTCTTGATATTTGAGAATTCCCCTTCTGGTACCCTGGGTAATGCATAATCACTACATCAGCAGGAAGATAGATAGCTTCTAATAATCACAGGATTTCTTGGGAATATTTAATGTCATTGTTGGGGAAGATCAATAAACCCCTCTCTTTCCAAATTGGTGTGCATGAGTTATCACAAAAGCATATTTTGAGTCGGTATAAATATTTACCTTTTCCACTTGTGATAACTCCAGGGCCCATGTTAGAACAATCAGTTCTGTCTTTTGTGAGGAGGTAGTTGGGGGGAAAGCATGTGCTTTTATTATCCGAACCAGTGTGACCACTACATATCCAGATCATTGCTTGCCATTGTCCATGACACTATTACCATCTGTAAATAACCCATAATCTGGTGCCGGCAGTGGTTGATGGAGGAGGTCTGACTGGCTAGAATATACTGCATCAATGATCTTAACACATTCATTCTTACTTGAGGTGGTGTTCAAGTTATCAGGTGGCAAAGTTGCTGGATTCAATGCTGTTGTTGCTATAAAGTCACATTTGGATTGTCTAACAATATAGCTTGCTATCCACTCATTCTTGTAGCTATTAGCCAATATCCTGTTTCTGTTCTAAAAGGGTTAATATTTGATAAGGCACATACACCATTATCTCTTGCCCAAGTGTTAACACTTCATCTTGTTAACATAACATCTTGTAGTATGTCACAAATAGCTGCAACAGCCCTCCAACAGAGGAGCTATCCTTTGGCTGTGGGTTCTAATTGCTCAGAGAAATAGGTCACTGACTGTGGACTATCCTCAAGAATGTGTATGAGGACCCCCAATCTGTGACCTTGCCTTTCATGTATGTATAGCTTAAAGGGCTTTTTAGGGTTTGGTAATCCTAGAACTGGGACATTTGCCAATTTTTCCTTTATTGTCTCAAATGCCAATTGATATTCCATAGTCCAATTCAAGGCTCCGAATCCAATTCTCTTAGAGCTTCACATAAAGCTTGACTATCAAACCATAATTTGAAATTCAGATCTGACAGAAACCAGCGATTCCCCCAAACTCATAGAGTTGTCACTGATTTCTGGGGGTTTGTAGAGCTAAAACTGTTTCTTCCCCCCACCCCCCACCCCATCAGTGAGGATACATTGTCCCTGACACAGCTGAGAGCCAAGATAAACAATCTCTTATTTACAAATTTGGGCCTTGTATGCTGGCATTTTATATTTGCAGTCTGCCAAATGATTTAAAACCAGAATAGTATTGTCTAGACAAACTTCATAAGTGGGGGTATCAATTAACAAATGATATATACGTAATAAAATCCCATCAGCTAATTTTATCATCCTCAAATCCTTTGCTAAGATTTCACCAAAAATAGTGGGGCAGGGGTGATTTTTAAATCCTTATGGTGACACCATCCAATAGTTTCAGGAGGTGGTTCTGATTTCTAAGGGTCCTGGCATTCAAAAGCAAACAACAATTGGGCCTTCTCTGTTGGAATTCAGAAATAGGCTTCCTTTAGATCTAGTACAATCAACCATTCATAATCACCAACTATTACAGTTAGTGTGTATGGATTGGACAAAGTCAGGTATGTCTTGTATGGCTTAATTAATGGCCCATAAATCTTGTACAAAATGGTACTCATGAGTATTTCTTTTTTGGAACAATGGTTGTATTTATCATATGGCCTTCAAGCTCAAATTAAGCCATATTTCAAGAACTTCTGCAAGTTGGCCTGTATATCTTCTACAACTTCCTTTTTTTAAAGGGTACTGCCTTTTCCTAGGGATGGTAAATCTCCTCTTTCAAGTCTGTTCATACAGGTGTCAAATCTTTTGCCCTCCCTACCACTCTATCTGCCCAAATCACTTTACTTACTTGTTTATTGATTTCAGGAGGGAATGGGTCTGCTTCTGGTGTCTTAACCTGAGTTAGAACAGCTTGTAATGGGAGCACTTTACCCGGAGGTACCTTTATTTGTAGGTGCTTGTTTCTTTGAAGAGAGTTACCTGAGCGTTTAGTTTACAAAGCAAGAATTGCCCAGTAAGATCAGACATTCTGGCATATAAGGAAAATGATGTCTCAAAGAAAAATCACCAAACTTGCATTCTAGCCATTGTAGGAAAGGTCTTTGTTGTTCTTGACCTGAGACCCTCAACTACAGAGACTGCCTTCTGGGTGTTTTGTATCAATTTAGTATTCAAGATGCTGTACATGGCCCCTGTGTCCACTAAAAAGTCCATCAGCTGATTCCTCAGTGGAAACTGTACCCAGGGCTCCTGTGGGGAAATGGTAACTGAATCAGCGAGATGGTAGGGAGCCTCTTCATTTGTCATCTTCCTCTCCTTCCATCATCATTTATTTATACCTTGTCCCTCCTCCCTGCCTTTGTTTTCCTTTCAATTTCAGTCAATCCCCTTTCTGTGCCCTCTCTTTTTGCAGTAGTGGCACTGATTCTCACCAATAGCTCCTTTCTTACTTCCTAGAGGTCACTTACTTTTCTTTTTCCCATCCCTGCCTTCCACACTTTCCATTGACTGCAGCCTGGTGAGCCCTTTTACTTCTCATGCAATAAATACTTCATAGGCTACATCAGCTAGCTGTGATGGTTCCATTCCTACTACCTTTTTCTCCTTTTGGAGGTTTCTCCTTATATCAGGCATGCTGTGCCCTATGAATGTCATGTTTACCATGTGGATATTTTCTGGGGCCTCTGATGATATATCTGTACATTTCTGATAAATTAGGTAAATCTTTTCTAAACAAGCCAGACTTTCTGTTGCATCTCTCAATTCTTGAATCTTACTGAAACTGCACTGCTTGGGAGACCTTTACTTAAACCTGCCAAGATGTACTGCTGATAATGCTCAGATCCAGGCAAACCCCCTTGGTTTGGGTCCCAATTGGGCTCAACCAATGCGAAGGCAGGTGTGGGGTCTGGGCTGGATCCTCATGATGGGGGTGCTGGGCTTCCTCATTTCATTGACTAATACTAGCCATCTTTCATCTTTCATCTTTCATCTGAAGTTAATATGGTATTCACTGAAGCTTGGATATCTGCCCAAGCTGACCTGATGAGCTGCAAAAGTGCTCAAAAAGAGTTCTACCATTTTTTTGGGGGGGGGGTCTCACTATAAGGGGGGATTGGCATTTTTATAACTCATGAAGTCTGAAGTTGTAAAAGGAATATATGTCCAATAACGTCTGAGAGGCTGTCCTTGAGCACCAATGCCCTCGACTGGGTGTTGCCTTAATGATATTGCCCACTACCCATAGTGGGGTGCTTCCTGTCCAAATTGGGTGCCCTGCCAGGTCTTAAAGGAAGAGACTATTCCAGGATTCCTTTGTTCCACCCCTTAGAATGGTGAGGAGGAGAAGGTGGAGGTAAGAGCTCCTGCAGAGGGGGCAGTGGGGTTAGATTTGCCACATATTCTTCCTATCCCTTCTATTTTTCATTTCTATATTCCTATATTCTATATAGCATCATCAGGAAAAAAAATTGTTTTTTCCCCTTGTCTCTGCACCATTAATAACTTTTTTTCCTGGGCAGCATCTTTACTATGTAAAGACAAGCAGCCTGAACATAGGGTATCTAATTATCCTTTCTTGCTCTTTGACAAAATATCCCTAGTTGTAAAATGGTGTAATGGTTTAAAGATCCATTTAGGGGCCATCTCTCATCTGCTTCTAGAAAGTACATTGGTTAGGCAGTATTACAATAGAAAATCAGCTTTTGCTTGGTCATAGATTCCTGACTATACTCCTTCCTTTTATTCAAAATTTGGCCCAATGTCGGCGGGATAGAGATAGAACCCCCATTACACCAAAGATGATACACACACACACACACACACACACACACACACACACACACACAGACCAAAGACATAGCTGCCCCAAATCCCAAAGGAATTGACCAATTGAATATTATTCAAATTCTTAGTTTCTCCCAACTGTTGTGCCACTTCCAGAATGGGAAAGCACAGACAATGAAAACAAAAGTTCCTAGCTCTTCACAAAAGAGAAACTATGTTGATGTGCACTTTCAACAAACCTACCCAGTCCAAAAGCTTGTTAGCTTGCCCCAGATGCTCTTTCCCTTTCCATTCAAGTCAAAGAGCAAGTGTTAGGAATCAACATGGAATTTCCCCAAGACAAAAGAAGCCTCTGCAGTTGCAGGGACAGATTCTTCAGATTCTCTCCCTGAAACCAACTAAACCTGAGCAGCTAACCCCCTCCAGTAATCCAAGTTACTAGCTCAGGAAATGAACAAGTAAGCCCTGGAGTGCTGCCCTAGACAACTGGGCTGCTTTGGAGTTCCCAGGGGGAACTGGATGCCACAGGAGCATTGGCTCCTAGTTGGCTTCCCAAAAGTTGTTACCAAATCCCAAGTTCGGCTGCCCATTGCTCAAAAGGCCATTTGTCAGGGGATGACTGTTGATTGGAAAGGAGTATGAGCTTTATTCAGCAGCCTGGGCCACCTGGGGAGAAGGCAGATTCTTGTCCAAAAGCCAACTCTGTGCTTTCTGCCTAGCCAAGAGGTTTTTAAAGGGACAGGGGGTCATCGATCAGTGAGGGGGTGCAGTGGCCTGAAACATTTCCTGATTCAATGTAGATTTAGTGGTGCCTATTTACAGCTTTAAGTACTTGAAAGGTTTGTGCAAGAGGTCTGATTCCTGTTCTGTGATGTGCAAGGGTTCTCTATTCTCCTCCTAGAAAGGAATGTAAGATTTATGGGTACACAATGAGCGTTAGGAAATCAATCACATGAACTTCAGAACACCTATTAAAGATGACCATGCTAGTTTTGAAGATCAAAGCAGCCTCAGGCAATTCAAAACATTTATTAAAAAACTATTGCTAATTTTTACCATATGCTCATAATTAAATACAATTTGGTAATGTAATTTTATATTGATTAAACAAATGAATTTTTATGTATAAAGACATTTGATAACCATGTATTATTCATATTATATTTGTTCCTCATTTTCTTTTCTGTTGCCCCAGTTACCCTTTCAAAAATGGCACTAAGGCATGAGCAGGGACTAAAAACAATTAACAACAACAATCACTTTCATACTTTCATTTTCACATTGATTTCAAATAATCACAGATGGCAAGTTATCAAAAAACAAATCTAATCAAATAAAATCTTCAACCCATCAAGACTAAAATAACAAATGACTAAAAGATAACAGGAAATATATATATTTTACTAAGATGCAGGGATTTTTGTGTTTGTTTTATTTTTGTCTTTTGAGAAAGAGAGACCACACATGCTAGTGGAGGAAAGGGGGAGAGGGAGAGAGAAAGAGAGAGAGAGAGAATCTTAAGCAGACTCCATGCCTAGTGTGGAGTGGATCCAAGGCTTGATCTCATGACCCTGAGATCATGACCTGAGCCAAAATCAAGAGTCAGACACTCAACTAAGTCACCCAGACACCCCTAAGATGGAATGGTGTTTTTATGTCAGAATGATCAAATAAAATCAAGTGTGCAAGCAGAAATACAACTAAGTAGAAAACATGTCATTGTAGGATAAAGACTGGTTGTTACAGTAAAGCTTTCATCATTTCAGTTTTTTATTTTTTTATTTTTTTATTTTTTTTTAAATTTTTTTTCAACGTTTATTTATTTTTGGGACAGAGAGAGACAGAGCATGAACGGGGGAGGGGCAGAGAGAGAGGGAGACACAGAATCGGAAACAGGCTCCAGGCTCCGAGCCATCAGCCCAGAGCCTGACGCGGGGCTCGAACTCACGGACCGCGAGATCGTGACCTGGCTGAAGTCGGACGCTTAACCGACTGCGCCACCCAGGCGCCCCTCATTTCAGTTTTTTAATATCCCCTTATAAAAATACTATGATTTTGTACAGTCACAGGAATAAAGCTGCACCTTTGTGTATAATTAATGTAACTGTCCTTCTGCTTCTTCCTGCTTCATACATTTACCCATATTCAAAGCATTCTGAAAGCTTGGGAGCTTTTAATTCTTTCTTTGCATTGATTTCTAGTTTGAGTTTAATCAAAGAGATAATCCTTTAAGAGTAAGTATGAGACCTTTTGAGGTAAAGAAATGCTCTTCTTGTAACTCTTGAATATTTATGCAAACTAGCTTTTTAAGGCACTAGTCAAAGCACCAGACACATTGAGAAATATTTGGATGTAGGATGTTAAACCATGAACAATATGGTTCAACATTTTGATCTTAGTTCTCTTGTGATGCCATTATTTCTTAGTTTAAGATTTTAATTATATTCGCACTGTAATTTTTTCCAAATACTCTTAGATACACAAAAATCTAATGAGATATACTTGAATATATGGTAGTTTTAAATAAGTATGTGTCAAAATATTTGGTTATGTTAACTATATTAATGAAATCTCCTGAATTAAACCTAAGAAGTAGGTTTCAGACTCTCTGTGCACAGAGATGAGAATTTGTTACAATTTTCTGTTGGTAAGTCAATTATAATTAGTTATATGTTAAGTTGGACCAGTACATCATCACCCTCAATAATAACCACGTGTTAGGTTCTATATCAGTAAATATTTTCCAAATTGAATTTCTCATCCTTATGTAATTCTCCCTGCTCAACAGTCAGTTTGAGACTTTTTGGTATTCCTTTCCTTTTTATTCCTGTTTAAAAAGTACAAAGACTTCACTTATATAATTGCTTTTACTATGCATTAAGATATATTCAACTTATGTCTTGGGAAAATAAATTAGTTTTTATACATTTTGAAATAACTATATCAGTGCAAGTTATAAGAAACAAATTATAGGCACAACAAAGAAATAATTATTTAAAAATATCATCAGAGAACAAATTCTGGCTCCATGATAAGACCCAGATAATTGGGTTCAATTTATTGTCTTCACCCGTGGTATTTGAAGCCATAAGATGTTCATTCTTAAAAAAACACAAAGTTCAAATGATTTTAAAAGGTCCACATTTGAATGAAGTTTAAGATTGTTAGACTGATATCTCTGATGTCTGTGTGCATTGATGGCAAAACCACAGCCAACATTCTTAGTGAAAAGCAGCAACATGTCCTCAGTTTATATTCTCCATCGTGTTCCCAGTGGCCAGTAAAATACATTTTACCTCTAGACATGTCCCCAAATCTTCCTTATTACTTATTATTTAAAACACTAATAAACATTTTTAAGTTTTGGTTTGTTTTCCTTAATTTTCATAAGTTCTAAAATAAACAACTGCTTTGCTACCTTGTTAGGAAGTGTTTTTACACCTGACTTGGAGAAAGTCATTTGTCCCAGGTACTCTGACATTCTGATTCCTGGGGCAAACTTTAATAGACATTTCAAGCAAGGTTTGATTATAAAAGAATCTACAAGCCATTAGTTGTAGCTATATTAAACCTGTGGCAATCAATCCCAATGCCTGGGTCAACCAAATGAGGTAGAAGGAGCGAATTGCCTGAAACTATGGGTTATTGGAAATCTCACTGATAGGAAACATCCAGAAAATGAATGCTCATCTTCTCAGTATTTACTAGGAGGAGAATCTCTCACCCTAATTTATTTTGCTCTGGCTTTGTAAAAGTGAATAAGCTGATATTCTCTGATATGTATTAAATTGCTTCAGAGGAAGTGACTGAAAAATGTCAGCCAGTGTGTGATTTCTAAAAGTTATGCTACTAAAATTATTTAACTGATGTGGTTTGTAGCATTCTAAATTAAAAACCGGCTTTGGTCCTATTCTATTTTGTATCTTTTGCATATATATATTAATATATATGTTAATATATATGATATATATTAATATATATCATATATATTAATATGTATATGTATATTATATATGTATATAATATATATTAATATATTCTATTTTGTATCTTTTGGATGTATATATTAAATTTTTCTTTAAATGTTTATTTTTGAGAGAGAGAGTATGTGCGCAAGCAGGGGAGGGGCAGAGACACGGACTCTGATGCTCCAGGTTCTGAGCTGTCAGCACAGAGCCCAACAGGTGGCTTGAACTCATGAACTGTGAGATCATGATGTGAGCTGAGGTCGTATGCTTACCGGTTGAGCCACCCAGGTGCCCCATCTTTTGCCAATATTTTAAATTCTTTAAGCCCAATCTTTAAGATCTTCTATTGTTTTCATGCAGTAGAACAGACTTTGCTTGCTGCTGTTTATCCCAGTGAAACCAATCCCCACAGTGTGTCTGCCCTTGGAGTAAGAGCCACCTGTCAGGGCAGGACAAGCTAGTTCACAGCTGTGATCACTGTGTCCTGCCTCCCCAGAACTGAAGGCAGAGGCCTCTCTCTCACCAGTCCCCATCCCAGCCACTCTCTAGAAGACATATATTTCATAATTCTCATAATGCAAAAGATAAAACCTATTTTTGTCTTAGTTTTGTATTTACAATTATATAATTTGATAGATACATGTTTGTGCAATTTTCAACAATATACAACCAAATGTACATATATATAATTAGTAAATTAGTTCACTTTTCAATAAACATGAACACTTTTGAGTCCCTTTATGATGTCTGACACTTTGGATAATTAATCACAAGATTGACAGTTCTGCATTTCCATGTGTCACTTGTTAGCTGTCACAATTATCAAAGCAGTTACTATGAATCGCCTTCATAAGAGCAGTTGGCATGGCATTCAGAGAGACCACTCTGTAATAATGATAATAATGATAATAACTATTCCACTGGTGTCCTGGCTGGAGAACAGATGGCATATCAAAAAGGGGCGTTTGAGGAGAGTTTAATAAAGGGACTATTTGCAAAGGTGTGAGGGGTTTGAAGGAAGTCAACAAGTAATGATGTGACACTCTGGAGATAATCATAGCAGGAAAGGCACTATTACCCTAGGTCTGAATGGGTTAGGTGAAGGAGGGTTTATTTAGCAGAACCCAGCAGGAGTGGAAACCATGGGGTGGGAGAGGGGCATCTACAGGGACATCCTGGTCTTCCTTTGGTACAGAAAGGTGGTCCCCACCAACCTCATAGGAAGAGACCTGAGGAATGAAATCATATGTCAATTTTTTCTCTCACTTTCCCTTCTCCCGTGGATAACTTTCATTGTCTGAATCCAAAATATACCAGAAAACAAGAGTAATTCAACAGAGTGTCAATAGAGTATCAGTGAAGTGCAAGGTAGAGAAGCAAGGTTGGATCTGCAAGGAACAAGACGAGAATACTCAGTAAACACTTAGTTAGCACCTGCATGCTTTATTTTATTTAAATATTATAACAACTCTTCATCGTGTTACTAGTTGAAAATTTGAATCTCAGCTTTCTGAGAACGCATAGCTAATCATTGGTAAAGATGGGGTTAAGGCTCCTATTTATCTAATTCTAACTTATGCTGTTTTTATTATGCTGTGCCCTTCATAAACAACCATGTACCTTACAAAATCCCAAATACTTCCTTTATAAACAAGTATATTTATAGCCTAAAGACCTTAGCAATGATGATTTCACCTTAAGAACACATGAAACTTGCAACCACTGACCATAGCAGGTCCCTATCCCCACTCCCTTTACACACCCCATACTTGTAATTTACAAAAAATGTCAAGTTTTAACCCCTACTTAAAAAAAATCTCAGGGGTGCCTGGATGGTGCAGCCAGTTAAACGTGTGACTCTTGGGTTTGATTCAAGTCATGATCTCAAGGTTTGTGAGTTTGAGCCCTGCGACAGGCTCTGTGCTGACAGCGTGGAGCCTGCTTGGGATTCTCTCTCCCTTTCTCTCTGCCTCTCCCCCACTCATGCTCGCGCTCGCTCTCTCTCTCTCTCTCTCTCTCTCTCTCTCTCAAAAATAAATAAACTTAAAAAATATATATATAAAAACTCTCAGCTAAGAGCTACACTGTGTATTTCAAGATTTGAGTTTACTTTGCTTGTCCTGCTTCATTGTTTTAAAAAAAATCTGTAGTATTACCTGCATTGGTCCTGTTTTCTTAGCCTCTGGGTCTTAATTTTCTGTTACTCCCTTTTCATACATCACCTTGGCATTTAACACCAGGTGCAGTTTAACCCATGAGACACAACTGTGTCTTTGAGATCAAAGCAAGAGCACCCCTTTTCACAGCTGAAATTTCTGTATTAGGAAAGAAACAAAGAAAAAGAATTTAAAACAATATATAAAGGACAAGCCATGAAGCTAGCTCAATTAAATGAGAGAATTAGCATTCCAATATTATCTGCTTATTTGTTCCATAGAAAGAATATGGAACTGAAGTCAAGAAAACTATCCTCAAACTAAATATGCCACTGATTACTACTCCCTTTTATTTCATGTTTCTCACTGCCTTTGATCAGGGCTTTATTCAAAACTAGCTGTTCAAAATGATTGACATTTATGGAATAAACAAATTTAAGTTTATTCAGGGGCTACTTTTCTTCTGTGGTGGGTTTCTTTTCTGTAGGCTTCTTCTCAGTGGCTGGTTTCTTGGTAGCTGTAGCCTTTTCCCCACCAAAGGTTTCTTCTGCTTTTTAACACCAACAGCCTTATTCACCAAACATGAATTACTACTTGCTATGGACTGTGCAATCATGTGACCTCAATAGACCTTGATTTCCACTGACGCTGAATTGTTGAAGGAATGTTCTAGATCCTCAGAGGGATCTATTAGTATAAAAGAGGGCTAGAGATGTAAAAGTCAATAAAATTATAAGGAAGAGTTCTTAAGAATTATTGATCATATTCATTATTGCCCATTTTCCTTTTGGGCTATTTATTTTTCTGTTGGCATAATACTTGTTTTACTTTTTTCAAAAGACATTTACCTGTGGAGTATTGGGTGTTAGAGAGAGAGAGAGAGAGAGAGAGAGAGAGAGAGAGAAAGATGTAGAGAGATGAGAGAGAAATTATGGGGAGGTGGTGAGGGAAAGAGGGGAGGGAGAGGAGAGTTATTTCTAGGTTCCAGCACATAACACAAATTTATGACCTAATTTATTTATTATTGAAAATGTATTATTAAATTGAATGAGCAGAGCACATACATTGCTATTGCTGGAGGCAACCATAAGTCATATTCTGACAGGTTACATGTATTTAATGCAACTATTTATTTTTTATACATGAGAAATGAATAATTTCTTTAGTAATTGCCAAATTATACACTTCCTGAAATGCATGGAATCTTCTTAGGGAAATACATTTACCAAAATGTCATGTGAATTTATGCATATTTCAAGGCAGATTCAGAGAAAATATGTATAACAGCTTCCTAACTTCCTTTCCAAAGGGTGACATGAAAGGATAGCTTCCATTTTATTATATTACTTTTGTACAGGTTTAAAATTGTTTAATGTTTTGCATATTTCAATAAAACATACCCAAAATAAAATAGAGGCTAAATATATAGTCATACAGCTATTATGCAGTAATAAGGTAAAATTTTTTGAAGATTTTTGTTTTCTCTTTTTTTCCCATTATTTTGGGGGTGGAGTAGGATAAATCTATTCATTTGGTTTCACAATTGCCTAAAGATATTTGATAAAGAAAAGTGATCTTTGTAGCATTTTAACTGTGCCCTATGGGACTCATCAATTGACATTCGACCAGAAAAATTAGCATAACCCTTTTACGAAAAGTCAGTAATCTGAAACTAAAAGTGAAAAATTAATTTACTTTCTGGAATGCCTATGCTTCTAGGGGTGTGAAGTAATTTATAGCTAAGTTTGACGACCTGGTATTTTTCAGTGTCATAATATGAATTAGGGGGATAGGGTAGTGTATAATAGAACAGATCCTGAGAAAAAAAATTCTAGTGAATAACTCTATTTTATCTCTGGTAAATTTTAGTCCCATAATACAAAGCCTCAACATCCACTACCTCAGGGAATAAATTACTATTTAGTCTTTGGCTTTTAGGCAAGAGAGGAGACTATTCTTCAGGATAATATATTAGACATAAGATTGAAATATTCTCAGAAATGTATTCTTTCAAAATTTATGTTTTCAAAGAAGTATTCAAAGTTCTGGGCTTTTTTTTTTTCTTTCCCAGAGTCATTTGGAATACTTGGTTGAGCTTCACTGAACCTCAGTCTCTTACTCATTTTAATGCCTATCCATACACTGAGTGTATCTCATGCAGGGGCTCTGACAATGGATTCAAATGCATTTAAATACATAGCATGTCCTTCCTATCTCACGTTCCATCCTTGTCATAAAATCTTATAGTCCATTGTTAATTTTTTTTATTTTTATAGACTTCTAGGCATTATAACTCCTTTTCTTAACTGTCTCTAAAACTTCCAGAAAGAATAATTAAAACAAATTGACAAGAGTTCACTTAGGTGGAATGTCAGTGAGTCACAAAGAAATAACTGAATTTCTCTCCACACTTTGTGTGTTTACCTGGTAACCGGGGTACTATGCACAAATGAAAATCTCAAAAACATCCATTAGTGTTTTGTAAGTGTAAGATAGTTCTATTTCAGGACTGATAGAGTGGTTCTACATCCAAGTCAGAGCAAACTTTTTCTAGCAAGGTCATTTTACAGTGCCAATGATGCAAAAAGGAATCTGTCCTTATACAGTCCTCCCAGAGCTGGCTTTCTTAACTAGATATTAATTCGTTAATTTTAGTAAGTATGATTGAGCACCTACTGTGTACACCTAGGTGCTCAAAGGGGGAAGCAAAGAGAATCTGCCTTTGGAGACATTTATATAAACAAGAAATTATACCTCCATAAACATGAGAAAAATAAGGCATATTTTACTGCCATGAGAGGGAAATGGTAACACATTGTGGACAGTCATGGGTTGAAAATATCTCATCTAGACAGGCAAACAGGAGGAAGGGATAGGTTATGGGGCGGGGGATAAGGGCATTTCAGGCAGAAGTCATAGAGTGTAAGCAAAGGCAGAAAAGGTAAAAAGCACATATAAGGGAAAAGTGAAGGAAA
Source organism: Felis catus (assembly GCF_018350175.1). Classification (NCBI taxonomy): domain Eukaryota; kingdom Metazoa; phylum Chordata; class Mammalia; order Carnivora; family Felidae; genus Felis; species Felis catus. Next base: position 31,219,475 of record NC_058368.1, on the reverse strand, counting down.
ATAAGGTGGGGGATGGCTTTAAATTTTGATTTAGCTGGACTATCAGTAGCTCTGAATGTGATGTTAAATAAGATATGGCTTGAGTCTAGCTACCTGTGAAAAGCTATTTTCCTTCCTTCACAACTCTGGATGGCATGTTACCTTGTTTTGCATCACCAGAGGGGAAAATCAAGCACAATTTAATTTAGCAAGTCTTTATTAGGAATTTACAATGGGCAGCACTCCATTTGGGTTATAGAACACATAAGCAGAAGGAATAAGACTAACACAGTGATGTGACAACCAGCAGGCTAAAAGTGAAAGAGAATCCACTCAGGATGCATACCCTAATCATAGCTGCTGGAGTTTTCACCCTCATAGTCTAAATCATTGGTACTTAACATCGGAAAACAAATATAGTTATATCAACATATTATTTTAGTTTTGTGCAAGCATGTATACTGTGTTTGTTTAGCAAACACAATTACTGTAAACTTTTATCTCCGCTAGTGTGTTTATCTCCGCTAGTGTGTTTGATGCCTTCCTATAGCTGTGAATTAAAAGAAACTTAAGTATCATTAAGGAAAAGTAACTTCGCCAGGTTGGCTCTGTCAGCATTTGCTGTTTGAGTGCTGATAGGAAAGTTACCCAGACGAATGCTCCTTAAACTCATGTATTTCAAACTTTGGTGTGCAACAGATTCATGCAAGGTACTCGCTGAAAATACAGCTTCTTTGTTCCCTGCCCTGGATTTTCATTCAGCATTCCTTAACAGAAGAATCCAGAGGTTCTAGAATCCAGAGATTTTGCCGGAGGTGATCTGCAGATCATAATTTGAGCAATATAGCTTCATAAACTCTGTGTATGCAGACAGTCTCCCACCAATGAACTATCCATCCAGGAAAAAAAAAATGGTAAAATTATTTGTCTACATGATTGAAAGTAAAAATGATAACTCTAGTGACTTCTATCTAGAATTCCTCTTTCACTCTTATGTATTCTTTCTAAGAGAGCAGATAGGTTTCATCTAATCTGCTGGTAATGACGGATAAGAAGTTCCTGCAATCCTGGCTTGTAAATGATTGTGGGGCTGATCAGGTTTTTCTGGAAGAAAAACATGTTACGGTCAATTCGCCTTGCCTGCAGTGAATGGCAGAACTGTATCATGTAGGGTGAAATCCCTGTGTGTCTTCACTTTTCTAACATGTGCTTTGTGTTCCTTTGTGTTTAGCCATTTTTCTTTCTTGTCTTCTGAGACTTGGCAATTGTTTCTTCTTTTTTTTTTTTCTTGTTGATCTTCTCTAAGTCTTTGTTCTTTCCTCTTTGCCTAGAAATATTTGCTCTTAATGCAGTAACCTAACCATTTCTCAGCCTGACTATTCAACTTCTCTCTGATGGGGGCCCTGAGTATGTATGCAGAGTATCTCCCAACTTGTCCAATACCCGCTCCCCTACCCCTGCTCACAGCAGGGCTCTCGCCTCACTGCCCTCCAATTTTCATAGCCATCCCTGCCCCTTCTCTGTTTTTGCACACTCTTCCCCAGTCTTAAAGGCCCTTTACCTTTCTCTCTCCTCTCCCTGGAATAATTCTAATTCTGTCTCAAGGCCCAGATCAAGTAGTAGTTACTGGTTTGTTTCTGTCCAGCTGAGTGGAAAAACTGTTTAAATTTGAAACAACATAGTGATGCAGATTTTTACCTCTGCTGTGCCGGCATGATGGCAAAAAAGCTATATATAATTGGAAAATAAAGTCAAATAAATGACGTCTTTGGTGATAAAAGATTGAAATATATAAAACCATTATTGCTACTTAGTTGAAAATGGTTCAGATCAATGCTGGAATACAATTTAGTTAAGCAACTAGAAGCTCATCTTATAAACAGTTCTTAATCTGAAACAGTATTTTGTGCAGATCATAATATATAATTATGTATTACATATGTGTGTTCATCTGTAGATATATATATTATAAATATATATATACTACAATAGGGAGTATTGGATGAAAACTGAGATTTTAATAGCAGCAATTTCATTACTACTCTTGAAAAATATATCTTTCAAGAGGGGAAGGAAGGAAGGGAAGGAAGAAAGAACAATGTCTTGAAAATTAATTTAGTTTATGCCTAGGCTTCTATGATAAAATTAGGTACCTGCTTTACTTAGACATTTAGCTTGATATCTATAAAATCTGTTTTCTCTTTATCCCTTTCTAGCACTTGATAATAACAAAAATAAAGGGCTTATAAAAGTATAGACGATAAGGGCTTACAAATGTATACAGTAAAAACAATTATAGCATATGGACACAAAGGAAGTTCTTTATCCTCTGCCCACCTTCAATGCCAAGGATCCATTTAGTGAAGATTCAGACTTTGAAAAAAAAAATGACTTGCCTGTAAAATATGATCAGTCTCCTTTCACCCAAGATTCACTTTGGAACTTCTGATTCATTATGACATTTTTACAGAGTTCTTTCTTTTAATTGTGTATGTTCACACTTGGGTTTTTAGGTATCTCTGAACTTATCACTTAAAAGGCCTTTATAATAGTCTTTCAAAATTAATGAATCAAATGCTGTGAGCACATGGATTTCTGAAGAACATTTAAAAAAAGGCCAGGCTTTAAAAGTCAAGGATGATAAGAAAGAGGATCAACTAAGTGCTATAGCCAATAATCCAACTCACTCCTTAATGCTTCTGAATTTAAAATTAGAAGTGTTTCACTACACCTGAATTACTTGAATTACTTCGGTCCAGATAAGTAATTCCAATAGATCAACCTTGGAGATAATCCTCTAAATTTAAATTTAGACTCACTGAAATGTCTGCTCTCCTCAAAATATCATTTTATAGGTTGAAGATGTTGTCCCTAAGAAGATCTAAGGAGCTTTAAGATGAGAAACAGATGAGATCTGTTACATCGCATGCATAATATGTTTGACTCGCTTCTCAAAAAGTTTCACATTTTCTGTGGTTATACAGTTAAAATGTAATTCACAGGACTCTTCATTATACTTGTATCATTCTAAAGAGGAGTGGTAGAAATAAGAGTTATCATAGTGTTATGACGGTGAAGGAAACTAATTAGCTTAGGTCAGAGGATAAAAAGCAGAATGGTAAGCATTTACCATACATGAAAAGAAAGGAAGAGATAGATTTCATGAAGCAATAGATCAAAGGAATAAAACCCAGTCTGAGTTAAGTTCATTGCTAACACAATTCCACTTAATGCAGTAAAGCAAATGAAAAATCAATTAACTAGAAAGGATTTTACTTTATCTCCAACATACTCACCATTTCCACTCTCCAATGACTTATCAAATTTGCATAAGTAAAAGTCATAATTAATGTAGACATAGAATACACAACCATAGTTTTCCTCAGGGATCATGCAATGTCAAAAACTGTTAGAGATGTTAGTTAACACTTCAAGACATCCCTGTAGTACCCATGGGTAAAATGCAAAGGGTGCAAAGCAATGTAAATAAATACATGGAAGAGCAAATCAGACAAAGATGGGTAAAATTGATATGTAGGACAATCTCCTACAATATATGTTTAACAAGCTACTTCAAAGGCTAGGTGTATAATCTTTAAAGATTATATCTGAGAAACAAAATTCTATTGTCAACATGGTTAAAAGTAGGAAATTATTACATGATCTTACACAGTTTTAAAAACAAATAACAGAGTCTGGTACAATATGGACGATACATTAAGTTGATTACTTCAGTTTCTACATCAGTAACGTAAAAAAAAAACAGCAAATGTTCTTTAATGTTCCTCATAGTTTTGCTCTTTCTCTTGGACACTCAGAATTCTCAGAAAGCTCTGAAGGCACATCACATATTCATACTCACTCCTCACAACTGTGGTGTCAAATGTAGCCTCAGTTTACCTTCATTAAGGTAACATCCATGTTTTACTTCTTACAACAATGCTTTGCCTTCAAAATGGGATGCCTCTCTGTCCCAGTTGGCAACCAAAGTCCCTTTTTTCTGGGTTAGTTCAAGTGCATTTATCTGAAAAATTTGTCCACACTAATAATCAATCATGGGCTAATGGGTCATCTTTGAAAATAGATCTCCACTATAACATCAGGTATATCTAGGCATTATTTTAATTTGTGGATTAGTGAATTGATTTCATACACTGTATTAGAACACATATGTTAAAAAAGCCGTTTAATGTATTTTCTTTTCTTTTTTTTAATGTTTGTTTATTTTTGAGACAGAGAGAGACAGAGCATGAATGGGGAGGGTCAGAGAGAGAGGGAGACACAGAATCTGAAACAGGCTCCAGGCTCTGAGCGGTCAGCACAGAGCCTGACACGGGGCTCGAACTCACGGACCGCGAGATCATGACCTGAGCCGAAGACAGACGCTCAACAGACTGAGCCACCCAGGCTCCCCAAAACTGTTTAATATATTTTCAAAGGGCATTTCAGATGACAGCAAAAATAGAGCATAACAAAACAGAATGGATACAAACATCCTGCCTCAAGTTATGAAGTGTAAAAGTATTCAGGGGCAAATATCACATTGTGCTTTTGATTTGCATTTTCCTGAAGATGATTGATGTTGAGCATATTTTCATGTATGTGTTGGCCTTCTATATGTCTTCTTGGAAGAAATGTCTGTCCATGTCTCCTGTCCATTTTTAAATTGGATTATTTGTTTTTTGGTGTTGAGTTGTAGAAGTACTTCATATATTTTGGATACTAACCCTTTATCAGCTATGTCATTTGCAAATATCTTCTCCCATTCCTTAGGGTATCTTTTAGTTTTGTTGACAGTTTCCTTCACTGTTATGAAGCTTTGTATTTTGATGTAATCCCTATACTTTGTTTTTGCTTTTATTTCCTTTGCCTCAGGGAACATATCTAGAAAAATGTTGCTATGGCTGATGCCAGAGAAATTACTGCCTGTGCTCTTTTCTAGCATTTTTATGGTTTCAGGTCCCGTATTTAGGTCTTTAATCCATTTTGAGTTTATTTTTGTGTATAGTCTAGGAAAGGAGTCCAATTTCATTTTTTGGCATGTGGCTGTCTACTTTTTCCATTTTTCCCAGCACCAATTTTTGAAGAGAACTGTCTTTTTCCCATTGTATATTTATACCTCCTTCGCTGAATATTAATTGACTATATAATGAAGGCTTTATTTCTAGGTTTTCTGTTCTATTGATGTATGTGTCTATTTTTATGCCTGTATCATAGCGTTTTGATTACTACCACTTTGTAGTATAGCTTGAAGTCTGGAATTGTGATATCTCCAGTTTTGTTTTTTTTCAAGATTTCTTTGGCTATTTAGGGTCTTTTATGGCTCCATGAAAATTTTAGGATTGTTTGTTCTAGTTCTGTGAGAAATGTTGTTGGTATTTTGATAGGGATTGCATTAAATCTGTAGATTGCTTTAGGTCGCATAGACGTTTTAACATTTGTTCTTCCAATCCACGAACATGGAATTTCTTTCCATTTGTTTGTGTCATCTTCAGTTTCTTTACTCAATGTTTTATTGTTTTCAGAGTACAAGCCTTTCATTTCTTTGGTTAAGTTTATTCCTAGGTGTCTTATTATTTTTGGTACAATTTTAAATAGGATTGTTTTCTTAATTTCACTGTATAGAACTACAACAGATTTCTGTCCATTGAAGTTGTTTCAACTTCACTGAATTAATTTATCAGTTTTAGTAGTTCTTTGGTAGAGTTAACAGGGTTTTCAGTATATAGCTCCATGTCTTCTGCAAGTAGTGAGAGTTTTACTTCTTCCTTGCCAATTTGGATGCCTTTTATTTCTTTATGTTGTCCAACAGCCGTGGCTAGGACGTCTAGTACTATGTTGAATGTAAGCATTGAGAGTGGACAACCTTGTCTTATTCCTGACCTTAGGGGAAAAGTTCTCAGTTTTTCTCCATTGAGTATGATTTTTATGTGGGTTTTTCATATAAGGCCTTTAATATTTTGAGGTATGTTCCCTCTAGACCTACTTTTTAAAGGCTTCTTCTGTATCTATTAGAATAATCATATAGTTTTTATTCTTACTCTTGTTCCTGTGATGTATTGTGTTGTTTGATTTCTGAACATTGAACCACCCTTGCATTCTGGAAATAAATCACAATTGGTGGGATCCTATGATGAATGATTTTTTAAATGTATTGCTGAATTTGGTTTGCTATTATTTTTTGAGGATTTTTGCATCTATGTTAATCAGAGATATTTGCCTGTTCTCTCTCTCTCTCTCTCTCTCTCTCTTTTTTTTTTTTTTTGGTAATGTCTTTGCCTGATTTTGGAATCAGAGTGATATTGGCCTCATAGAATGAATATGGAAGTTTTCCTTCCTCTTCTATTTTTGGAATAGTTTTTAGAAGAATATATATATATATATATATATATATACGTATATATATACATATATATATATTTAATTTTATTTAACATACAGTGCAGTATTGGTTTCAGAAGTAGAATTCAATGATTCATAACTTACATACAACACCCAGTGCTCATCACAACAAGCGCCTTCCTTAATACTCATTGCCCATCTAGCCCATCTCCCATTCATCTCCCTCCATCAACTCTGTTTGTTTTCTATTGTTAAGAGTCCCTTGTGGTTTGTTTTCCTTTATTCTCCCTCACCTCTTTTCATATGTTCATTTGTTTTATTACTTATATTCCCCATATGAGTGAAATCATTTGGTATTTGTCTTTCTGTTTGACTTATGTTATCTACCATAATACTTTCTGGCTCCACCTATGTCATTGCAAATGCCAAGATTTCATTCCTTTTGATGGCCGAGTAATATTCCATTGTGTATATATGCCACATCTTTTTTATGCATTCATCTGTTGATGGACATTTGGGCTTTCTCCATAGTTTGGCTATTGTTGATAATGCTGCTATATATGCCCGGGTGCATGTACCCCTATAACTCTGCATTTGTGTGTTCTTTGGGTAAATAGCTAATAGTGTAATTACTAGACTGTAGGGTTGTTCTATTTTTAGTTTTTTTGAGGAACCTCCATACTGTTCTCCAGAATGGCTGCACCAGTTTGTATTCCCACCAGCAGTGCAAGAAGGTTCCCCTTTCTCCACATCCTTGCCAACACCTGTTTTCTTGTGTTGTTAATTTTAGCCATCCTGACAGGTGTGAGGTGGTATCTCATCGTGGTTTTGATTTGTATTTCCTTAATGATGAGTGATGTTGAGCATATTTTAATGTGTCTGTTGGCCATGTACATGTCTTCTTTGGAAAAGTGTCTATTCATTTCTTCATCGGATTATTTGTTTTTTGGGTGTTAAGTTTGGTAAGTTCTTTATAGATTTTGGATAGCAACCCTTTATACAATATGTCATTTGCAAATATCTTCTCCCATAGGAGTTGTTTTGTTGATTGTTTCCTTCACTGTGCAAAAGCTTTTTATCTTGATGTTTGCTTTTGCTTTGCTTGCCTTCGGTTACATATCTAGTAAGAAGCTGCTCCAAATGAAGTCAAAGAGGTTGCTGCCTGTGTTCTCCTCTAGGATTTTGAAGGTTCCCTGTCTCACATTTAGGTCTTTCACCCATTTTGAATTTATTTTTGTGTAAGAAAGTGGTTCAGTTTCATTCTTGTGCATGTTACTGTCCAACTCCATTTGTTGAAGACACAGTCTTTTTCCCATTGGATATACTTCCCTGCTTTGTCGAAGATTAGTTGACCATATAGTTTTGCTTCCTTTAGTATTACTATAGGGTAGTATAGTGGTAGTATCCCTTTGCTTTTGTTTACCTGGAGTGTCTTAATTTCTCATTTATTTATTTTTTTATTTCATACTCAAGTTTTATGGTCTTTTTCTTTATAAAGGAGAGACCGCATGCTTCATATTCACTGTAACAATCTGAATACAACATTGATAGGCTTATAACTTATTTTCTGGTTATTGATCTATTCAAATTTTCTATTTCTTCTTGATTGGGTTTTGGGAGGCTGTATATTTGAAGGAATTTATCCATTTCTTCCAGGTTGTCCAATTTGTTGCTGTAATTTTTAAATGTTTGCTTATTTTGAGAGAGACGGAGAGGAGGGATAGGCAGAGAGAGCAAGGAAGAGAATCATAAGCAGGCTCCACACTGTCACTGCAGAGCCCCATGCCGGGCCTGAACCCATGAACCATGAGATCATGACCTGAGGCAAAATCAAGAGTTGGACACTTAACCAACTGAGCCACCCAGGCACCCTGGCATAATTATTTAAATAATATTGTTACACATCTGCTTGTATTTATATGGTGTTGGCTATTATTTCTCCTGTTTCATGAGTGATTGTGTTTATTGGGGTCCTGGCTTCTGCTCTTCCTCATCCTCTACCCTTCCCCTTCTTTTTGTCTTTCTTCTGAGTCTGGCTAGAGGTAATCAATTTTTTTGACCTTTTCAAAGAACTAGCTCCTGTTTGCATTGACCCTTTCTACTGCCTTTTTTTTTTAAGTTTCTATTTCATTTATTTCTACTCTAATCTTTATTCCTTCTTTCTGCTCATTTTGGGTTTTGTTATCGTTTATCTAGCTCCCTGAGGTATCCAGTTAGGTTGTTAGAGATTTTGTTGTTTCTTGAGGTAGACCTGCTTTGCTACAAACCTCCCTCTCAGAACTGCTTGTACCGCATCCCATAGATTTTGCACCATTATGTTTTCATTTTCATTTGTTCTCATGTGATTGTTTATTCCTTCTTCAATTTCTTGGTTGACTCCCATTCATTGTTTAGTAGTATGTGATTTAACATTCATGTATTTGTGCTCTTTCCAGATTTTTTTCTTGTGCTTTATATCTAGTTTCATAGAATTGCGGTCAGAAAAGATGCATAGTGTAATTTCAATCCTTTGACTTTGTTGAGACTTGTTTTGTGACCTAATATGTGATCTATTCTGGAGAATGTTCCATGTGCACTTATAAAGAATGTGTATTCTGCTGTTTTAGGATGGAATATTATGAATAGATATGTGTTAGAGCCATCTGTTCCAGTGTGTTATTCAAATCCACTATTTCCTTGTCGATTCTATGTAGATGATCTGTCCATCGATGTAAGTGAGGGTGTTAACTTCCTTTACTGTTATTGTATTACTATTGACTAGTTCATTTACATTTGTTATTAACTACTTTATATATTTGGGTGATTCCATGTTGGGTGCATAAATATTTGTAATTGGTATGCTTTCTTGTTGGATTATATGATTATATAGTTCCTCTTTGTCGCTTGTTGCAGTCTTTGTGTTCAAGTGTATTTTGTCCTATATAAATATTACTACTTGAGCTTTCTTTTGACAACCGTTTACATGACAAATGCTTCTCTATCCCCTTACTTTCAATCTGCAGGTGTCTTTTGGACTGAAATGAGTCTCTTCTAGGGTCTTGTTTTTATACACTCTCATTTGGGAGATATTCCGTTTGATTCTCATTTTGTCTAACTGTGTCTGTTTCTGTGTGTTAGGAAAGTCAGCTACATCTCTTGATCTTGAAGGTAAAGGCCTTGTGGGGAAGAGGTCCTGTAGTGACCTAAGGTAAAGGCCTTGTGGGGAAGAGGTCCTGTAGTGACCTACAGTGGAGTGTCTCCTCTTCCCCAGGGCCTGGCACTTGAGGGAGCATCTCCTATGTGTGCTGAGTGTACTCTTTTCCCTTCAGTCCAGTTGTCTGGAGAAGCTCACTATGCCTGTTGTGGGCCCTGTTTGGTCCCTGGCTATATGGGGCAGGTTTTAACAAGGGGTGTGCTAGTCTGCTTGTGCTAGTCCACCACTGCTGCTGGAACTGAAGCCCTGCAAAGTATACAGGTCAGGAGACAAGGTGTTGGTGGGGGTTTGTGCTGGTCTTCTCAGGAAGAGGTCCTCAGTGCCAGGACTGAAGCAATTGTAATTGGCAGAGGCAGATCTTTGGAAGTTTAGGGCTTCACGGAAGAAAATTTGGTAGGGAGTGTTAGCCCTGTGCTGGTTCCTGCAGGTGGCTATGTGTTTACATTGGGGGGTGGGGGAGGGAAAGGTCATCTAGCTCCTTTGTTCCTGCAGCAGTCTCATGGTGATCCCTGCCTCTAACTGCCAGCTCTGAGATGAGTAAACAATCTCCCTCCCTTCTGCCCCAGTTATTTTTCAAACTGCTGCTTCCTCACTGTGTCTCCTCTGGCTGTTTGTCCTGCTGTCTCTTTAGGGGCAGGAACTTGGCTTCCTCAAGACTCTCACAGAGTCTAGCCCACTTAATTTTTGAATTGCAAGTTTTAAGTCTTCCTGATTGTAAGAACTCACAAAATTCAGCCCTTCTTGCTTTTAAAGCCAAATATGATGGGGATTTGTCTTCCCCACTTGGGCTCCCCAGTATGATAATCTATTTCTGTGCCCTTCTCTGTGCCACTCGCTCCCTTTTCATCCTGGATGGCCATGGTCCATTTTGCTCCCAAACTGCATCTCCCCCTTCTTATCTTTTTGGTGTAGTTTCTTCTCTATCTTTAGTTGTGGAGTTTGTTTTGCCAATCTTTGAATCATTTCTTTTGGGTTTTGCCAATGTGAGTGTTATCTAGGTATACCAGAAGGTCCAGGGGGGCTTAGGGTCCTCCTATCCTGCCATCTTCTCATGGTGCCCTGAAGATTTTTTAATAAGAAAAATTTTCACCAGAACTATGATATCCACAATTAATACTCTGAACCAAGGCATGAAGCAAAACAAAGCACCACCTAGTAATCTGTAATCCAGGATTCACAGAGGTGGATATGGGACATATTTGCCAGGGATGAATAAAATGCATTACGGAAATTTCAAAGTAATGAAAAGCATAACAAAAAAGAATGTTAACAAAGTGATCTATTTCCACTATTGCCCAAAATTATAAAAATAGTTGAAAATTTTATAAGTTGGTGAATATTTTACTCAGTACGTGTTTTAAAATTAATGTAATATATTTGTAGGCTACCTTTTGCAAGAAGTTTTCTAAAGGCATATTGAAAAGAAGCTATTAGAAAAACATTCTAAGCAAATACATATGAAATAAGAATTCTTTGAGGAATTATAAAGAGGTAATAAGGAAATATAAAATTACATAAAAATTTCAGAACATTAGTCTGAAGGTAAAGGCCACACTTCTATGTCTAAAGTAAGGCTTTTAAGTTTGCTCTTACTGCAACTTTGTTATGGGTAACCACGTTTTTTTTCATTGAGTCTAAAAGGATTTTAGGAACAATATTTTAAAAATAATATAATTATCAAAATAATTTGATAACTATATATTTATATTAAAAATTAAAAATGTAATGCATTTTAAGATAAGTGGTACTCTACATAAATAGGAAATGTTTTTAATTTTAGCTAATTCTTTCCTCTGTTTTTGTTTGTAAATAACATATTTTCACCATTGAATAAAATGTAATCTTTGATTTAGAAAAATCCTATGAAAACAGATAACTCTGCTGAGCTTTGTTGGCATAGCATTTGCTTATGAGAAAATAGCCAGACCCCTTTAACGCTTCATAATAGCAGTAATCTCCTCTGCAATGGTGGCCATTAAATTTATGAAAGTGTATACCATAAATATCACTAACTGGGAAAGACTGCATCTTGAAACTCTTAATGTTTAAATCAATAGTAGTAATATAAATGTTTTTATGATTGAAAAATTTAATTCAAACTATAGTGCCTGTATGATTCATAATAAAAAATAACTATAGAGTCAACTTAGAAGTATCACATGGTGAACATTTCAAAAGTATGCCTAGTGTTCAAATTAAAATTGTAATTATCATTTTCAGAGGCAGGCAGGAAGGATGAGAGAATATTAGCCATTGCTTTCTTCACTTGTCATTAATAAGCATTATGCTTTTCATAATTTGAATAGACCCAAGGAGAGTACAATAAAATATATTTTATTTCATTTTGAAGTAAAAGTAAAACCATCTCATTAAGAAAATAATGTTATAATGACTAGAGAACAACTGTGCCTACATAACTTTATTGGGAGCAAAGGCCATCCTTAATAGACACAAAGTAAGTACATTACTGAAGCGATGGATTTTCTGCCATACGTTTTAAATTAAATCCAGTGTTGTCACTAAAAAGATACTACTTCAAGTCATTCACTAGCTATAAGTATCAAAAGTTCTTGGAATAAAGAATCAGAGACAGAAGGAAGGATGTTCATGATTGTACAAGCATTCCCATAGTATGAGGGATGTTCACTTCTGCCTGTGAAGGGACTCAAGTATTTTTGGGAAAACAACTTTTTGTTTTTGTTTTTAGACAAAACCTCTTGTCTTTATAAGGCATCCTGATGTTTATTATAATGTCATTAAGTATTAGGGTAATTCCTAAGAAATTGCCCCATTATTTATGTGCAAAATTTATAAAAGAGTCTTCAACCTGATCAAAATTTTCCTGTCAATGAGGATAAAGATGAATCCAATTTACTTTTAGGCATTTAATTTTCACCTAACTCAATATAAATATTTTCCCCTCTGCTTCACTGAGGTATAAGTGACAAATAAATTGTAAGATATGTCAAATGTACAAGGTGATGAATTGATATATGTATACATTGTGAAAGGATTTCCCCCAATGAGTTAATTAACAGATCCATCACTTCATATGCTTATATCTATCTATCATCAGTGGGAACACTTAACTTTAACTCACAGCAATTTTCTTTTTGTTAGCAAATCTTCTGATACTTTATTATTTTTTTATTTTAATTCCACTGTGGTAAACATACGGTGCTATATTAGTTTCAAGTGTACAATATAGTGATTCAACACTTCCATGTATCACTCTGCGCAATTATCAAGATAATTGTACTCTTTTTTTAAAAACAAATGTTTTAATGTTTTTATTTATTTTTGAGACAGAGACAGAGCATGAGCAGGGGAGGGGCAGAGAGAGAGGGAGACACAGAATCTGAAACAGGCTCCAGGCTCTGAGCTGTCAGCACAGAGCCCGACGCGGGGCTCGAACTCACAGACTGTGAGATCATGACCTAAGCTGAAGTCAGACACTTAACCTACTGAGCCACCCAGGTGCCCCAAGATAATTGTACTCTTAATCCCCATCACCTATTTCAACCCATCCTCAACTGCACCTCTTCTCAGGTAACCATCTTTTTGTTCTCTATACTTAGGAGTCTGTTTTCTGTGGGTTGCTATTTTTGTTTTTTTCCTTTGTTTTGTTTTGTTTCTTAAATTCCACACGTGAGTGAGATCATATAGTATTTGTTTTCTTTGATTGGTTTATTTTACTTAACATTATACTCTCTACATCCATTCATGTTGTTACAAATGACAAGATTTCATTCTTTTAAAAAAATAAATATTCAATTTTGAGAGAGAATGAGCAGGGGAAGGGCACAGAGGGACTGAGGCTGCAAAGTGAGCTCTTTGCTGACAGCAGTGAGCCTGATGCAGGGCATAAACTCTTGCACCGTGATATATCGTGACCTGAGCTGAAGTCAGACACTCGACTGACTGAGCCACTCAGGTGTCCCAGATTTCATTCTTTTTAAAGGCTGAATAATATTTCATTACACACACACACATGCACACACATCCCCTAAGTCTTCTTTACCCATTCATCCATTGAGGGACACGTGGGCTGCTTCCATAGTTTGGCTATTGTAAATGATGTTTCAATCAACATTTGGGTACATACATATATCCCTTTAGTGTTTTTTGCATTTTTTGAGTAAATGCCCAGTAATGCAGTTACTGGATAATAGGGTAGTTCTATTTTTAATTTTTTGAGGAAACCCCATACTGTCATCCACAGTAGCTTTACCCCTTTGCATTTCCACCAATCGTGCAAAAGGGTTCCTTGTTTCCCCACAACCTCACCAACACTTGTTTGAGTTTTTGATTTTAGTCATCCTGACAGGTGTGAGGTGATGGTTCACTATAATTTTAATTTGCATTTTCCTGAGGATGAGTGACGTTGAGCATCTTTTCACGTGTGTGTCGGTCATCTGTATGTCTTCTGTGCATTTTTTAAATTGGACTATTTGGAGGTTTATTTGGTGTTGAGTTGTATAAGTACTTCATAGGTTTTAGATACTAACCCTTTATCAGATACGTTATTTGCAAATATCTTTCCCCATTCATTAGGGTGCCTCTTGGTTTTGTTGACGGTTTCCCTCACTGTTAAGAAGCTTTGTATTTTGATGTAGTCCCAATAGTTTGTTTTTGCTTTAATTTCCCTTCCTCAGGGAACATATCTAGAAAAATGTTGCTATGGCTGATGCCAGAGAAATTACTGCCTGTGTTCTTTTCTAGCATTTTTATGGTTTCAGGTCCCATATTTAGGTCTTTAATCCATTTTGAGTTTATTTTTGTGTATGGTCTAGGAAAGGGGTCCAGTTTCATTCTTTTGCATGTGGCTGTCTACTTTTTCCATTTTTCCCAGCACCATTTGTTGAAGAGACTTTTTCCCATTGTATATTTATTCCTCCTTTGTTGAATATTAATTGGCCATATAATGTTGGCTTTATTTCTAGATTTTCTGTTCTATTCTATTGAGGTATGTGTCTATTTCTGTGCCTGTACCTTATTTATTTATTTATTTATTTATTTATTTATTTATTTATTTCTGCCATACTATACTGTTTTAATTACTACCACTTTGCAATGTAACTTGAAGTCTGGAATTGTGATACCTCCAGTTTTTTTCTCTTTCAAGAGTACTTTGGCTATTTAGGGTCTTTTGTGGTTCCATGCAAATTTTAGGATTGTTTGTTTAGTTCTGTGAGAAATGCTGTTGGTATTTTGATAGGGATTACATTAAATCTGTAGATTGCTTTGGGTATGATGGACATTGTAATAACATTTATTCTGGGGTGCCTGGGTGGTTCAGTCAGTTGGGTGTCCAACTTCGGCTCAGGTCATGATCTTGTGGTTCGTGGGTTTGAGCCCTGAATTGGGCTCTGTGCTGACAGCTCAGAGCGTGGAGCCTGCTTCGGGTTCTGTGTCTCCTCTCTCTGTTCCTCCCCTGCTCGCTGTTTCTCTCACTCTGAAAAATAAATAAAGATTAAAAAATTTAATAACATTTATTCTTCTAATCAATGAGCGTGGAATGTCTTTCCATTTGTGTCATCTTCAGTTTCTTTAATCACTATTTTATACTTTTCAGAGTACAAGTCTTTCACCACTTGGTCTAAATTTATTCCTAGGTACTTTATTATTTTGGGGGCAATTATAAATGGGATTGTGTTCTTAATTTCATTTAAATAAAAGTAATTTTTTAATTTATTCTAGAGACAATAAGATACAGAGTACAAGCAGGGGAGGAGCAGAGAGAGAGAGGGAGACACAGAATCTGAAGCAGGTTCCAGGCTCTAAGCTGTTAGCACAGAGCCTGATGAGGGGTTCAAACTCACAAACTGCGAGATCATGACCTGAGCCCAAGTAGGACACTTAACTCACTGAGCCACCCAGGTGCCCCTTAATTTGACTTCTTGACGTTTCATTTTCATGTATAGGTATGAAATGGATATCTGTGTATCGACTTTGTATCTTGTGACTTTACAAAGTTTATTAGTTCTAATAGTATTTTGGAGTCTTTAGGGTTTTCTATATATAGTATCATGTCATCTGCAAATAGTGAAAAATTTACTTCTTCCTTACAGATTTGGATGTATTTCTTTTTGTGGTCTGATTGTTGTGGCGAAGATTTCTAGTACTATGCTGAATACAAGTGTTGTGAGTGGACGTTTACTTGACCTTATAGGAAAAGCTCTCATTTTTCCCCCGTTGAATATTATTTTTTTCTGTGGGTTTTTCATATAAGACCTTTATTATTTTGAGGTATGTTGCCTCTAAACCTACTTTGTTGAAGGATATTATCATGAATGGATGTTGTACTTTTTCCATTTTTTTTATGCATCTATTGAAATGTTCATATGGTTTTTATCCTTTCTCTTGTTGATGTGATGTATCATGTGGATTGATAGGTGAATACTAAACCACCCTCCCATCTCAGGAATGAATCCCTCTTGACCATGGTGAATGATTTTTTAATATATTGTTGGATTCAGTTTGCTAATATTTTGTTGGGGATTTTTGCATTTATTTTTATCAGAGATCTTGGCATGTTCTCTTTTTTTTGTAGTGTCTTTATCTGGTTTTGGAAATCAGGGTGATATTGGCCTCATAAAATGAAGTTGGAAGTTTTCCTTCCTGTTCTATTTTTTGGAATAGTTTTGGGAAGAATAGCTATTAACTCTTCTTTCAATGTTCGGTAAAATTTGACTGTGAAGCTGCCTGGTCCTGAACTTTTGTTAGAATTTTTTAAATTACTGATTTACTTTCATTGCTGGTACTCATTCTGTTTAAATTTTTATTTCTTCCTTATTGAGTTATGAGAGGTTATAGGTTTCTTAGAATTTCCATTTCCTTGTGGTTGTCCAATTTGTTGGTATATAATTTTTCATAATATTCTATTATAATTGTTTTTATTTCTGTGGCATTGGTTTTTATTTCCACTCTTTCATTTGTGGTGTTGCATATTTCTCTCAATCTCTCTCTCTCTCTCTCTCTCTCTCTCTCTCTCTCTCTCTCTCTCTGATGAGTCTGGCTAGAGCCTTATTAATTTTGTTGGTCTTTTCAAATAACCAGCTCCTGGTTTCATTGATCTTTTATTTTTTCCTTAGATTCTATTTCATTTAACTACTCTATTATTTCCTTCTTTCTGTTGTTTTTGCATTTTGTTTGTTCTCCTTTCTTAACTCCTTTAGGTATAAGGTTAGGTTGTTTGAGATTTTTGTTGCTTCTTGAGGTAGACCTGCTTTGCTAGAAACCTCCCTCTCAGAACTGCTTTTGCTGCATCCCAAAGATTTTGCACCATTGTGTTTTCATTTTCATTTGCTTTCATGTAATTTTTATTTCTTCTTTGATTTCTTGGTTGACCCAGTCATTGTTTAGTAGCAAGACATTTTTTTTTTAATTTTTTTTTCAACATTTATTTATTTTTGGGACAGAGAGAGACAGAGCATGAACGGGCGAGGGGCAGAGAGAGAGGGAGACACAGAATCGGAAACAGGCTCCAGGCTCTGAGCCATCAGCCCAGAGCCTGACGTGGGGCTCGAACTCACGGACCACAAGATCGTGACCTGGCTGAAGTCGGACGCTTAACCGACTGCGCCACCCAGGCGCCCCTAGTAGCAAGACATTTAATCTCCATGTATTTGTGCTCTTTCCAGATTTTTTTCTTATGGTTGATATTTAGTTTTATAGCCTGGTGTTCAGAAAAGATGCAAGGTATTATTTCAATCCTTTGAATTTGAGACTTGTTTTGTGGCCTAATATGTTATCTGTTCTGGAGAATGTTCCATGTACACTTGAAAAGAATGTGTTTTGCTGTTTTAGGATGAGATGTACAGGTGTTAGATCCATCTGGTCCAGTATATCATTCAAAGCCACTATTACTGGTGTGCCTGGGTGGCTCAATTGGTTAAGCATCAGACTCTTGATTTTAGCTTGAGTCATGAGAGTAAGCCCTGTGTTGGGCTCTATGCTGTGTTAGAGTTTGCTTGAGATTCATTTTCTCTCTCTCTCTTTCTCTCTCTCTCCCTCTCATGCTGCTCCTGCTTCTTTCCTCTGCTCAAGCTCTCTGTCTCTAAAATAAAAAAAAAAAAAGCCTCTATTACGTGTTAATTTTCAGTTTGAAAGATCTGTCCTTTGATGTAAGTGGGGTGTTAACACCCCCTACTATTATTTTGTTACTATTGGTTAGTTCACTTATGTTTTTATTAACTGTTTTATGCATTTAGGTGCTCATGTGTTGGATTCATAAATATGTGTTATTGGTATACTTTGTGGTTGGATTGTCCCTTTTCTTATTGTATATTGTCCTTCTTTGTCTCCCTTACAGTCTTTGTTTTATAGTATATTTTGTATCTTTAGATCTGATATTAGTCTCTTATAGGGTGTATATAGATGGCTCTTGTTTCCTTATACATTCCATCACCTGTGTCTTTTGATTGGAGGATTTAGTCCATTTAAATTTAGATTAATTCTTGATAGGTATCTATTAGCATTTAGTTTCTTGTTGTTTTTGTAATGCCTCCTTAACCTTTTCTCCTCTTGCCCTCTTCTCTCATTGTTTTATGGCTCTCTTTAGAAATATCCTTGGATTCCTTTCTCTTAATTTTTGGCATATCTATACTGGTTTTGATTTGTGGATACCACAAATGATGGGTATATCATCTTCTGCATATAATAATGTATACTAATTTGATGGCTACTTAAGTTTGAATTCATTATAAAAGCATTAAATTTTTATTATCCTCCACCCAACATTTTATTAATTCCTTTTATTTTGGAGTCCCTTGAATGATTTTTATGGATACACTTAATTTTAGTGCTTTTGTCTATCCTACTTTTCTTACCCCTACTTAGGATCTTTCTTTTCCACTCATAGAGTCTCCATGAACATTTACTGTAGAGCTAGCTTAATGATCATGAATTCCTTTAACTTTTGTGGGGAAAACTCTTATCTATCCTTCTACTGTGAATGATAGTCTTGCTGGATAGAATATTCTTTGCTGCAGGTTTTTTCCTTTCAGCAGTTTAAATATATCATGCCACTCTATTCTGGCCTGTAAGCTTCCTGGTGGGGGGAAAAAAAAAAGCTTATAGCCTTATGGGGTTTCCTTTGCATGTAGCTGTTTTCTTTCGCCGCTTTTAAAATTCTTTCTTTACCACTACCTTTTGCCATTTTCGCTGGTATGTGTCTTGGTATGTGTTGATTTTGTGGGGGATTCTTAGTGCCTCCTGGATCTGGTTTTGTTTCCATCCCCAGATTAGGAAGTGTTCAACTCTACTTTTTTCAAACAAGTTTTCTTCTCCTCTTCTGGGATCCCTATAATGTGAATGTGATTATGCTTGATAATGTGCTTGATGGCACTGATTTCCTTTAATCTAGTCCCATGTATTGTTAATATTTTTCTTTGTCCTGTTCATTTTGATTGCTTTCTGTTATTCTCTATTCCTTGTCACTGCTTGGTTCTGCTACTTCTTCTAGTCTATTTTTTATTCCTCTAGTGTAGTTTTAACTTCAGTTACTGAATTCTTCATCTCTGATTGGTTTTTGTTTTAATATTTTCTATCTCTTTGTTTAGAGTCTTGCTGAAATCCTCCACTCTTTTCTCAAGTCTAGTAACTCTCTTTATGACCACTGCTTGAAATTTTCTATCAGGCACATTAGTTATCTCTGTTTTCATTTAGGTGTCTTGTTGTGATTTATCCCTGTTCTTCCATTTGGGACATATTCCTCTGTCTCTTCATTTTATCTAAGTCTCTATTTCTATGTGTTGGGAAAGTCAGCTCATCTTCTGCTCTTGCAAGTAGGGGCTTTATGAAGAAGAGGTCTTGTGGTGCCCTGTAGTGTAATGTCCCCTGTTTACCAGGACCTGGTACTTCAGGGATGTCTGCTATGTGTGTTGCATGCACCCTACTGTTTGGCTGAGCCACATTTGTCTTCAGTCCAGTCATCTGCAAATGGCTGTCTTTGCTTATTGTGGGCAGGGTTAGGTCCACAGAGGAGTGTGGGGTGGGGCATGCTTTTAGCCACCTATTGAGAGTGGCATGGTGTGCTTATTCCCATAAGTATCCATGTATCCAGACTGAGGAACAGGGGATGGAAATGGCATCTGCCAGCCCTTTTGTTTTTGGAGAAATCTCCCAAAGATTCCTGCCTGTCCCGCACAGGCTGAGATTAATACACACATCTCCTTCCCATATACCTCAGATTTTTTAAAAGCGCTGCTTCTATGCTGGATCTTAGCAGGCCTGTTTGTTGTGATGTGTCTCTAACAGTTGGGATTCCATTTCTTCTTTCCCTCCAGGCTCTCCCAGTGCTGAGCCCCCCTGGTTTTCAAAGTTCCAGGTGGTCTTAGTGATTGTAATAATTTGGAAAGTTAAATCCCTCTGGGTTACAAATCCAAATGTTATGGGAATTCATCTCCCAGTGTGGGTGTCCTGTGACTGGTGTGGGGTCTGCTTCTCATTCATTCTCCATGCCTGCAATGGCCCTCCCTCCTGCAGATAGTCTCACAGGTCTGACCTGGTTCATGACTATGTTTCTATCCATCCTATCATTTTCAGTGTGGCCACTTCCCTACCTTTAGCAGTGGAGACTCTGTTCTGTCAGACTTTGGCTCATTTTCTGTATTACTTACATTGATGTGGTGTTTTCTAGTTGTATTCACGGGACAATTTGAGTTACGGTTGCTCCTACTCCAACAAATTTCCTAGAATCTAGTAAATCTTATTTAAAAAAAAAAAAAAAATATATATATATATATATATATATATATATATATATAGCACAACATCAGCTATAAATTATCAGAATATTGTTTGTCTATACTTACTTTCAGCTAATTATTACAGGTAGTACTTCATCTACTATTGGGACAAAGTATCTAAGGTAGCACATCAATATCTTTAGATGGTTATTTAGTTACTACTAGAGTTTTAGAGTAGTAGCAGTCCTACTGTTACTCTTAGAAACACTAGATTTGATTGTATCAAATAATTGGGGTGTCAGAAAAATAAAGTAGGAATTACACTTAAGGGTCAGACCATCAAAGTTGAATGCGTAGATCGCGTGAATTTCCTTTAGAAATCCTGAGAGAACATGGGCTAAAAAGTAATTAAATAAAAGTTAGTTTATCTCAATTCATTTAAAATGAAGACAAAGTTACCTTAATTTGGGAAGTTAATGTAAACACTAATTGTTGTAAAAAAAAATTGTACCAGGTACTTATATAGAATAAATAATATATTTTAATGGGATTTTAAACAGTAGTTCATTGAAATTTTGTAAAAAGAAATGGTAGCTTAAGTTTAAACAAACAAGATGTTTTAAAACACCACAAAATCTCAGTCTATAAATAGGGAATAGCTTTCAACAACAAATGGGTCATCCACTGTAACAAAAATACAGGATAACAGTTAAATTTGGATTTTATATTTCAGGATATACTTACACCAACAACAACCAAAAAATATCAGGGGTGCCTGGGTGACTCAGTCGGTTAAAGCAAATGACTTGATTTTGGCTTAGGTCATGATCTCACAGTTCATGGGATTGAGCCCCATGTTGGGCTCTGTGCTGACAGTGTGGAGCTTGCTTGGAATTCTCTCTCTCCTTCCTCCACTTGTGCTCTCTCTCAAAATAAATAATAAATAAGAAACATGAAAAAAAAATCAATGATTAGCTAGATGTTCTTTACATTTTATGGCAACACAAAAATCCTGTAAGAAAGCCTTTTCTCACTTTAAAACAAAAAACAGATAAATGACTTTGTGCAGCATTGCAAATAATGTTAAAAACAGCAAGAATCACACAGAACAACCACATTTCTCAGCAACCAGGATGAATTAACCTTTGTGTTTTAAGTTTTTCTCACATATTCTACTAAAGGACCCAAATGAAAGAGAAATTTCAATAACTAAATCTGTGGGATACATTGCTTTAAGTCACATATCTCAAATTACAAAATTCTTTGAAGTTTTGTTTCTTATGATAAAGACATTGTAATTCATACATATATGAGTTTATGTTAGTATAAAAATAATGCTCTAAATTATTTATAACTGAATAAAACCGGTGGCCTAGCCAGAGTGTCATTTTTATCCTAAAGATTTTCCTTTGCCCTGGCACACTTGCAAGGGCATCTATGTCCCAGTTAGTGAATTGCTGGTATAATCCTGTTAGCAAAACACATGGAATTCTGGAAGTCTGCCTCAAGTAGACCCACTGTTTACTCAGTTTTCCAAGCCAACAATCTGGAAGAAAATTTTGCCTGTTTTTCTATGCTTTTCATATCCTTAGTCTTACTCATGGTATATACTCATTTATCACCCTTACATTCCCAGCTACTCATCATTTCTTGCCTAAATACCTTCAAAAGCATCTCAATGGTGACTCTGCCTTCACGCCCCTTCTCGTTCCAATCCAACCTCCATACTGCAACCAGAAATATTTCTGTACACAGAAGATGTATTACTTCATTACTGTATTTATTCCCTGCTTAAAACACTTCAGTGACTTTCCTTTATTTTCAAGTACATACTCCTTAGTTGAATTACAAGTTCTGTCATGGTCAGAATGTAGTTCCTTCAGCCCTTTCCTCTTTTAGATTACATTTACTTGTCTTTCAACCCATTTCCTTTGTATGAACCCTTCCTTGATTTCATGAAAATGACCTTTTTGAATTTTCTATGGCCTTAATTGAACCATGTGTCTTGGAGGTATTCTTATTTACTCGGTATTGAAATTATTCCTAAAATATTGGTCACTCCTATTTGACCCAAAGACTTACAGAGCATAATTTGTCTTTTAACTCAATATATACTTAGTATATGGTATATTGAGTATATATACTCAGTATATGGTGCCTAGAACATTGCAATCACTCAATAAATGCTTATGGGTTGACTATATGAGTGAACAACCTGTGTTCTAGTTCTAGATCAAATAGTAACTGGTTATCATCTTGGGGAAAATATTCAACATACTTGAATCTCTGTTTCTGAGCCATAAGATAAGTGATGGAGCCAAGGGTGGTCAGTAAAATCTCTTTCACTCTGGTATTCTCAACTATATTTAAGTTTAGTACTCCTATTTTTCTAACACATTGAATTTTTCTGAAATATAAATTTAATCAAGTGATATATTTATTGTACATTTGCTACCCCTGTGGCAGTTCCAAAAGTACAATGGGAAGACATGAATGACATATCGCTGTTCAGGTAGCATAATGATCAGAGACAAGGATCATTTATCATGCTTCAACTAGGCCTTAAATTATGATAAAAATGCACTGAGACTTACTTCTGCTGATTTCATTAAAATGTAGTCCTATCCTCCTGTGGCAGGCATTTCAGCTTAGACTCCCCACTGGCAACTTTATAATATTAAAGGACAACAAAATGAGTCATGAATGATGAAAATAGAGTTACAAATAATTAGAATACCTGAAGGTGAAATATGTTGAATATTTTGTTTTTAAGTAAACAAAAGCAGGTTTAGTCATCAATTTGTTTGTTTTGGTTAAGTAGTTTTTATACATTTATATTATTTAAACATTTACTGTAACCAGGGATTATGACCTTAATAGTTCATGTCACAGAATGGATATAACCATAAAACAAACTATGTCAAGGCAGGAGTGTCTGGGTGGCTCAGTCAGTTGACCGTCTGACTTGGGCACAGGTCACGATCTCGTGGTCTGTGAGTTCAAGCCCCATGTCAGTCTCTGTGCTGACAGCTCAGAGCCTGGAACCTGCTTCAGATTCTGTGTTTCCCTCTCTCTGCCCCTCCTCTGCTCACACTCTGTGTCTCTCTCCCAAAAATAAACAAATTTGATGGGGGGGGGGGAGGGGGCGGAACCTATGCCAGGGCAGCACGATTAGGGTTTACATGGCATCTTACACTTAGCTAGGAACATTGAAGACAGAATGGAACTTATGTTTTTTACTCAAATTTTCCATATCTATGAAGGTGTGACGTATATTATACTAAATACCAGATACACTACACAAATAGGATTCCATCTCAGACATTAGCAGTTGATAATCTAGAGTAATCCACAGACCACTGAAAAGAACAGGCATTATGGATGTTTTGTAGTGGGTTCCATGAGAAGTAACTTTTTCTTTTTTGATTTATGAAAAATATTTTAAGGTAACTTCTACTGTTTTCATGAAAACATTTGATTGGAGTCTTTTCAAGTTTGCCAAGAACCAGCAAACATGAAAAGAATTTCAAGTGCTTTTTGAGCCTTTATCAGGTTTTGGTTCCTTTTGAGAATTTAATGAAAGATCATGAACTCCAAAGAAAAATGCAAATTGCATCAATAAACATATTCTTGCATGCAATTTGCACTCTGTACCAGAGATATAAATAAGCCCAATGACCCACTTTAACAGAGTGAGCAGTACTATAATGGAGGTGGGTCTCTACAAGGTTACATTTCTCCATGAAATGGAATAAAAAACAATTATGACTGATGTTGAATCCATACAGGTAGGATGGGTGAGTGTGTAAATTGACTTTGGGTTAAACTAATTCATGGCAATTAATGGAAAGGTATAATAGAGTAGTTGTTTTTAAGGATGTTAAAAAACACAAAAATTATTTTTGCTAATTTACAAAGAGGCAATTATTTTTGTGAGCTGTATGCTGATCACTATAACTCTTAGGCCACTTTATAAAAGAGACTAAAATAGAGAAATAGCTTCACCTGCAATCCCAATTACAAGGGAGTCACATTCCCATAGCAACTCTCACCACTTAACTAGGCTTTGACACAATTTAGATGATATGATGCTGTTCCTTAAATATTTAATGGATATCAAGGCTGGTTAATAATTCTGAAAAATCACTACATGCTGGACTTGATTTATTTGCTTTCACTGAGAATGTCCTGTAGAGATCTTACTTAGCAAATCAGTTCCAGACTCAAGACCTAGATAACACATAACTTTCCTAGATAACATGGGAATTTTCCCATAGCTTCAAACAGATAACATTGCTCACTTCTCTATGTTCCCACAGACTCAAGTCACACAATCACAGTATAATTCATTCTACTTGAGTTCTGTAGTCAATATCTTCTGCTAGATTATGACTCCATTAGGACAGGAATGGAGTCTCATTCATCTCTGTTACTTCAGCCACAATGCTTGTCAAGGAGGTAACACTCACATTGGTTTGCTGAATCAAAACACATTCCTTAATTTAATAGCTTTCCTCTCCAAATGTAAGCACATTATCAGTAGCTGTTAAGGATATGTACCCTTTCTTATTAAATTCTGAGAAGCTTTATCAGCAAAGGGGCCATGGTTATCTTCACCATTGAAAACCCAACGCTAGTCTTGGTGCCTGGTACATTGCAGGTGATCAATAAGTAACTTCTGAATGAATATTGAACAAATTAATTCAAAGGAGCATGAAAAATACCTCAGGAATATATTACTCAAAGCAAACATTATTTAAAATGGTGTAAATAAGATTACAGTTTTTCTTTCAATCCACAGAGCTCTACAGTCATTTATTTATCCTGTAGGCAGGGTCTGGTGATGCAAAAAGTCCACCCTATAATCCTTGACATCACAGTCATTAGAGAACAATAAGGGAGGAAGCAAAGTTCTTTTGGTGAAAGAGAACCAGAAGCTTCTTAAGAGCTAGAAGTGGAAAGTGCAGAGAGTTCCAAAAAGAAGTGGATATCTGAAACCACTACTTACTGCTACCCAGAGACACAGGGCTCTTTGAAGTACAGTGTATTCTAGTATTTCTCAGCTTGAAAATTAAGTGAACTATAATTAACATCCTCTACCCCCAGCCATCTTTCACTCTCTCCTGTCAGTCCTTACCAAAGTGTCAGCAGGGACTTTTCTAATTGTCCTGACCCCTACACTTTGTACTCTCCTTCCCTGCTTCCATGGCATTTATTGCCATTTGAAAAGCTATATATTGTGCTCACTTGTTCAGTGTCTGTCTCTTTTTCCAGTACAGCAAAAGATCGTGGAAGGCAGGTCTACTGTCTAGACTGGACTGACTGATCAACTGAATGAATAAAGGCAGAGACTATGCTGCAATTATTTTTCACACCCTTTTCAATCCACAAAGCAGCCTTCTAGATGTTTTAAACATGCAAACCTTTCCAGGTCACTCAGTTATTTCAACCTGCTTGTCCTTCTACTGCTTGAAAGATGAGGTATAAACTTCAAAACTTGGACTAATAAAACGTCTGTAAAATTTGGCTTAAGGTTCCCCTTCTAAGCTTTAGTGTGGGCTCTCCACTCTGCTCTCTAGCACCAACAACATGCTTTTTTCAGTTCCTGGAAAATAAAAAATCTTTCCTTTTCAAGAACACTTCTCCCCACCTTCCTCTCTTCAGAGAGTTAATTCAGGCTTCAGATCTCCACTTAGGCACTTGGAAAAATGTGCTCAGATTTAGAGCACGTGTGGACATATATATTGTCCAAGTTTTCTCCAAAGAGATATTATAATTCTAAAAACAATGTTTCTCCAAAGACTTCTAATGTCTTGTTAGATTTATTCCTTCCTACTTTGTATTTCTTGGAAGTGTTGTAAATCATAGATTTTTTCAAAATTGTATTTTCTAATTATGTGTGTTCCTTGTTTTGTTGGTGGAAATTTACTCAATTACCATGTATTTATTTTTGTTTATCATCACTGTATTAGTTCTCTTTTTATTTCATTTTTTTCATCATATTAAGTGTACTCTTTAATTCCCATTCCCTATTTCCCCAATCCTCCTACCTACCTCCCCTCTGAAAAACATCAGTTTGTTCTGTATAGTTAAGAGTGTGTTCTTGGCTTGTGTCTTTCTTTTTTTCCCCCCTTTGCTCATTTGTTTTATTTCTTAAAGTTCCACATATGAGTGAGATCATATGGTATTTGTCTTTGACATTTCACTTAGCATTATACACTCTAGCTCTATCCACATTGTTGCAAATGGCAAGATTTCATTCCTTTTTATGGCTGAATAATATTCTATTGTATATAGAATATTGCGTGTATGTGTGTGTGTATATATATATATATATACATACACAATAAAAGCAAATATATATGTGTGTATATATATGTATATGCATATATATGTATGTATATATGTGTGTGTGTGTGTGTGTACCTCACATCTTCCTTACACATTCATACTATGGCTATTGTAATTAATGTTGCAATAAACATAGGGGTGCATGTATCCCTTTGAATTGGTGTTTTTGTATTTTTAGGCTAAACAACCAGTGTTGTGACTTGTGGATCACAGGGTAGTTCTATTTTTAATTTTTTGAGGAACATCCATACTGTTTTGCACAGTTGCTGCATCAGCTTGTACCACCAACAGTGCAAGAATGTTCCTTTTTCTACACATGCCAATACTTGTTCCTTATGTTTTTGATTTTAGCCATTTCAAAAGGTGTGAAGTTGATATCTCATTGTAGTTTTGATTTGCATTTCCCTGAGGATGAATGATGCTGAGCATCTTTTTATGTGTGTGTTGGCCATCTGTATGTCTTTGGAGAAATGTTTCTCATGTCTTCTGACCATTTTTTAATTGGAGTATTTGTTTTTTGGGTATTGAATTGTGTCAGTTCTTTATAATTTGGATACTAACTCTGTATAAGATATGTCATTTGCAAATGCCTTCTCTGATGGCATAGGTTGCCTTTTAGCTTTGGTGATTGTTTGCTGTGCAGAAAATTTTTATTTTGATGTAGTCCCAATAGTTTGTGTTTGGCTTTTATTTCCCTTCCCTCACAGAATATGTATAGAAAAATGTTTCTCAGGCCTATGTCAGAGAGATTACTATCTGTGCTCTTTTCAAGGATTTTTAGGGTTTAAGGTCCCATATGTACCTCTTTAATCCATTTTGAGTTTATTTTTGTGTATGGTCTGGGAAAGGGGTCCAATTTCATTCTTTTGCATGTGGCTGTCTACTTTTTCCATTTTTCCAGCACCATTTTTTGAAGAGACTGTCTTTTTCCCATTCTATACTCATTTCTCCTTTGTTGAATGTTAATTGGCCATATAATGATGGCTTTATTTCTAGGTTTTTTGTTTTATTGAGGCATGCATCTATGTGTCAGGTACCATACTGTTTTAATTACTACCACTTTATAATATAGCTTGAAGTCTGGAATTGTGACACCTCCAGTCTTGTGTGTGTGTGTGTGTGTGTTTCAAAATTGCTTTGGCAATTTAGGGTCTTTTGTGGTTCCTTGTAAATTTTAGGATTGTTTGTTCTAGTTCTGTGAGAAATGCTTTTGGTATTTTGATAGGGATTGCATTAAATCTGTAGATTGTTTTGGGTATGATGGACATTTTAATAACATTCTTCCAACTAATGAGCATGGAATGTCTTTCCATTTGTTTGTGTCATCTTGAATTTCTTTCATCAGGGTTTTATAGTTTTTAGAGTACAGGTCTTTCACTTCTTTGGTTACATTTTTAGGTATTTTACTATTTTTGGTACAATTATAAATGGGATTCATCTATTAATTTCACCTTGTGATGCTTCAGAATTAATGTGTACGAATACAGCAGATTTCTGTACAGTGGTTTTGTATACTGTGACTTCACTGAATTAATTATTCAGTTCTAGTAGTTTTTTGGTGGAGTCTTCAGGGTTTTCTACATATATTATCATGTCATCTGCAGATAGTGAGAGTTTTATTTTTTCCTTACCAATTTGGATGCCTTTGGCCTATAGTTCTCTCTCTTTTTTTTTTTTTTTTGTGGTGTCTTTGTCTGGCTTTGGTCAGGATAATGCTGCTTTCATAGAATGAATGTGGAAGCTTTTCTTTGTTTCTTTCTTTCTTTCTTGTAATTTTTGGAAGAGTTTTGAGAACGATAGATGTTAACTCTTTTTTAACTGTATCTTGGAATTCAAGTGTTAACATTTCCTTATATTCTTTAATTGCTGTGACTAGGACTTCCAGTGCCCTGTTAATAAAAGTGGTTTGAGAATAGACATGATACTGGCTGTGATTTTTTCATATATGGCCTTTATTAGGTTGAGGTATGTTCTCTCTAGACCTACATGGCAGAGGGTTTTTATCATGGATGGGTGTTTTACTAAGTCAAATGCTTTTTCTGCATGTACTGAAATGATTATATGGCTTTTATCTTTTCTCTTATTGATGTG
The DNA here is from genome assembly GCF_018350175.1 of Felis catus. NCBI lineage: Eukaryota > Metazoa > Chordata > Mammalia > Carnivora > Felidae > Felis > Felis catus. The sequence goes on along the minus strand of NC_058368.1, from coordinate 31,190,828 downwards.
ATGTATCATGTTGATTGTTTGTTAGTATTGAACCACAATTGCATCCTGGGAATACATCCCACTTGATTGTGGTGTATGATTTTATTTTTTTTTTTACTTTTTACTATTTTTTTTAATGTTTCAGGTTTCTATTTAAATTCTAGTTAGCTAACATATAGTGTAATATTAGTTTAAGGAGTAGAATTTAGAGATTATTTACTTAATATAAAATCCAGAGCTCATCTCAAGAGCCCTCCCTCCTTAACACCCATCATGATTTAGCCCATTCCCCTGCCTACCTCCCCTCCTGGGAGTATACTTAATTATTTTTTAAGTACTTAAAATATCATGAAAAAAAATCTAATATACTTTAATTTTGGTGGATTTTTGCATCTATATTCCTAAGAGACTTTGCCTATAGTTCTCTTTTTTTGTAGTGTCTTTCTCTGGCTTTGGTCAGGATAATGCTGCTTTCATAGAATTAATTTGGAAACTTTTCTTTCTTCCTTTCTTTCTGTCTGGAATTTTTGGAAGAGTTTTGAGAATGACAAATATTAACTCTTTTTTAAATGTTTCTTGGAATTCACCTGTTAAGCTGTCTGGTCCTGGACTTTTATTTTGCAGTGGGGGATTTTTTTTATTATTATTGATTTAATTTCACTGCTGGTAATAAGTCTATTCTAATTCTCTATTTCTGCTTTAGTTTTGGTAAGTTGAATGCTTCTAGTAATTTATTTCTTTTCAGTTGTCCAATTTGTTGGCAGGCAAATTTTCACAATATTTTGTTGCAAATGTTTATATTTCATTGGTGTTGGCTCTTATTTTTCCTCTTTCATTTGGGATTTTTGTTTGAGTTCTTCCTTTCTCTCTCTCTCTCTCTTTTATTAATATGGCTAGAAGTTTATCAGAAGTTTATCAATTTTTTTGATCTTTTCAAAGAACCAGCTCCAGGTTTCATTGATCTGTTGTATTGTTTTTGTTCTTTAGTTTCTATATCAATTATTTCTGTTCTAATATTTGTTATTTCCTTTCTTTTGAGTTTTATTGGTTTTTTTCTAGATCCTTTTGGTATAAGGCTAGGTTGTATAAGATCTTTCTTGCTTCTTGAGGTAGGCTTGTTTTGCTATAACTTTCCATTTTTGCCATATCCCAAACACTTTGGATCATTGTGTTCTCATTTTCATGTGTTTCCATGTAATTTTTTATTTCTCTTTTGACCTTGGTTAACCTCTTCATTGTTTAGTAGCATATTATTTAGCCTCCATGTGTTTGAGATCTTTCCAGATTTTTTCTTGTGGCTGATTTCTAGTTTCATTGTGTTGTGGTCAGAAAAGATGCCTAATATGATTCTGAATGAATTTGTTTAGACTTGTTATGTGAGACAGTATGTGTGATATATTCTGGAGAACATCCCATGTGAAAAGAGTATGTGTTCTGTTTTAGGATGGGATGTTCTGAATATATGTGTTAGAGGTATCTGGTCCAGTGTGTCATTCAAAGCCACTATTTGTTGATGTTCTGCCCATTGATGTAAGTGGAGTGTTAATGTTTCCTACTTATATAGTATCACTACTGATTATTTCCTTTATGTTTATTCACCCAACATGGGAGCACCCAAATAAATAAAACAATTAATAAATATTGATAATTTTTATATCCTGGGGTAACCATAAATCAAAAATCAGTAATAGATATGGAAAGTATAAAGAGAAAGGAATCCAAGTATATCACTAAAGAAAGCCAACAAACCATGAAAGAGAGCAAGAGGATCAGTGAAAATTTATAGAAACAACAGCAAGACAAATAACTAAATGGCAAATAAATACATATCTATCAATAATTACGTTGAATTTAAATGTACTAAATGCTCAAAAACCACAGGGTGGTGTCACAGGGGTCACAAAGTATATAAAACAAAACCAAAAACAAGACCCATATGCTGCCTACAAGAGAAAGGCTCATTTCAGATGGAAAGACACCAGAAGATTGAAAGTGAGGGGACAGAGAAACATTTATCATGTAAATTAATGTCAAAAGAAAGCTGGGGTAGCAATACTTATAATGGACAGAGTTTAAAACAAAGACTGTAACAGGAGACAAAAAAAAGGACACCATATAATAATAAAGGGTACTGTCCCATCATTGTATTAGTTTTCTATTGATACTATACCAAATCGCCACAAATTTAGTAGCTTAAAGCAGCCAATTTTATTATTTTACAGTCCTTGAGGTCTGAAGTCCTGGAGAGGTTCTCCTGGACTAAAATCAAGGTCTGAGCAGGGCCACATTCCTTTCTGAGCATTCTGCATTTGATTGTCATTTCCAGTTTCCAGGAGCAAATTGCATTCCTTGGCACATGATAGTGATAGAGGGTTAAGTCGTCTTTATACTGCCATTTTGGTTTCTGTACAACCTGTTTGGGTGTCTGCACTTAAGGGCTCATGCAATTACATTGGGCCTACGTGGATAATAAGGTTTCTAAAATCTGTTATTCTACATCTAGCTTGAAAGCTACATATTATATTCTTGTTCTTTTGACAATTACACTTAAAATTTTACTATCACTACTTAATTTTATATAGTCAAATTTAATCAATAAAAGGATGCTCTCTTTTTCCAATGTTAACTCAATACAATATTTCTACCTTTTATTTCAAACATTTTCTATTATAATTACTACCATATTTTTAGCCAATGCTTATTTAAATTTACCCAAGTCACTACTTTCATCACTACTTCTTGCATTTCACTCCACTCTTCAAAGTTTAAATTTCTTTTTCCTAAAGCATGTATTATTTTATCTTCTACATTGAGGGTCTGTTAAAGATTCAAATCTGGTCTAAATATATCTATATTTAACCTACACTATTAATGTTTTAAAAGGTTTAGCTGACTGCCATTTTCTTGCACTACATTATCATCTGGATTTTATTATTGCTGTGACTAGTTAGATGTCCATGTAGTGCAGTGGTTATTGATTATTGTATGTAAGCTTTCCTTTGTTTTTGATTGCTTTGAGGAATTTATCTTTGTATATGTTGTCTTGCTTAATTGCCTGTTATTTGGCCTCTATAGTGCTCAATTTGTGTCCTGATTTTGAGGTTTTAATACTTTCTATAATTCTGGAAAATACCCTGCCAGTTTCTCTTTTAATATTGCCTCTCCCCCATTTTTTCTCATCATGGGTTATGTAAACATTATCAAAGATAACTGGACCTCAACTTTTCCCTTATTTCTCTTAAGCACTCTTGCATTTTCAACATCTTTCTTTTTCATTTGGAATTTTTTTGCGGTATCTTCAAACTAATCCTATCTTCAATTCTTCCTAATATAATGCGTATTTCCTTTCTTTAGTTTTAAAGGAATGCATTATTTGTTTTATTCCTAGAAGCTGTGTTGTATATTTGACGGTCTTTTTCATAGTGCTCTATTTTAATGTTTGAGTCCTTTTACTTAATTTTGTTAAACAGTAAAAATGCTGCTATATTAGCTTTATCATTCCTATAAAATTTGAATTGGCAGTACCTACAGTCATTTTCAGACTAACATGAATTTTAGTCATGTCTTGTAGGTTTTTTGCATTTCCTTTGATTTCATCAAACCAAGAGAGGACCACTGATTACTATATTTAATGTAATTGAACCGTAACGTGTAGTATAATCTGTATGGAAGCAACCAGACTCCAATCAGGGAAAGTTAGATTGGCTTAATAAAAACAAATATAAACAAACAAACAAACAAACAAACTGACCTCAAAGCCTGTAAGTTTCAAGTTATAGTTCTCTGGAGATATACCTAATTTTTCATTTGAAAGTTTCTGATTCTAGATCTACTTCTCACATTTTTGATGGCCCTTAATACTTTAAATTTGCATAAAACAAATTTCATAAAACAAAGCAATACGGAATAGAGAAATGCAGAGAATACAAACGCCTCGATGTAGATAATATAGGAGGGTTGATGCAGAGGCATATCAGTCTAAAAATATACTCATGGCCACTAATGAAATGAATAAAAGGATAGGTAAGTAGTTATAATATACTCTATAGAGGAAGAAAATTGTTGAAATATTTTTATCCTATGAATGACATGATCAAATTTCTACTTTAGGAGGTTAACAGTTTTCAATTAAAATGCAGACATAAGTTAGAATATTATAATTGTATGTCAAATATATATGCCTTTTTAGGTCTACTGTGAAATTCTCAGTGATTGTGTGTGTATAATTCAGTGACCGATACCATAGTGTTCTCTAAGTGGTAGCTGAATTAACTAAAAATAGTGAAATGAATGGCTCTAGAGCCCAGTCTTTAGAATATATCATAAAAATAGTGTAAGCTTCCAATTTATCATAAGTACTTCATGTATACCTTTTAATATTAAAATGTTAAACTATAGCTAATGCTATACTATAGTAAATGCTATAGTTAATGCTAACTATAGTAAATAGTTATTTCAACTACATATTTATAGTTTCTTCTATAAAAATTAAAAGGTTTGCAAAGATATTAAGTTCTATTAATAGAATATTAAACTGTCAAGAATAAATAGGTACATGCTGTATATCCTATAATGTCATAAGTACACTGAAATGTTTTTCTTCTAATAATATATAAGATAATTATGTTTACTAAAATATGGTCTACATAGTGTGGCATTTCCATAAAGATAAATACATCAGTGGAACAAAATGAATAGCATAGAAGCAGACCAACAAATAGTCAATTAATTTTTAACAAATGGTAACAAACCATTAGAGATCCATATGCAAAAAATGAACCTCGAACCATATTCTTCATTGAAAGTAAATGAAAAATGGATTACAAACCTAAATTTTGAATCTAAAACTGTATACTTGTAGAAGAAAACAAATCAAGACATCTTTGTGACACTGGATTGGAAAATTTTAAATAGAACACAAACTCTAAAAGAAAAATATTGATAAATTAGAAAAGAACATCTGATTTTTACATGTCACTGTTAAGAGAATTGAAAAGACACAAGTCACTGACTGAGAGATAATATTAACAGATCAATATCTCATAAGTAGCTCATACCCAGAATATATAAATAAGAAAGCACAGAACACAACTTCAAAAGGTCAAATAGTTGACCAAACACTGTATCAAAGAAGGTGTTCAGATAAAAACTAAACACATGACAAGATACTCAACAACACTTTTCATCATAAAAATACAAATTAAGACACAATGAGTTAACATTTGCACATGTATTAGAATGTTTAAAATGAAAAATGACAACCACATGTAGGTGAGAATATGGGTCAGCTGCAACTTTCACAAACTGCTCCTAGGAATTTAAAATGGTACCACCACCTTGAAAACAGTATGTCAGTTATTTAAAAGTTAAACATACACCTATCATATGTAAAGCAGCCATTCTCATTTCATGTATTTTCCCAAGAGAAATAAAAGCATTTATACACAAATATTTAGAACAGTTTTCTCGTAAAACCAAAAATCTGAAACCATTCTAATGTCTATCAGATGAATGGATGAAAAAAACAGTATGTGTGTATATATATATACATACACATACATATATATATACTCATATTGATTGGGGTACTACTCAGCAATAAAAGGGAATTAACTATACAACCAATACCAAGTGAAATAAGGCATTGAAAAAAAAATATATATAAGGGGTGCCTGGATGGCTCAGTCAGTTAAGCATCCGACCTCAGCTCAGATCAGGTTCTCATGGCTCAGCTCATGAGTTCAAGCCCCGCGTTGGGCCCTGTGCAAGACAGGGATATCCACTCTCGCCACTGTTACTCAACATAGTATTGGAAGTCTTAGCCTCAGCAATCGGACAACACAAAGAAATAAAAGGCATCCATATTGGACAGAAGGACGTCAAATTTTCACTCTTTGCAGATGACATCATACTCTATATGGAAAACCCAACAGATTCCACCAAAAAAAAAATGCTAGAACTGATCCATGAATTCAACAAAGTTTAAGGATATAAAATCAATACACAGAAATCAGTTGCATTCCTATACACATATATCAGTTTCTATTCATATCATGAAGCAACAGAAAGAGAAATCAAGGAATCGATCCCATTTGTAATTGCACCAAAAACCATTAAATACCTAGGAATAAATCTAACCAAAGAGGTGAAAAATCTATACACTGAAAACTATAGAAAGCTTATGAAAGAAGTTGAAGAAGACACAAAAAAATGGAAAAAGATTCCATGCTCCTGGATAGGAAGAACAAATACTGTTAAAATGTCGATACTACCCAAAGTAATCTAGACATTCAATGCAATCCCTATCAAAATAACACCAGCATTCTTCACAGAGCTAGAACAAACAATCCTCAAATTTGTATGGAACCAGAAAAGAACCTGAATAGCCAAAGCAATCTTGAAAAAGAAAGCTGCAGGCATCACAATCCCAGACTTCAAGATGTATTACAAAGCTGTAATTATCAAGAGAGTATGGTACTAGCACAAAAACAGACACTCAGATCAATGGAACAGAATAGAGAACCCAGAAATGGACCCACAAATGTATAGCCAAAAAATGTTTGACAAAGCAGGAAAGAATATCCAATGGAATAAAGACAATCTCTTTAGCAAGTGGTGCTGGGAAAACTGGACAGTAACATGCAGAAGAATGAACCTGGACCACTTTCTTACACCATACACAAAAATAAACTCAAAATGGATGAAAGAGCTAAACATAAGACAGGAAGCCATCAAAGTCCTCAAGGAAAAAGCAGGCAAAAACCTCTTTGACTTTGGCTGCAGCAACTTCTTACTCAACACGTCTCTGGAGGTAAGGGAAACAAAAGCAAAAATGAACTATTGGGACCTCATTAAAATAAAGCTTCTCTACAGCGAAGGAAACATTCCGCAAAACTAAAAGGCAACAGAGAGAATGGGAGAAGATACTTGCAAATGACATATCAGATAAAAGGTCAGTATCCAAAATCTATAAAGAGCTTATCAAACTCAATACCCAAAAAACAAATAATCCAGTGAAGAAATGGGCAAAAGACATGAATAGACACTTCTCCAAAGAAGACATCCAGATGGTCAACTGACACATGAAAAAATGCTCAATGAACATCACTCATCATCAGGGAAATACAAATCAAAACCACAATGAGATACCACCTGACACCTGTCAGAATGACTAACAGTAACAACTCAGGCAACAACAGATGTTGGTGAGGTTGCGGAGATAGAGGATCTCTTTTGCACTGCTGGTAGGAATGCAAACTGGTGCGTCCACTCTGGAAAACAGTGTGGAGGTTCCTCAAAAAAATTAAAAATAGAACTACCCTATGACCCAGAAATTGCACTACTAGGTATTTATCTAAGAGATATGGGTATGCTGTTTCGAAGGGGCACATGCCCCCCAATGTTTATAGCAGCACTATCAACAATAGCCAAAGTATGGAAAGAGCCCAAACGTCCAATGGAAGAATAGATAAATACAATGTAGTGTCTATACACACACACACACACACACACACACACACACACACACACACACAGGAGTATTACTCGGCAATCAAAAAGAATGAAATCTTGCCATTTGCAAACTATGTGGATGGAACTAGAGGGTATTATGCTAAGTGAAATTAGAGAAAGACAAATATCATACGACTTTGCTCATGAGGACTTTAAGATACAAAACAGGTGAACATAAAGGAAGGGAAGCAAAACTAACATAAAAAGAGGGAGGGGAGGGGGACAAAACATAAGAGACTCTTAAATATGGAGACAGAGGGTTACTGGAGGGGTTGTAGGGGGGATGGGGTAAATGGGTAAGGGGTATTAAGGAATCTACTCTTGAAATCATTGTTGTACTATATGCTAACTAACTGGGATGTAAATTTAAAAAATAAAAAAAATGTTTAAAGAAAAAATATATATAATTCAATTTAAAATTTTTCTATAGAATTCACTACTATCTATTCATAGTGACAGAAAGCAGACTGGTGTTTGGTGAAGGAGGGAAGAGGTGAGAACAATGATTACAAAGGAGCTTGAGAAAACAAGATTCAATAAATCTGTTTTTTAAAAGGTCGAAAGTAAAATATGCAGCAACATTAAAAGTCAACTGATGGGGCATCAAATATACACAATGAACCTGAAGCATTTTAAAGTACTCAGGAAACCCCACCATGATGAAAGTATGTCAAAGGAAAATGAGAGCCAACAGAAAAAGCACAGTGACATCCTTCCAAGGAGTACAGTAATGAAGTGGAGGGTAGGGGTGAGTAACATTACAATGGAGAAACCTGACAAACTACCTCAAGAGCAAGAACAGCCTCAACAATTGTTAAATCATGTTGATTACATATGCATCTCTCAATATGATGTGGTTAAAATGGCACTTTCTTCTGTGGTCTTGCTCCCCAAAGCCCTTAACCCTAGCCTAATCATAAGTAAAATACAAGACATATCCCAATAGAGGGATTTTCATAAAATACCTGGCTAGTGCTCTCAAAATTGTCAACATCATCAAAACAAAGAAAATCTGAGGAGCCTAAAACTACATGAAAACTAAATGTATTGTGATATCATACATGGAATTCTAGAAGAGCAAACAGGATGTTAGGAATGTGAGTCTAAATAAGGAATACACTAATTAATAATACCAATTATTAATACATCAATATCAATTAATTAATTGTGTGACAAATGTACCATACTAACAAAAGATGTTACTAATAGGGGAAATTGAATGTAGGGAATGTGGAAACTTTCCGTACTCTCTTCACAATTTTTATGTAAATCTAGAACTATCCTGAAATTAAAAAGTTTATTTCAACAAACAGTCAACGGAAGCATACTACGGGAATAACAGGCACCACCTTTGCTCTCCAGAAACTTCTGCTCCAAGTCCAGGTCTGTCTTCGCTTTGTTTCATTTTTCCAACTTCCTGTGGGTTCCACCCAGTGAGTGAATAAAATAGCTCTACATGAAGCATTCATTCTAAGTATTCTTTGTTTTGGTTTTGGTTTTTATAAGTATTCTTAATAGAATGTTTTCATTGTTTTCGAGGAAAAACACAGACACTAAACATGAATGCAAAAGTTGTCCAGTCGTAAAAATGGAAAAGATACTTCTCTGTGTGTCTTAAAAGATCAATGCAGCGGTGGTTATAAATTCAGACTGCATAGATTTCATTCCCAGCTGTAGCACAGTTAACAGCATGACTTTATCAATCGCTTAACCATCCGTGGGTAAAAGAAGAGTAGCCACCTCATAGAGGGTGAGCGTTAAAAGGCTTAATTTATGAAAAATATTTGCAACTCTGGAAGGTCACTATTACTGTTTCTTCCCTTCTACTATATTCTACAGTGTGATAAATTCCTAATGTAGCTACAAGCACTGTTTTTTTTTTCCTTAACATTTGTAATGTTAACCCTCTTTATACACTTACATCCCAATTATTTTTGCTTAGAAACAGAGTAGGATGTGTCTGGAGACTGAATTCAAGCCTCCTGTTAATTATCTGAAATCCAATTTGTTGTCTACATCCCTTTAGAAGTGTGAGCTATGTAGTATGCAATATTCATAATATGGCTAGATACCTCATATGAGAGTAATTTAATTGTCAGTGCTGCTCAACCATTGTTTAATGAATTCCTAACAATTTGAAAGGCAAGCTGTTGGAAGGCCATTATTAAATTTCATATTTGTTCTGCAGTTTTCTTCACCATTGCTTCATCTATTTAGGATTATGATAACATTAACTTTTGAATTCCTTAAAAAACTAGGACTTTTTTGTGTGATGCAAAATTTGAACTTCTGATCTACTTGGAAAATACAGTAAATAAATACCTTTTTAAGGCAGGCTTGCAGTTAAGCCAGAGGGTGATGATCACAGTCTGCACAATAAAATACAGATTTGTAAAATAAAAGGAATTATTGTTCACCAATTTACACAGTAGCAACAAAGGATATTATGGTAGACATAGGAGGAAAAGTCAGGTAATTACAGCAGAACTTAATCTTACTTTATAAACAGCTTAATAAATTGTAACCACTAACATCTCAAAAAGCAAATTACATCAAGGCACATATTATTTATATTATTGATCATGACACAAAGCATAATAGATTGTGTATTACTATGTGACTTTGTTGTAATATCTCAAAAGGCACATGGGAAAAGAGCATGTTTTGAGGGTTCATATCAAAACCAAATAATCAGGTTAGATTTGAAGAAGAAAACTGATTAAATCAATGACTTTAGGGTCAAAAGTTAAAAAGGTAAAGAAGATATAGAATGGATATATATAGAAGATATAGAATGGAGAATGGATCTTTCACAGACTGTTCAGTACTCAGTACTTTTCAGAACACAGACTGTTCAGTGAATTAAAGAATTCTATTTTGTATTCATTGAACACATTCAGGATCTCTAAAAATGTGTAATTGTTATTTAACCATGGCCAAGAATGCAGAGGTAGCTGATAATTATCATTGAGTTATGTTATATATATGTACATACACGCTCTCAGAAGATCAATGAGATCTTATAAAAAACAGGAAAGGAAATGAAGACATTCTCCAGATTTGGGGAAGGCATTACTAATGGGAGGATATGCTATGCATGTTGTAACTGTTTAAATTTTTTTTTTAACGTTTATTTTTGAGACAGGGAGAGACAGCATGAACAGGAGGAGGGTCAGAGAGAGAGAGAGACACAGAATCTGAAACAGGCTCCAGGCTCTGAGCTGTCAGCACAGAGCCTGACGCGGGGCTCGAACTCACGGACCGTGAGATCATGACCTGAGCCGAAGTAGGAGGCTTAACCGACTGAGCCACCCAGGCGCCCCAAGTTGTAACAGTTTAAAATGGATAAAATGAATTACAAATAGTAACTGGGCTATTGCTGAATGAATATAATCCAGGAAATTTAAGAAAACACATTAGTTCACTGTGGGTTTGATGAAGCTTTATTTTTCATAGCACTGAGTGAAGGTTTGCAAATTACCAGGAGAATTGGGATTACTTAGTGCTTGCATTTCAAAACCCCATATGGATTCCCTGACCTGATACTCAATACCTACTACTTGAACTCATTATATAAATACTACCATGAAACTCTGACAGCAATATGCTACAGTGGACAATGTGTTTGCAGTAAAAAAGATGCCAATTTGAATTTTCACCATGACTCTGAGGGTTTAAAATTACCCACTATCTCAGAACTCTAATTTCCTACCTGTAAATAAGGAGTTGTGATTACACACTGTAATTTTTTTTTACCATTCTTGGTACCGAACAATCCTTCCTGCATTCCTGAAATTACAGATCCCATCCTCCTGGACACAAGGTAGTCATGTCACATAAACTATGCTAACCAACCCCAAAGAGTGATTGTTACTAAGAAATGAGAACATTACTAAGGTTGGGCCAAGCAGATTTCCTCCACTCTTTTATTCAAAGTGGTGATGAGGGAAAGTGTGTCCCTTCTCTCTTTGGTCTGAGATTTACAAGGCATTGACCCAGACTTGACTACAGACAAGCTCCTGATAAAATATCTCTCTCACACTCTCTCTCTCTCTCTCTCTCTCTCTCTCTCTCTCTATATATATATATATATATATAGATAGATAGATAGATATCTGCAATAACAAAGGGCAGCCTAGACAGAATCAAGAGACATTCTGAGGTTATTTTCATCCCTGATGATCCCATGGCTTCCAATGTAAATCGGACAATCCCCCTTTCACAAAGAAGCCCCGTACAGATATGTTGGCCACTTATAGCTAGAGTTCTATTAATATTCCTTCTGGTGGGTTGTTTTTGGACTCAATAGGGAGCAGATACAAAATATAAGTCAAAGGTTAGAAGCATTGTAAGTCAAGGCCATTATTATTATTATGATTTATTTTCCTCACTTTGCATATAAAGGTTCTCCTTTATTAGTTGATGCAGTCTGGGGTTCAAGAATAAAAGTTAAAAAATAGATATATTTTTTGATCATCCAGGCCAAATTTGCAACTACTGCTATAACTAGTACTCTCACTGTAACTATGAGCATTAATGTACATCTATTATTACTATGATTATAGCATCACCTAACATTTGCCAAACGACTACTGTTTCTGGCACTATGCTGAGGATGTTCCATGCATCATTGCATTTAATTATATAGGAATTATTATTATATCAATTTTATTATTATCACAGCTTATAATGGAATAAAATATTAATGAGGTTAAGTGGCATAAATTGAACTCATGTCCAGTCATGCTTATTGATGAAGGTATAATTCAGATGAAAATTGGGTATGTGCATGAATCATCCAGATAATTCTCTGGTTTCTCCAAGTTTCTCTGTGTGTATGTGGCATAACCCCAAATGGCAGGTCCACTGAACATTTCAAAATGAAACCAAGAAAAACATCTCCCAAGCTATAACATGAATGCCAACCCTGTTTGATCACAAATCTGTAAGATGAAAAGCAAATCATACTTCATTTTGTTGATTCACCTTTAATACATTTTATAAAATATACTGCAAATTTGGTAGGTATTATTTGCATATTTAGGATTTATAAAATGAGGAATGAAGAATGGTTTAAAGTGTGTTTTGGTAGTTGTTTCTACAGTCTAAATCTTGAGAGAATTTGTCATATGCAATCTATCTAATAAATGCCTCTGCTAAGAAAAAATAGAATTTGTCATAAATCCAGATCATGCTGGAAAAAAGAAGATTATACTTAAACTAAATGGAAGGACAGAATATTGCTAGAGGGAGATTTAGTTTCCAAAGGAGTCAGAAAATGCCAAGTTAGGGAATTGTTCCCTTCATCTATTTTGCATCCAATTTTTAAATGTTATTTGGATTTAGTACTATGTTGGTCGCATCTTTTGCAACTAATCTCTTAGTCATTTCTCGTTCATTTTTGGTGTCCTTTTCTTTATATTAAGTTACTTAAATTTTTTTTTAAAACTACCTCTGGGAAAACTATATTCTTCTTCCTTTTTCAGCTGTCAAAATGATTTAAAGTGTGACCTCTCAATCAATGGACAGTAGCCACTTCATCTTAAAACGATTTTTTCTTTCTGATTCTCTTTTGTCTTTTGTTCTCTAAATATGCCATCTAAAGCAGTACTTTGGGGTTGTTCAAATTGGTCCATTTCTTGAATTGTTTTCCCCTTTCAATGTTTCATTTAATGTTTCTCTAATGGTTAGTTACTGTCAGGAGGCCTGCAAAAGGTATGTCTTTGAGTTTATGTCCTCACTAATGCACATAATCTTGAATATTTAATAATACAATTCTTTGAAAGGGATGCAGTTTTATCTAATTGCAGGCTCATTTTCTTGTCCTTTTTGTAGGATATGTACTGTGAAATTTCTGTTGGTATTTTTTATCTTAATTTTGCCTTCATAATATAAAAAAAACTCTAGGGGAACCATCTTTTCTGAATGTCAAGCATAATTTTACTTTCAATAAAAAATGAATGAAAGAGGGAAGGAAACAAAACTAACATTTATTGGCTTTTTGGCCATTTTTTTTTGCACTGTGCTAGATATTACCTCATTTAATGCTTACCATTTGGGAAACACTATACCATTTGGGAAACGCTCAGCAAAAGTAGATAAATATGTGTATTTTTCTTTATTCAGTTTCACTTCACTGTAAAGCTATAAACCAAGCCTTTAGAAATGTCTATATATTCAATGAAGTACAGGAAACACTTACTAAAATTCTAAATATAAAAAAATATTATTTGTCAAAAATATTGCTAAAATGAAAAATATTTCCTCATGCCAATTTTTGTTGTTGTTAAATCATTCATTTGTGAGAACACCTTGTCCCCTTCAAATAGGCCAGATATGTGAAAGGTTCTGAATATTATGTCTTATTTTTGGCTCAGTAGGCATACACATTCAGCCCAAGAGTACTTGAAATGCATATTTATCCCTACTCCTGTTTTTATTGAGGTCCATTTCAACTCACCCCACTTCGGCCAATTTTTCTTTTTTTTTTTTAAGGATTTTCATTTTTCCAGTTTCCTTTCTTCTAGCTTTACTTTCTCTTCACCACAGGTTTAGCTTTTTTTCTGTATAGATCTGAATTTAAATGCAGTCTCTTAAAATCTAATTTGGCATAACTTTCCAAAGATAACCTCAGATGCTAACAACAACCCTATACTCTTCCCACTGCCCCCACAAATTATCAATTATAAGGATGCATGACTTCTGAAAATGAAACTAAGAAAAACAATTTCATTCAGAATAGCATCAAAAAGAATAAAATATTTGAGAATGAATTTATGAGAAAGAGTTCAAGATCTCTTCTCTGAAAAAAACAAAACATTGCCAATAGAAAGTTTAAAAGATCTAAAATAAATAGAGAAACATTCCATATTCAAGCATGAGAAAGATCAGTATCATTAAAATGATAATTCTCTGTCTATAGGTTTAACACAATCCTCATCAAAACCCAGATTTTGTGGGATTTTTTTTCTTTTTTGCCAAAAGACCAAGGGTTCTTGGATGTGACACCAAAATAATGGTACATAAAAGAAAAAATGTATACATTGGACTTCATTAAAAAAAAAAAAAACTCTTTTGCTTTAAAAAAACACCTCTAAGAAAATTAAAAGTCACAGATTAGGAACAAATATGTGTGAACATATATAAAGATATATATGTATATATAATATAAATATGTGTTCAATTACATGTATTTTCTTTTTTTTCTTGGCCTAAAATGGTACAGAAAGATTTTCTCCTATATATGCTTCTAGAAGTTTTATAGTTTTAACCTTTACACTTTGGCATACGATCTATATTTAGTTAATCGCTTATGCATGATAAAAGGGAAGTGTCTAATTTTCCTGAGAAAATCCAATTTTCCCACTATAATTTGTATCCAGAATATATAAGGAACTCTTATAAAGTAATAATAAAAAACAATCCAATTAAAAATGAGAAAATAAAAAAATGAGAAAATAAACTGAATAGACATTTCACTAAAGAGGATATATGAATGGTTAATAAGCACATGAATAGATATTCAGCATCAATAGCCATCAGGGGGATGCAAATTAAAATCATATGTAATATCACTTCATACCCTCAGGAATAGCTATAATTAAAAAGAAGATAATCAATAGTATAGGCAAAGGGATATGGAGAAAGCAATCTTCATATACTGTTAATGAGAATGTAAAATGGTACAGCCACTTTGAACTATTTCTTAAAAAGTTAAACATAAACTTATCTTATGCCCTGGCATTTACAATCCTGGTGTCTGTATGAAATAAAACATAGTTCCACACAGACTGGTGATCATAGCTTTATTCATAATAGTAAAAATCTGAACAACCCAAATCTCCATGAAATGGTAAAGGGATAAAATTATGGTTTGCCCACACAATAGAAACAAATATGTGTGAAGCACATATAATTATAATATGATAGATGTATATATAAAGGGATATGGATGTATAAAGGGATAAAGTCATAGTTTGGCCACATACTTATGACTGAGTAGTCATAGAAAGGAACAAAATATTGATATATGCTACAGCATGAAGGAACCTCAGAAGTATTGTGCTAAGTGAAAGAAGTCAGATGCAAAAGACATAATTTATGTAAAATGTCCAGGAA
Source organism: Felis catus (assembly GCF_018350175.1). Lineage (NCBI taxonomy): Eukaryota > Metazoa > Chordata > Mammalia > Carnivora > Felidae > Felis > Felis catus. The sequence continues at coordinate 31,175,219 of NC_058368.1, read as the reverse complement.
AAACAAATTTATATAGATAGAAAGCAGCTAGTGGTTACCTAGGGCTGGAGTCAGCACTGAAAATGACTGCAAGTAGTACATGGAATCTATTGGAGGTGATGGAAATGTTATGAAACTAGACTCTGGTTACCTAACTCTATGAATTCATGAAATGTCAAAAACTATACACTTAATGTGGTGAATTTATGGTATGTGTATTAGTTTTATCTTGCTGTTGTTATAAATTACCAAAAGCTTAATGGCTTAAAATAATCCAAATGAGTTATTTTGCAATTCCGTATATCTAAAGTCTCATAAGGGTCTCACTAGGCTAAAATCAAGGTGTTGGCAGGCTTCCTTTCTTTCTGGAGGCTCTACAGGAGAACCTACTTCCTTGTGTATACAGGTATTGCCAGAATTCAGTTCCATGCAGCTATAAGACTGAGGTTTCTGTTTCCTTGCTGGATGTTAGTTATGGGGCTACTGTTAGCTCTGAGAGGCCTCGTGTACATAGTCCTCTGCATCTTAGAAACAGCAGTAGGCATCAGATCCTTCTCAGGCTGCCATCCTCCAATCAGTGCATCTCTCTTTGATCCAGCCAGAAAACGTTCTCAGATCATAAAGACACAAATGATTGGGCCCACCAGCATGATCTCACCATCTCAGTGTCCTTAACTTTAATCCAAAAACTTCAAAGTCTCTTTTGCCATGTAAGGCCACATATTCATAGTTTGAGGTATTAGGGTGTGGGCATATTTGAGGATCCATTATTCTGCCTACAGGAAACATTATTTCTTTATGCAGATTTTTAAAATCTACATCATTTCTTAAGATCTAATAGTCTATCTCACAATTCATGAGTTCGAGTCCCGCATCAGGCTCTGTGCTGACAGCTCGGAACCTGGAGCCTGCTTCAGATTCTGTGTCTCCCTGTCTCTCTGCCCCTCCCCCCACTCATACTCTGTCTCTCTCAAAAATAAACATCAAAAAAATTAAAAAAAATCTAATAGTCTGTGATAGAGTCTCTGAATAATCCAATGTAGAAAATTGTATCATCTGTGAATAAAGACAGTTTAGTTTCTTCCATTCTGATCTTTCTATTTTTGTTTCTATTTTCTGATTCACATAACCCCATGGCCTCCACTACCTAAGAACTTTCTTAGATTCTCAGGCTGAAAATATCAGAGCCATCCTTGATTCCTTTCCTCAAGCCCCATAAAAAATTCCTCAATAAGTCCTGACAGCTATACCTAGAAACACATAATGAAAATGACTACTTCACCAGCTCAACCCATACCACTCTACTCCCAATTCCTGCAAGATTTCACTTAAGGTTCCACTATCTGATGGCTTAAGATCTCTCTGCTTCCATCCTTGCCCTGCTTTCCTCTGTCCAGTCTAGTTTTCCTTACTAGTAGAGTGAACATGTAAAATTATTATTAGAATACTTAATAAAAGCAATACTCATGAAGGACTAAGACTCATTGAGTCCCTTATATTATGTCAGTACTTTTATATATGCTTTAGAGGGAATAACCCTTCTACTTTTAAAAATAACCCTGTAAGGTAAGCAGAATTATTTTCCCCATATTTACAAGTTAGAAATTAAAGCACTGAAAATTTAGCTTGTACAAGAGCAGACCTCTAGCAAATCCAGCAGCTAGTATTTGTACATGGGCTAATTATTCCAAAGCCCATAACATTCCTAACAACTATGCTGTAGTAGTCAGTCTATTATTTTACAAATACAATTGAATATTAATTTCAACTTTATCATTCTTTGAGATTTGTCAGAGTCATGAAATGCCAGAAGCAGCCACCACTACCCCATTCCTTCCCCAACGCATATGTTTAGAAAATGAAGGAAAGCAAGATGGCCGCCAATATCATTGGCCTTATGGACAGTGCTCTGCTTGCTGGGAGAGGCATCCATTTCCCCAAAGAGAAGACGCTAGGGAGACTGCAAGACAATCACTGAGGTTGCTGCCACACAGCAAAATTGGCATTCTGTTTCCCAGTTGGATATTTATCTGGGCAGTGAACTTGCTGACCTTCCTCTGCGCCTTTCTCAGTAGAGAAAATAACCAGAGTGATGGAGGCTGGCAGTCTAGAAGCCTGCATGCCCATCTCCTGGCAGCTAGACGACCAGTGTGGGTGGGAAAAGGCAGCTGAGTGGAAATTCAGAACTCCTAGATCAGAGACCTGGGCAGTGGTGAGGACCTGTAAGGCCTCCAAAGAATTGTCACACATGCTGTGCAGGAGCCAGCAGATCAATGCCTGCCACACAGAGGCTGATGGCCAGCAGTGTAGGTCACACAGTGAGAGTTGGCAGGAAGGGGCCTAAAACCCAAGTGCATCAATAAAGTTAAGGCCGTTTGTCCTTATTCCTCTCCTACCTCTCTATTCTTAACATCCTAGCCTTGAGGGGAAAGAAGGGCTAGAACCTTGAAACATGCAGTTCAAATATATGACAAAGTATTTTTTTTTCTCCCAGTTCATAGTTTTTTTTAACTTTTATTTAGTTAAATTGCAGTGTAGTATTAATTTCAGGCGTACAATATAGTGATTCAATACTTCCATACAACACCAGTGCTCATCACAAGTGCACTCCTGAATCCCCATCACCTGTTTCACCCATCCTTCCACCAACCTCCCTTTTCCTGACCATCAGTTTGTTCTCTATAGTCAAGCATCTCCTTCTTGGTTTGCTTCTCTCTCTCTCTCTCTCCTTTTTCCCTTTGCTCATCTGTTTTGTTTCTTGAGTGGAATCATATGGTATTTGTCTTTCTCTGACTGACTTATTTCATTTAGCATAATACTTTCTAGCTCTATCAATGTCCTTGCAAATGGCAAGATTTCATTCTTTTTCAGGCTGAGTCATATTCCATTGTGTGTGTGTGTGTGTGTGTGTGTGTGTGTGTGTGTGTGTGTGAGCACACGCACGTACACACACCCCCCACCTCTTCTTTATTCATTCACCAGTCAGTGGACACTTGGGCTATTCCCACAATTTGGCTATTGTAGATGATGCTGCTATAAACACCAGAGTGCATATATCCCTTTGGATTAGTATTTTTGTATTCTTTAGGAAACACCTAGGTATTGCAATTGCTGGACTGTAGGGCAGTTATAGTTTTAACTTTCTGAGAAACCTCCATGCTGTTTTCCACAGTGGCTGCCCCAGTTTGCATTCCCACCAACAGTGCACAAGGGTTCCCCTTTTCCACATCCTTGCCAACACCTGTTGTTTCTTGTGTTCTTGATTTTAGCCATTCTGACAGGTGTGAGGTGGTGGCTCACTGTAGTTTTGATTTGTGTTTCCCTGATGATCATGTTTTCATATGTGTGTCGGCCATCTGGATGTTTTCTTTCAAGAAATGTCTGTTGCCCATTTTTTTAGCTGGATTACTCATTTTGGGGGTATTGAGTTTTATAAGTTCTTTATGTGTTTTAGATGCTAACCCTCTATTAGATATGTAACCTGCAAATATCTTCTCCGATTCAGTAGGTTGCCTTTTAGTTTTGTTGATTGTTTCCTTTGCTGTGCAGAAGTTTTTAATTTTGATTAGTCCTAATAGTTTATTGTTGCTTTTGTTTCCCTTGTGTCAGGAAGCATATTTAGAAAGAAGTTGCTATGGCCAGTGTCATGGAAGTTACTGCCTGTGTTCTCTCTCAGGATTTGAATGACTTTAGGCCTCACATTTAGGTCTTTAATCCATTTTGATGGTCTGAGAAAGTGGTCCGGTTTCATTCTTTTGCATGCGGCTGTCCAATTTTCCTACCATCGTTTGTTGAAGAGAGTGTCATTTTCCCATTGGATATTCTTTCCTGCTTCACTGAAGATTAATCGATCATATAACTATGGATTCATTTCTGGGTTTTCTATTCTGTTTCATTAATCTATGTGTCTATTTTTGTGCCAGTACCTACTGTTTTGATTACTGCAGCTTTGAAATATAACTTGAAGTCCAGAATTGTGTTGCCTCCAGCTTTGCTTTTCTTTTTCAAGGTTGGTTTGGCTATTCAGGGTCTTTTGCGGTTCCATACAAATTTTAGGATTGTTTGTTCTAACTGTGAAAAATGCTATTGGTATTTTGATAGGGATTGCATTAAATGTGTAGATTGCTTTGGGTAGTATAGACATTTTAACAATAGCTATTCTTCCAACCCATGAGCATGGCATGTCTTTCCGTTTCTTTGTATGACTGAAAGTTTTAATATAGACTGGACAGATTTTAATAAAATAGGACCAGAAAGACACCTCTTAGGAACAAAAACAAATGGATTTTCCAGAACATGGCTTAGTCTGGTTTTATGTTTATGAATTATCATTGCCTTATTGTATTTTACTCATTGCATTTCCAGTTATGGAACATTCAGGATGGAAGAAAAGCTGTTTTATTTGTTAGCAGCTCTACGCAGGCATTCAAATTGACTATAGTTTAAAAGGTTTGTCTGGAAACTGGGAAAGAAAAGGTTGGAATCAGCCTTTTTTCCCAGCGTCAGTATGTTTTTAGAAAGTCTTCCTCATGGAAGCTGTGCTATTGAAAGGCTGCCCCCAGTGACAGTGTTCTTTCAAGGGCCTTATCATTAGTCTCAGAACTAAGCATCCCTATGTCTGGGAACAATGTATTATACTTTTTTACTCTTGTACTTTCTCCCCAATTCCAACTCCATTCCTCTGCAATTTACAATATAGGGATCGATAGAAGACCCATCTCCAGACCAAAAAATTTAAAAGTTTTGTTACTTTTAGCCAGGATTAAATTATGACCGCATTACTGGTATATTTGGAGATGAAAAATTCTGTCCTACTATGCGATTTTGCCTCACTCTCTAAAAAGATATTCTTTGCTATATCCTTTCCAAGTGTCGCCAGTAAAAATTAAGAACATTAGTTGAAAAAATTTTTGCACACCTAAGTATGGTACAACCGTTTTCCATTAGATCTATGTGAATGACCCAGGCAATTACCTCTACTATTTAAGCCATCTGGTTTTAGAAATGTGCTGTTTTTCTTCTGATTTGAAGAACAAATGTGACTTTTAAAACACCTCCACTGTTCCCTTGTATTAAATAGGATGGGTGGTAAATGTGGCAGTAAGTCTCTTTAAAGATTCACTCCAGCACTGCAAGCTCCTGCAAACATTGTAAATTTAAGTTAACATTCTGGAGACCAAACCGTCTTTCACAGATAGTAGATATGCAGAGTTAAACAGCATGAGTCTGCTAGAGGCATAGCCATATTCCTTCAAGCAAGAGGAAGACAGAATCATTATTCTGCCGGCAAAGTGAATACCTAGAAAAGGAGCCTGGTGTGCATATCCAATCCCTGGTAAATATGTTCTTTGTAAACTGATCATTTAACACATCTCTATCTAAAGACCAATCATTCTCATTAAAAACTAAGGAACCATGATTAGTCTCCTTCTATTCAGTTAGACAATTATTTTAAACCTTAATTCTACATTTGTTGTTAGAGGTTCAGTACCAAAGGCAGAAATAGATTATACTATGGAAATGTGTAGCTATTGCAGCATTTATAATATCCAATAGGAACAGTTAAGATAACAAGGGCAAATAGGTAATTATTGGGAATGATATTCCATATAAATTCCAAGGCAGGTCCTGCTCCTTGAGGCTTTTAACAATGTTTTACTTGGTGATACTTAGGGTTGAATATGAACAGAAATGTAATAATCATGATGGTTTATATTTCATGATATGATTTAAAAGTCATTATCAGAATTATCTTGTCCATCTTCACAACAACCATGTAGAATACTATTATCATCCTATTGATAGATGTGGAAACATAAGCTCAGAATAGCTCAGTAACCTACCTAAAGTACCATAGCTGATGATGATGGTAATGCTCTCCAGTTTTCTTTAAGATCAGAAATACTAGCACTATAGATGATTGTGTTTATAATTCCCAAGTATTATATCCAATTGAGTGTTGAACACAAACATAAATAAATTAGATATGAAGGTGAGGTTAATAGGTTATTAACTATCAAGTTAATAGGTTATATTAACTTATAGCTGCTGTGATATAGTCATAATACACAGTACGGTAGAAACTTGTCATTCATCCTTCCAAATATTTATTGAGTGCCTACTATGTACCAAGCATAAGCAGTGGCTACTGACAAGAAAAAGAGTTTGTGTTCTGGGGCTTATAATCTAACAGAGAGAAAAGCATAAACAATTAGAAGTCGATGTGACAAGTATCACAAAAGCTATAAGTAAATAGATGTGGTTTATATTTAACTTTTTTGGGAAGGTCAAGAAAAATTCCTTTGAAGGATGAGATGGAAGTCAGGTAGAGGATGTTACATTAGGAGGTTAATATGCAGAAGGCAAGGGACAATGTTTGGAAGGAGGAACATCATTTGGAAAACATGGACACATTCAAAGCCATGACGTGCTAAAATCTTTTAGAAATATCTTGCCAAGATAATCCCAAGCAATACAGAAGGAGACACTTTGCAAGTACATTTATCTAAAAAATGGATCACTTTTAGGTTATTTAATCAAAAAATTACCAAAGGAAGAATCGTTATGGTAAAGTTCTGCAATCCTTATACTATAATTGGAAATCCTCAAAGACCACAAAGACAAACTTAAATTATTAATGCTTAATTATGAAGACTATAGAGAGTATTATGGAAAAGGAAAATATATTCACATTAGTGAAATATTTATAAACTCACCACTAATATGTAATTTTTTCATGAACTCTCCATTGAGATGGCATTATGCAATTCTAATATCATCCAAGTCTTAATGAAGCCATTTCTATCCATGGGAATGCCATGATAGTAGTTATCTGGACCTTCTGAAGAAGGGTAATGTGCTTCTTTGAAAGAGAGTTAGTGATAATCTCTGAGAATCTTACTTTATTTTTTATTTTTCCCATCACAGCCCATGTTCTACTACTCTTATATACACACACCCTAGACTTCATTCCTTTTCTTATTTTCATTCACTGTCAATTACAGAAGTCCATGCTTACCAACAAATACAAAATCAAGACCTGAGAATTTTAGGGAATATGGAGGAATAGGAAGATTTTAAACTCACTTTGTCCCAGGAATAAACCTACATAATATTTATGTCAGTGTAAATAAACCAGAAAACAAATCAAAGACTGGCAGAATAGATTCTCCACAGCTAAGCATAGAGAAGCGGCTACATAGAAAAGGGTATGAAGGGTAGAAATGTGGTCAGGAACCAAAATGATCTATGAGATTCTTCATGGGAGAGAGGGACACCATAGGCACAAAAAGGGAGAGAAACAGACCTCACACCAGGCACTCTGACATGGGGGGCACACACTGGTTAAACAAATCACCACAATACTGAGTTTTGAAAAACAGGTTTAATTTCTCAAGTTTTTACAATCGGGGTAGGGGAGTTAACACCTAGACCTTTAAAAATAAGCTGGCTCAGCTCTGGGAGAGCTAGAAGGCCATGGGAAACTGAGTCCCCACCCTTAAAAAGACAGCAAAACAAACAGCCCTGCTGAGATACAACATAGAAGCAACAGTTTGAAAAACACCTGGGATATATGGAAAGGAGATTTATTTACTAATCTCAAAACTTCTATTGTAGGGGCAAGGATCTTTAGGAGACTTCTCAAGAACAAAAGAGCTGATGGGTACCATTTCCCTCTCTGACCCCCAGCCTAGCTATGTGGACACCTGTAAGAACCAGCTCAACTCCAACACTCTCCACTTTACTTGTGACAGTGTACCCTGTCTTCATCCTTTCCTGCAGATGTGATGCCCTCAGCAGTTCTCCAAGGGTTACAGATCTCTTCCTACAGCAGACTGGCACATACCTTGCTAACAGCAGGCTCCACACCTTTGTCCTAGTGTATTAAGTCCCCTCCAACCCAAATCTGCAGGACTGCATACAAAGCAGCTCAACAAGCATGGCAGTGTGCAAGCAGCCCTAACAGGCAAGCACCACTCCACAGTGATTCCTGCCCCAGGGAGAAGGGAAGATAACCAGATACATTCTTTCCACTGCAGCCCCAGCAGTGGCCTGGAGGTAGACATCTGGTCTGACTGCAAGCCCTACCCATCAACAAAATCTCAGCAGACAACACAGGGAGAATGTTCTACAATTAAATGTGACCTTAGTTCTGGAAAATGCTTGGTCTACTTCAACTCAAGCTCAAGACAGCTCCAGACTGGCCTATGAACAACACAGGGACCAAACCCTGCTTGCAGCAAATGATGAAAGCCATTGCAGACAACTGGACTGAAGGCTAATGTGGCTAAGCCACAACAGTCGGATACACACAACACACGTAGTAGGTATCCCTGAAGTTCCAGGTCCTGGTGAACAAAGGCATTACACAAAAGGGTACCAATGGATCTCCTCTTCATAAGGCCTTTAACAGGAGACGTAACTGAATTTCCTAACACAAAGAAATGGACACAGAGAGTTAGACAAATGAAAAGACAAAGGAAGATGTCCCAAATGAAAGAACAGGACAAAATCACAGCAGGAGAGCTAAAAGAAATGGAGGTAAGTAACATGCCTGATGAAGAATTTAAAGTAATGGTCATTAAAATACTCACTGGATTTGACAAAGAGTGGAGAATTTTACTGAGATCATCAATAAAGAGACAGAAAACATAAAAAAGGAACCAATGGGAGATGAAGAATGCAATAACTGAAATTAAAAATACACTAGAAGGGATAAATAGTAGACTAGAGGAAGCAGAACAATCAGTGACCTGGAGGACAGGGTAACTGAAAGCAACTGAACTAAACAGGAGAAAGAAAAATGAAAAATCATACTAGAATAAGGAAACTCAGTGACACCATCGAGTGTAATAACATTCACATTATAGGGAAGCCAGAAAAGGAAGAGAGAGAAAAGGGGAAAGAAAATTTGAAGAAATAATAGCTGCCTGAAAGAAACTCATTTCAGACTGAGAGACACAGGCAAAGTTGAAAGTTAAGGAATGGGAAAGCATTTATCATGCAAAAGGAAGTGAAAAGAAAGCCAGGGTAGCAATACTTACATGAGACAAAATGCACTTTGAAACAAAGCCTGTAACAAGAGACAAAGAAGGAGACTCCATAATCATAAAGGGAACAATCTAATAGGAAGATATAACAATTGTAAATATTTATACACCTAACGAGAGCACATAAAAGAGCTATTAACAAACATAAAGGATGCAATCAATAGTAATACAATAATACTAGGGGACTTTAACACCCACTTAAATCAATGAATAGATTATCCAAACAGAAAATTACCAGGAAATGGTGGCTTTGAATGACACATTGGACCAGATGGATCTAACACATATATTCACAACATTTCATCTTAAAACAGCAGAATAAACATTCTTTTTAAGTGCACATGGAGCATTCTCCAGAATAGATCACATATTAGGCCACAAAACAAGTCGTGATAAATTCAAAAAGATTGAACTCATATTATGCATTTTTTCCAAACACAATGCTATGAAACTAAAAACCACAAGAAAAAATCTGGAAAGGACAAAAATACATAGAGGTTAAATGACATGCTACTAAACAATAAGTCAAACAAGAAATTGAATAATAAATCAAAAAATACATGGAGACAAATAAAAATGAAAACAACAGTCCAAAATCTTTGAGATGCAGCAAAAGCTGTTCTAAGAAAGGATTTTGTATCAACACAAGCCTACCTCAAGAGGAAAATCTCAAATGAACAACCTAATTTCACATCTACAGGGGCTAGAAAAAGAAGAATAAAACCATTAGAAGGGAGAAAATCATAAAGATTAGAGCAGAAATAAATGAAATAGAAACTAAAACACAATAGAAGAGATCAATGAAACCAGAAGCTTGTTTTTTGAAAAGATCAACAAAATTTATAAACTTTTAGCCAGTTCTCAAAAGAGAGAGAGGGAGGGAGAGTATTCTAAATGAAATCAGAAATGAAGAGAAACAACAGCTGACACCACAGAAATACAAAGGATTACAAAAGACTATGATGAAAAACTGTATACCAACAAACTGGGCAACCTAGAAGAGGTAGAGACTTCCTAGAAACATATAACTTCCAAAACGGAATCAGGAAGAAACAGAAAATTTGAACAGACCAATTACCAGCGTGAAATTGAATCAATAATAAAAAAAAATGCCCAACAATCAAAAGTCTAGGACCAGATGGCTTCATAGGCTGAACTCGGCAAAACATTTAAAGAATAGTTAATATTCTATCCCTCTCAAACTCCTCTAAAAAGTAAAATAGGAAGGAGAGCTTCCAAATTCATTCTATGAAAGCAACATTATCCTAATATCAAAACTAGATAAGGACACTACAAAAAAAGAGAACTACAGGCCAAAATCATCAGAGATACTGGATGCAAGTATTTGCATCAGATGCAAAAATTCTCATCAAAATATTAGCAAATTGAATCCAACAATTCATGTAAAAAAAATCATTCACCAGGATCAAGTGGGATTTATCCCTGGGATGTAAGTGTAGTTCAATATTCTTGAATCAATCCACGTGATACATCACATCAATAAGAAAAAGAATAAAACCACATAATCATTTCAATAGATATAGTAAAAAATATTTGACAAAGTACAACATCCATTAATGATTAAAACCCTCAACAAAGTAGGTACAGAAGGAATATTCTTCAACATAATAAAGCCATATATAGAAAAACCATAGCTAACATCATACTTAGTGGTGAAAAACTGCGAACTTTTCTTAAGATCAGGAATAAGACAAGGATATCCACTCTCATGACTTTTATTAAATATAGTACTGGAAGTCTAAGCCACACCAATCAGACAAGAAAAAAAAAAGACATCCACATAGGTAAGGAAGAAGTAAATTTTTCACTAATTGCAGAATACCTGATACTATACATAGAAAGCCCTAAAGATTCCTGCCCCCTGCCAAAACTATTAGAACTTATGAGTTCAGTAAGGTCACAGGATATAAAATCAATACAAAATCAATATACAGAAATACATTGCATTTCTTTACACAATTAATGAAGTATCAGAAAGAGAAGAAGACAGTCCTATCGCACCAAAAGTAATAAAATACCTAGGAATATACTTAAAGAGGTGAAAGACTATACTTTGAAAACTATAAAACAATGATGAAAGAATTGAAGATGACACAAACAAATGGAGACATTCCATGCTCATGTATTGGAATAAAAGGTATTGTTAAAATATCTATACTATCCCAAAGTAACCTGCACATTTAATGCAATCCCTACTGAAAACCAACATTTTTCACATAGCTAGAACAAACAATCCTAAAAATTTTAGGAACCATAAAAGACCGCAAATAGCCAAAGAAATCTTGAAAAAGAAAAGCAAAGCTGGAGGAATCACAATTCCAGACTTCAGGTTATATTACAAAGTTGTACTAATGAAAACAGTGTCACACTGGCACAAAAAATAGACACATATATCAATAGAACAAAGAGAGACCCCAGAAACAAACCCATGATTATATGGCCAATTAGTCTATGACAAAGAGGCAAGAATATGCAATGGCAAAAGAGTGTCTCTTCAAAAAATGGTGATGGGATAAGTGGACATCCACATGCAAAAAAATGAAATTGTACCACTTTCTTTCACCATTCACAAAAATAAAATAAAGACCTCAATTTGAGACCTGAAACCATAAAAATCTTGAAAGAGAACACTGACATCGGTCAAGCAACATTTTTCTAGATATGTCTCCTGAAGCAAGGAAAAGAGTAGGAAAAAATAAACCATTGGGACCACATCGAAATAAAATGTGCACAGCAAAGGAAATAATCAACAAAACAAAAAGAGAACCTACTGAATGGGAGAAGATATTTCCAAACGACACATCTGATAAAGGGTTAGTATCCAAAATGTATAAAAATGTATACAACTGAACACCAAAAAATCAGCCATTAAAAATGTGGAGAAGACATTGACAATTCTTCTAAGAAGTCATATAGACTTCACACCTATCAGAATGACTATAACCAAAAGCACAAGAAACAACAAATGTTGGCGAGGATGTGGAGGAAAAGAAACCCTGGTGCACTATTGGTGGGAATGCAAACTGGTGCAGCTATTATGAAAGACAGTGTAGGGCCTCCTCAAAAAATTGAAAATAGAACTGCCCTATGATCCAGCAATTGCATTACTGGGTATTTTCCAAGGATATGAAAACTCTAGTTCAAAAGGATATATGCACCCCTATGTTTATTGCAGCATTATTTACAATAGCCAAATTATGGAAACATCCCAAATGTCCATCAGAAAATAAATGGATAAAGAAGAGGTGTTGTACACACACACACACACAGTGGAATATTAGCCATAAAAAAGAACAAAATCCTGCTATTTGCAACAACATGGACAGATCTATAGGGTATCATGCTAAGTGAAATAAGTCAGAGAAAGACAAAGACCATATGATTTCACTCATATGTGAAATTTAGAACACAAGACAAAGGGAAAAAGAAACAAGCCAAGAAAACTATATAGAACAAGCCTCTGGTTACCAGAGGGGAGGTAGGTGGGCATAAGTGAAATCGGTAAAGGGGATTAAGAGTACACTCAGGATGAGCACTGAATAATGTATATAATTGCTGAATCACTATACTGTACACCTCAAACTAATGTAACTCTATTTAGTTGAATTAAAACAAGACAAAAACCAACAAACAAAAAAACTAAGGCCTGAGTCTTAATGCAGTCAATTTGTGATTGTCCATTAAATGTTTAGCGACCCAGGGAGTCTTTTCTAGGCACCAAGTTCAAAACCAAAAGATACAGTTTCATACAGAAAGAGCTGGGTGAGATGAGATAGAATTAAACTTGATGTGGATAACAGAGTTTGGTTCCAGATAAATGAATTCATGTGCCATCAATAAGAAGATATAGAGTATATTCTAAATGTTTTGCTGTAATACTATTAAATGAGTATAAGCCACTTTTTCTCCAGAATTTAACATCCAGTGTACCTTCTGTCTGATCTTCTGTAGTAATTGCCCGTCTTACCCTACTCCTATACAAATTCTTTTCTGAGGTAAGAATTGAGCAACTACAACCAATGGGCCAAATCTAGCCCATGATCTCTTTTTGTGAATAAAGTTTTATTGGCATAAAATCATACCCATTACTATGCTCATTGTCTATGGCACTTTTGTGCTGTAAGACAGAGTTGAGTAGTTGCAACAGAGAACTTTTGGCCCACAAAGCATAAAGTATTCTCTGGCCCTTTATTCAAAAAGCGTGTATGCTCTGAAGAACTCATAATGATTACCTATGATCTCATATATTCTTTTTGTACGGTTGATACTTCACTGAAACTATTGGTTTTTTATAAAGAGGTGTTATGTATTGTATAACATTGTATCCCTAAACAATACCAAATAAAGCGTTAAGCAACAAATATACAAGTTTCGGGAGTATAGGAATTACATATTTCTTATTCATTGTTGGACACTCAGTCCTTTGTACTGTGTCACATATATGGCAGATGTGCAACAAAAAAATCTGGATGGTGGCTGTTGGTTGCAGGGTCTGGGAGATGTCTGAAAAAGTTTGATTTTTAAAGACAATACCCAAATACACAGACTGAGTCAAATCCAGTCATATATGTAAACTGTACGTTAATATGTGACACAACCATATAGTCAACTTCAAACTTGGAGTCAAGGAATGGGCCTGGGCCAATCAGCCAGTAAATCATGATCCATTCTATTTGGTGATAACTGTATCCACATAAATAGGCATTTAGATACAACATACTTCCTCTAAACAATAAACATTTTTCAGTATATTTTTTTCTTTCTTTCTTTCTTTCTTTCTTTCTTTCTTTCTTTCTTTCTTTCTTTCTTTCTTTCTTTCTTTCTTTCTTTCTTTCTTTTTTGAATATATAAAATTTATTAAATTGGTTTCCATACAACGCCCAGTGCTCATCAGTATATTTTTCTACGAACATAACGCTTTTCCTGTCAGACAACTTGAAGCCTTAGCACCAATTTAAGACTAATTTAATCTCCAAAAATACACAAAGCCCGCCAGGAGAGGACTTAATTGTTAGAAAAGTACTGCAGGCTTTTTTTTTTTTTTTAACTTCTTAATTGTTCTTTTGTTTTTTATTACCCTGCTCTAGCTCATGCCATTCTTTTTCTTCTCATGCTGATTTACAGGATTTGAAAAGGAAGCTAAAAGAACATATTCTGAAGGCTGAAAATGTGTAACCTGCTGATTTTGTAGAAGAAAAATCAAAACGTTTAGATATCTGTTTACTGTTTAAGGGAGTGCATGTCAAAATTAGAGTCAGTCCGGCACTAGGAACGATGCCTCTGTTTCTTTGGTGTCCTGCTATTATTTGGAGAAAAAAAAATTGCTTCTTTTCTGAAAGTTATAGGCCGAGATGGATTCTCTGATGCTACTGTTTAGTGTCGGTCTACGCCTGAACAGCGCCATGATGCTGCAGCGTGGTGTTAGCAGCCCTTTAGCAAAAGTCCTAATATCTGCACTCGTCCTTCCTGCCCACGTGCATTGGCCCACTTCAGCTTATCACCTAGCAGCTGTTTCAGCACCCTGCTGCCATCCATCCTCCACTTGTATCCAGCCCAGTGGCTCTACATTAATGTGAGCAGAGCGCCACTGCAGAAAGATTGGCTACTGGCCAGGGCTTTGTTATTAGTGATCCCTCCTTACTGCTCATGTTTCATAGGCTCTTGGGTGACACTGAATCAAGTTTCAAGAAACTCGACGGAGAGTTGTGTGGCAAGCCCACGTTTCACTGCTGCCACTCTTTAGAGCTCGAGCCTGACTGGTGACCAGCATGTGCCCTGCACGAAGCGCCATATACAGATATTCTGGTATTCCAAATTCTGCACACTAAAATGACTTGGCAAGGGTAATGGCGAATTCACCTGCTTAGCAGAAGAAAAAGATCTCCTGGCAATATGAATGACATTATGTTAAACCATGACAACCTTGAGATTTGCTCTCCAAGAAAAACTAGAAGTATTAGGACATACCTTCTCCATGTCAAACAAACACCTGTTTTTCCAATCCTTTGTTTTAGCTTCCAAGAAATCTGCATGTTAGTAGAGCTTAACCTTATAGGAATTTAAACTTCTTAACAAAATTAGAAAAAAAGCTTGGCAGCATACAAAATTAAACAGAAATATATTCTGAATGCATTTCCCATTTTTCATACAAGTGAAAATGAGGATCAAATAAGCAGAAATAGAAGCTTTGAAGTATATTATTTCTCTAAATTTTAAACCTGTAGGGGATAAAGATGCAAAAATGGAGACTATAATCTCATCCCATAATCTAGCTTGCCATGTAGTCACCTTCTAGTTTGTGTTAAGTGACAGAATTTGAATAATGTTAAATATGAAAAAATATGTTGGCATTATCTACTCTAACTTTCATATATTTTAAATGAGGGGGGGAAAAAGGTTAAGCAACGTATTGAATGTCACACAGTGAGTAACAGACGTGGGCTACAATTCTTTCACTCTGCCTCGTCAATGAGGAGACATGTTCTTTTGTTTTAGACAGAAAAATCCTCACATTCACCTCCCATCATCTGACGTCCCTCCTTAAGAAAAACCCTTTCTGTTTTTCACCACGATGTCACAATGACTCTGCCCTGAGGAACTTCATACAAACTAGAGGAAAGAGCCTGTGAATTTAAATTTTTTTATAATTAGATAACAAACTCTAAATAAGACTTCACTGAGCCCCAGAAGATTCTGCCTGCCTTCATGCTTTACAAGTAACAAGTAAGTGGGGCACCTGGGTGGCTCAGTCGGTTAAGCGTCTGGCTTTGGCTCAGGTCACGATCTCACGGTTTGTGAGTTCGAGCCCCACAGTGGGCTCTGTGCTGACAGCCTGGAGCCAGTTTCAGATTCTGTGTCTCCCTCTCTCTCTGTCCCTTACCCACTCATGATCTATGTCTCAAAAATAAACAAACATTAAAAAAGATTTAAAAAAAAGGATAACAAGTGTTGTGAAAGGCACATGGTGTAAGGAAAAAAGCACAGTTTTACATATATTTACACATTTACAAAACCTGCATCGTTTGTATGTATATGTTGTTATAGGTATAACTAGATATATAGACAGAACAAAAGCCAGTATCATTTTTAATGGAGAATTAGAAATTTTCCCTATAAAGGAAAAAATACTTAAAGGAATTTCAATATCAAAAATATACTACATTTTTGGGAGTAATTATTTGACACATTTAGACTAGAGAAGAAAATCAAAGGTAAAAATATTTGAAGTGATGGAACTATACCTTAAAAACACAGGTAAATAAACTGAAAAACTATCATGAGATATAAAATAACTTTAATTGGTCAAGTAAAAAGTAATAGTCAAACAAATATATGTAAGCATATATGTATATGTATATATATGAATATGTATATGTATGTATGTGTGTATGTGTGTGTATAAAACCATGTAGAAAACATAATGACAGAAATAGGCAATTTACAATAGTAACATAGTAAGATAAACTTTCTTTGGAAAACCTTAACAGGAAAAGTAGAAGATATAGGCTAACATGAAATGGGAGACGTAAAAGAATACTTGAAAGGCATTCACTTTCCTTGACTCTGCATTATAAAGATATCAGTTTTCCATAAATGAATCACAAATTTAGTGCATTAATAGAAGTACACCAAAATGATTTTTATTTGCAACCAAGCAAGTTAATTACAGGGTATATTTGGAATAAAAATCAAGGATTGCCAGGAAGATTCTTTGAAAGAAGAATACTGTGTAGAAACTAGCTTTGTTAGATACTTCAATATGTATATAGTTCTAGAAACCAAAGCAACTAAATACTTATACACAAAAATACAGAGAGATCAGTGAAGCAGCAGAGAGAACACAGGAACAGACGCCCAAACAGAAATTTAATTTATACTAACGGTAATCTTTAATTCCTGAAGAAATAATTGATTCTTGTATCAATGGAATTGGACAAACTTGACAACGACTTGAAAAAAACAATAAATTTGAATTCATTTAAATCTATCACTCCTTGGTACAAAATAAATATTAGGTGGATAAAATAATTAAATGAAAGAAATGGCAAAAATGTTATAATAAAATTAGAAATTTTTTTTTCATAGTGCGAGTGGATGAAACTTTTCAAATATAATACAAAAATTAAGTCTTAAAATAGAGAACTTCCTACACAAAATGTTTAAAATTCTTTCATGAAAGTGTTATCAAAATTAAAAGTCAGTGACACACTAAAGATATTGAGCCATTTGACAGGAAAACCATATAATTATTTTTATAAACAATTAGAAATCAATGAAAATCTGTGAAAATTCCAGTAGAAAAATGGGCAAAAGATATGGAAATATACTTTATATAAAAATAAATGCAGAAGACTTTTAAGCAAATGAAAAATGCTGCATAAACATTCCACTAGAGTAAAATTGACTCAAAATTGAAAATAGGAGACAGGATTTTTCAGTTATCACAATGGCCAAGTATGAAAGGTTGATTATACACTGTATTGATGACGGCATAAGGGTACGTGGGCTCACAATGAAAACCTGTTTGCAAGGAAATTTGTTTTAAGTAGGCAAATAAAAGTCCCATGTAACACTTGATACTCATTTCATTTTTAGAATTGTATCCTGCAAGTGTTTTCACACTTTAGCACAAGACATTTACATAAGGATATTTATCTCAATATTATTTATGGTAGTAGAATATTGAAAACAACCTAAATAGGTCAAGGGATTATTAAATAAATTTCATATAACCATATAATGGATTAATATGTTATTGTGGCCATTAAAAAATTAAAAATATCTACAAAAAATTGGTATCAGTGACAGCCAAGAAAATGCAAGCTGTAAGATGGTGTGTGTCTTATGATACCTTTTATATATTCAGAGATAGATCTGAAATGATACACAGGTCATTGTTTTATGCAAAAGACTAGAGATACAGAGAGAGAGCATTGAAGGGAAACTTTCAATGTTAACCATCTGCATTATATGAACTTTTCACTATGTACATATAATGCCTACTAATAAAAATAGTACAAACAAATGCAGGATCTCAGTGATGGAAAAGCGGTTGTAAGGATGCTGTTGTGCTGTTTATTCCCTTGGACTTCAGTGAGTGGTTTTTAAACCTTGAGGTATGAATGCTGTCTGTATATGAATGAGTTTACGCAAGAGCTAAGTCTACTGACATTTCTCTGAAAGTACGGTATGAAACAGCTTGTGTTAGGAGAACAGGAGAAAAGAGCAATCTAATGAACATGAAGTGTTATTTTTAAAAATATGCCATGGATGGCTTACCACATTTTTCCACCTGTACTCAGATCTTCTCAGTATTATAGGGGATAAATTCATTCATCCAGCAGGAAGCATGATGCTCTACGTTTCTAGCCTTGGAGGACCGTATAGCACATTTGGAATCAACACACTGGAAAATGTGGGTGCGTGATTTATTGGGCTAAAACTTGATAAAAGTGGATTGGCCAAAAGATGGTATTCTGAAGTGCTTTGGCTAACCGCATTTCATGTATGATAAATGATGTCAATAAGCAGAAGTGAAACCATTTTTCAAAGTACAACCTAATAGACTTCAAATAATTACATTTTATTTCTGCATAGGAATTCACAAGTTTAAAATACTTTCAAATATTAATTTTCTCTGAACAACTTAACCACAGAAAGGATGCCAGAGCAAATATCTCTTACTCCAATTTGTAAGTGGAAATATGAGCCTCATAAAGGTTTTCAATTTTCAAAGTTTACTTGACTGGTAAATAGCAGATCTTCAATGAGTTCCCAGGTTTTTAAAATCTTAGTTCAGTTTTTAGAAACATATCACTTCTTAGGAAATACAGAAAAAGCCCTACAGCAGTCTGATACAGGGACAATTCATAGGCCCATAAAGTTTCACTTACAGTGCATAGGCGATAAGACACGACTAGTCCTTGCTAATATAGAGGATTGCAATTAAAAAAAATCTACACATGTAATGCTATTAAGAATGCCAAAGATGCAAGTATTTTGCATTAACATAACAAAAGAGATTAGTGTCCCATATTTTCATATGTTCACTATCTCTAGAATTGGAAGAATGTAAAATGTTAGCTCCTATCCCTTTTAGTGTTTGTTTATATATGAAATATAACTTCATGAATGTTAATGAATAATGTAATCTTCACTTATAATCTTTTAGAAACTGTATCAAGTGTACTAAATTACTTGTGCATTTTTAGCAGATAGTATCCAAACTGAATTCATAAATATAACCCACTGCTCCTACTGAAATATTTAGAAATGTTTGCCTACTCATGAAGTATCAGGTCCTTTGAAAATACTCTGAAAAATACAATGGGATTGTGACTGTGATTTATTTTCTATTTATTATCACAAATCTGTTTGAGATCAGATTTGTTGTTTTCCTAACATTCTTCCAAAATAGTGACGGTGAAAGAATCATCTTAGATGATGACAAATGTATTTAATATGAAATCAGGAGTCAGTATCCAATAAATCTGAAAATGCATATGCATATACAAATCACACACATCTTTACTGATTAATGACTAAGGTAGGGTCCATATCACATAAAACCTGATATCTCAAGAGACATGCCCTGGCTACTACCAAGCAATTCCCTGATTACTTCACATGGCTGAGAATATAGCTCCAGTATTTTGTTGTAAAGAGACATCTGGCCAAGGAAGGAATGGGGTCTTAAATCCAGCCTGTGTCTAGGTTCCAAGTCATAGCCCCCATGTGATGGGCATGGAGCTTGTCAACCTAGAAAAAGGAGTTTCTTACCTTTTAAATTTATCAGTGAAAGGAGGGTCCCTCTCTTTTTGTTTGTTTGTTGTTGTTGTAATTTATGTAAAAGCAGTGGTCTCTTTTAGTTGCTATTCTGGTTGATATATCAGTAATAGTTATTTTTGGTCAATCATAGTAAGACTTATGCAGAAGCAAAGTAGTTTTATAATAAAAAAGCAAAAATGACTCCAAATTATGTAAAAACTGAGTACATTTTCAAGGCAGAGATGAAAGCTGACTAAAACAGCCTATTGCCCTAGAAGCACAGACCTATATACATTTAGCTTTATAAGGGTTAACTCATATAACTACTTTAGTGGTGCCAACTAGCTTAATCATACACAACACACAGACCTTGTTAACCAAAATCACTATGTAGAAGCATTCAATAACATCAACAAAAATGAAAAATCAGAACAATATGCTTACTGTATTATATCCCTCAAGGGAAAAGTGTAATAATATAATAGACCAATGGCAAATATAATGGACTGTATCAAAGCCCGTATTATTTGAAGTCTAAGCAGTAACAAGGAATAGGAAATGGAAGTACACAGAGAATACATCCGAGGAAGAATGGCAAGGTATGACGGAAGGGGGATGTTCCTGGGACTCTACAGAAAATGCTCAGTTTCTGATGCTGCTAACAGTGATCTGCTTGGGAAACCTCTGCTTCACTAAGCTTGAGTGCATTAATTGTAAAAAGGGAGGGGCTAGATTAGACAACATGTAAGGACTTTCACAACCCTGGAGATCTAGGATTTGAAGAAATTGGCAATTATGACAATAAAGGTGGTATCACTGGCTGCCTTAGAAAGTTAAGATGCAGAGATAAGCATACATCCCCACAAGGAAGACAGAAAATTGATCTTCTCAATGGGAGAAGACTGAAGAAATAGACACTCTTCACTGTATATCAAAGCCATTGTAGGAATGGCAGGACTGAAAACAAAGCATGGAATTCTGAAAGTCAGCAGTGAGTTTGAATTTGGTTTTTCCGTTCACCACTGATTGGTATACATCAAGTTATTGACCATTTCAGAGCTCCAATTTTCTCATAGATTATAGGAGCATAATACCTTGCAAAATTGTTGGATTTGGATAGACAGGGTTGGCCAACACTGGCTTTTCGTTTTGCTCAAATGGAAAGCAAGCTTTTTGAGAACAGAGACTAACAAAGATCTACACAGCCCTAATACACTGACAAGTAATTGACATACCGTAGTTGTTTTATAAGTACTATGTTCATTGAGTAATCAATTATGAAATTAGCAACAAGTGATCCAAGGATAAACTGTCGTCAGGATTGTTTGCTAAGGGCAACTGATGTGATCACAATCTCTTTTAGATGGTATACAACATCACTAACATCAGCTTCTGCATAATACAGCAGTGGCTAAACTTTGAGGATTATAGTTATAACCTTGACAGTAAATTATGTGTAGGTTTCTGTTTCAGAGCTGAGGGAAATGTGTCATATTTTAAAAATGTGTCCTTTTTAAAAACACAAGGACAAACACTAGTGATTAAAATACTCTTTGCTATTTAGAAAATTTGACTATTTGACTTCTGTTTTAGAGAAGGTTCCAAATACAGAGGCTTACAATTCTATAATACAGAGCACAATCTCATTGACAATGCCAAAGTGGAGCACAGACATAGCATTCATAAATGTGCTAATTATATCTTTATGCTTATATAGCCATTAAGTAAAACATACTACTATACACTTATAGATTTATTTATATAAAAATGGACAAATATACCAAAATTCAGCTCTTTATAAATACTTTAGACCAATAAAGTACAAATGTAAAATGAACTTACAGATTAACTAAGTGAGATATATAGTATTAGAAATTACTTGTGAGACCTACATAATTTGAAAAGTTTGATGGAGAACTAAGTTGGGAAGGCTGATTCGTGTATATGTTCAATGAATGTGAGTTTGTGTATCAATTCTACTTATTTCAAAACAAACATAATTTGAACGCACTAAAATAAATTTTAGTTTTTTGGAAATGGACACCTTACTGATTTTAAGTGCCTTAAATAACTCATCCAAGTCTTCTAGAACATGGAAGATTTGGGGCAGACCTTGGCTAAACAAACAAAAACTTTAGTATTTTCCACAATTTTTAAGGATTTTTTCTTTATGCTATTTACATTGAAATTTCACCATTTCCTTTTCAGGCTTTTATATATGTTAAGTTTCATACTATTTCTTACATCTAGTAAATAATGTAATATAATATAGTGGTGTAAAAAGTAATATATCATAACCCAGTAGGATAAATCCAGGAACATAAGGTTGGTTTGACATTTTAAAATCAATCATTAGGCAATATGGGTGAAAGAGAGTGGGCAGTACAGACTTGCAGTTAAGGAATGAATGTCATGGAATAAAAGGCACAACATAGGGGACATAGTCAGTGATGCTGTAATAGTTTTGTATGGTAACATAAGGTAGCTACACTTGTGGTGAACACAGCATAATTTATAGAGATGTTGAATCATTATGTTTTACACCTAAAATGAATGTAACATTGTTTGTCAACTGTACTCAAGTAAAAAAATAAAACAATAAAATAAAACCAATCATTGCAATATAGCACACTAAAGTATTACAGTAACTAAAATACACAGAGAAAATATGAAAAATATCAACACATAAAATTTTTAAAATTTCTCAGTATCTAGAATTAAGGTAACTTTGTCACTCTGAAAAAAAAAAAAAACAGGGCACCTATTAAACATCCACAGCTAACATCACCATTAATAGAAAACATTGAGCATTCCCTCTTAAATAAAAAAGAAAAGTATATCTGCTAGGTGTTCACTTCTATTTATCACTGTACTTAAAATTATAACAAATGCAATAAGGCAATATAAACAATTTTTAAAATAATAAAGATTGAAGAGAAAAAATAAAGCTGCAGTTATATATTTAAAATCGTTTGGAATATGCAAAATAACACAGAAATAATAAATAAAATTGAGAATATTTATGATACAAGATTAGTATAAAATTAATTTAATTTCAGTATATAATCAACTTTAAAATAAAATTAAAATAATAGCACTTACTATAGCACCAGAATACATAAGGTAATTAAGAATAAATCTAACAAAAATGTGCAATATCTTCCCTCTGAGAACTACAAAACATTTCTAAAAGAAGGCGTGAATAAAAGTAGATATGCCATATTTGTGGCCTGTAAGACTTGTTATATAATATGTATTCTCCCGGGGCGCCTGGGTGGCACAGTCGGTTAAGCGTCCGACTTCAGCCAGGTCACGATCTCACAGTCCCGGAGTTCGAGCCCCGCGTCGGGCTCTGGGCTGATGGCTCAGAGCCTGGAGCCTGTTTCCGATTCTGTGTCTCCCTCTCTCTCTGCCCCTCCCCCATTCATGCTCTGTCTCTCTCTGTCCCAAAATAAATAAACGTTGAAAAAAAAATTTAATATGTATTCTCCCTAAATTGTGTACATATTCAATGTAATCACAACCAAATGAAAATTAGTAAACTCATCCTAATATTAATATGGAGATACAAAGGATCTAGAGAATCTGTCTTGACATTTAAAAACAAAGACAGAGGGGAGCCCGGGTGGCTCAGTCAGTTAAGTATCTGACTCTTCACTTTGGCTCAGGTCATGATTTTGCATTTTGTGAGTTCAACCCCCACATCAGGCTCTGCACTGACAGCATGGAACCTGCTTGGGATTCTCTGTCTCCTCTCTCTCTCTGCCCCTCTCCTGCTCATGCTCTAAATAAATAAACAAATAAATAAATAAATAAATAAATAAGCTTTAAAAATATTTAAAAAAATAAAAAATACTAAGACACAGACCTTTGGGGGAAGATGGCAGAGTAGGAAGATCCTGGGCTCATCTCATCACATGGGTATAAATAGATAACATCCACATCAGTGTAAATAAACCAGAAAATGAAATGAAGACTAGCAGAACAGACACTCTAAACATAGAAAAGAGGCCATATGGGAAATGGTGTGAAGGGCGGAGACATGATTGGGAACCAAACTGACTCAAGAGAATGTCCATGTGAGGGAGGGCCACTGCAAACATGGAGAAGGGAGACAAGCAAACCCCACAATGGGCACTCCAGGCACAAGGGCCACACACTTAGAAGATTAACCCCCAGAGGGGCTTAATTTCATGAGTTTTTATAAGCAATGTCGCTTAACACTCAGAACTTTAAAAATCAGTGGGTTCCACTCTGGGAGAGCTGGAGGGCAAAAAGAAACTGAGTCCCAGCCCTTAAAGAGACAGCATAAGAACCAGCCCCATGAGAGACAGCACAGAAGCAGCAGTTTGAAAATGCCTGGAGTATACAAGATTTATTGAATAATCTCAGAGCATGTACTGGAGGGGCAGGGATCACTGACACCAACAAAGGAGCTGGTGGATACCATTTCCCTTCCCCGCCCCCTGGCCTAGATGCAGAGACACCTGAGGGAACCAGTGTAGTGCCAAAACTCTCCACCTAACTTGCCAAGAGAGTACCCTGCCCACACAAACGTATTTTCTCCCTAAAACCTGGACATCCTTGCCAGGAGTTTACTATGTAGACAACTATAGATTCCATTCCATAACAGACCAGTGAGGATCTTGCAGGCACTGTGCACCCAACCTTCCTGTTCTCTTGTGGACACACCCTCTGACATACCCATGGAAGGAGTCATTCCAAAGCAAGGCCACATGCTTGGAAGTGTGCAAGCAAACTTGACAAGGGCCAACACCACTCCCAAGTAAATCCTATTCCAGGGAGATGAGAAGATAACCACACACACCAGTCCCATTCTGACTGCAGCAGTGGACTGGGGAAAATTGGTCTGGCTGCAGGATACCTAACCACCAAGCAAAAGTTCTCAGAGTACAACATAGGGAGAGTATCCAGCAGTTCAGTGCTACTGAAATTCTAGTAAATGCATGGGCTGATTCAACTCAAGCCCAAGGCTGCCCCAACCTGGCATACTAACCACAGAGGGACAAAACCCTGTCCAAAATAGGCCAAGACAGCCAATGCAGATGACAGGACTGAAGGCAAAAGTGGCTTAGACATAATAGTGGGTGAATGCAACACACATAGGAGATTACACTGAAGCACCAGGTTCTGATGAATAAGGGACATTGTACTGCAGGGAACTATAGGAACTCTTCTTCATAAAGCCACTACTTGTAGGTGACTTTTCTAATACATAGAAATAGAAGCAGAGAGTTAGACAAAATGAAGATACAAGGGAATGTATCCCAAATGAAAAAACAGGACAATATTACAGCAAGAGAGTTAAACAAAGCAGATGTAAATAATATGCCTACTGGAGAATTTAAAGTAATGGTCATAAAGATACTCAATGGCCTTGAGAAAACAGTGGAGGACCTCAGGAAGACCCTCAACAAAGAGATAGAAAACAAAAAAGAACTGATGAGAGATGAAGGACTTAATAACTAAAATTAAAAATACACTAAAGAGAATAAACAGCAGACTAGAGGAAGAAGAACAACGCAGTAACCTGGAGGACAGAGTAATGGCAAACACTCAAGCTGACCAAGAAAAAGAAAAAGAATACGAAAAAATTAGAATAGATTAAGGGAACTCAGTGACACTATCAAGAATAACAACATTTGTATAATAGGGATTCCAGAAGGAGAAGAGAGAGAAAAGGGGCAGAAATTGTATTTAAAGAAATAAAAGCTGCATACTTCATCAGTTGTGAAGGAAACAGCAATTCAGGTCCAGAAGGCACAGAGAGCCCCTTACAAAATCAACCCAAGGAGGTCCACACCAAGACAAATACTAATGGAAATGGCAAAAAGTAGTGATAAAGAGGGAATTTTAAAAGCAGCAAGGGAAAAGAAAACAGCTACATACAAGGGAAACGCCATAAGACTATCAGTTTATTTTCCAGCAGAAAATTTATTTGCAGGCTAGAAAGAAGTGACATGATATATTCAAAGTGCTGAAAGGTAAAAAAGTAAAATGTGCAACAAAGAATACTCTATCCAGCAAGTCTATCATTCAGAATAGAAAGAGACACAAAGAGTTTCCCAGACAAACAAAAGTTAAAGGGTTCATCACCACTAAACCAGCCTTACAAAGAACCTTAAAGGGGATCCTGTGAGTGGAAAGAAAAGACCATAAACAAAAATAACAAAAGTAGGAAGTACAAAAGCAGTAAATTTAAGTATGTTTATAAAAATCAGTCAAGAGATTTGCAGAATAAAAGGATGAAAAGTATGAAACCATATATCTAAACTGTAGAGCAGAAAAAAAAATTAGTGCTTCTAGAGGGAGAGGAATGTAATTTTAGTTCTTTTAGAATGGGTTAAACCTTATGTGACCATCAACTTATTATAAGCTGCTATATGCCTAAGATGTTATATATAAATCAAATGGTAACCACAAATCAAAAACAAGTAATAGATATGCAAAAAAATAAAGATAAAGGAATCCAAGTATATCACTAAATAAAGCCATAAAACCATGAGAGAAGAGAGAAAGAAAAGAAAGGATCAGAGAGGAACTACAAAAACATAACAAAACAAGTAACAAAATGGCAGTAAGTACGTACCTATCAATAATTACTTTGACTATAAATGGCTCCAATCAAAAGACACAGGCTAATGGAATGGATAAAAATGCAAGACCAATCTATATATATGCTGACTACAGGAAAATTATATCAGACCTAAAGACATGTGCAGATTCAAAGTGAATGGATGGAAAAGGATTTATCATGCAAAAAGAAGTGAAAAGAAAGCTGGGATGGCAATACTTACATTGGACAAAATATACTAAAACAAAGACTGGAACAAGAGACAAAGAAGGATTCTGTATCATCATAAAGGGAACAATCTGAAAAGAAGATATAACAACTGTAAAAAACTTATGCCCCTAATGTTAGAGCACCTAAATACATAAAGAAGCAGTCACAAACATGAAGAAAGTAATTGATAGTAACACAAAAATAGTAGGGGACTTTAACATCCCACTTACATCAATGGATAGATCACTTAATAGAAGATAAACAAGGAAATTGTGGCTTTGAATGATGCAATGGACCAGATAGTTCTCACAGATATATTCACAACATTCCATCTTAAAAGAGCAGAACACACTTTCTTTTCAAGTGCACATGGGATATTTTCCAGAATGGATCACATGTTAAGGCACAAAACAAGTCTCAACAAATTAAAAATATTAAGGTCACACCATGCATCTTTTGCAACCAAAATGCTATAAACTAGAAATCAATCACAAGAAAAAAACTGGAAAGAACACAAATATATGAATTTTATATAACATGCTACTGAACAATGAATGGTTCAAACAAGAAATGAAAGAGAAAATTAAAAAAAAAAATACATAGAGACAAATGAAAGGGAAAATAGAACAATCCATCTTTGGAATGAAAGCAAAGCTGTTCTAAAAGGGAAGTTTATAGCAATAAAGACCTACTTGAACAAGCAAACAAAACAAAACAAAAACTCAAATAAATAACAAAACCTTACACCTAAAGGAGCTAGAAAAAGAACAAACAAAACCAGTAGAAGGAATTAAATAATAACACTTAGAGTAAAGATAAATGAAATAGAAACTATGAAAGTAATAGAGCAGATCGATGAAATCTGAAGCTAGTTCTTTGAAAGGATAAAGAAAACTGATAAAACTTTAGCCAGACTCATCAAAACATCCAAAAAGAAAAAGAAAAGACAGAGCTCAAATAAACAAATGAGAAATAAAAGAGGAGAAATAAAATGACATCACAGAAATACAAAGGATTATAATACAATATTATGAAAAATTATATGCTAACAAACTGGAAAATCTAGAAGAAATGGAGAAATTCCCAGAAACATATAACTCTTCTCTTTATCTGGAAGACATGAAAAAACTTGAACAGAATAATCACCAGCAATAAAACTGAATCAGTAATCAAAAAACTCTCAAGAAACAAAAGTCCAGGGATAGATGGAGTCACAGGTGAATTTTACCATATATTTAAATATTTTTCTCAAATTATTCAAAACATTAGAAGAGGAAGGAAAGCTTCCAAATTCATTGTATGAGGCCAGATTTACCCTGATACCAAAACCAGATAAAAAGATTACAAAAAGTGAGAATTACATGCTGTTATCTCTGATGAATACAGATGCAAAAATCCTAGAAAATATAGCCAACTGAACCCAACCATACATTTAAAAAGCCATTCACCACAATCAAGTGTGATTTATTCCTGGGATCCAAGGGTTCAATATTCACAAATCAATCAACATGATACATCACATCAATAAGAGAAAGGATAAAACCTATGTGATCACTTCAATAGATTCAGGAAAAAAATTTGACAAAGTACATCCATTCATGATAAGAAAAAAAAAAAGCTCAACAAAGTAGACTTAGAGGGGACATGCCTCAACATACTAAAGGTCATATGAAAAACCATAGTTAACATACATAATGGTGAAAAACTGAGAGCTCTTCCTCTAAGATCAGGAACAAGACAAGAATGTCCACTCTCATCACTCTAGTTCATCATAGTACTGGAAGTCCTAGTCACAGCAATCAAACAAGAAAAGCAACAAAAAGCATCCACATGGGTAAGGAAGAAGTCAAGCTGTCACTATTTGCAGATGAAATATTATTAAATATAGAAAATCCTAAGGACTTCACCTAAAAACTACTAGAACTAATAAATGAGCTTAGAAAGATCACAGAATACAAAATCAATACATAGAAATCCATTGGATTTCTATACACTAATCAAGAAGTAGCAGAATGAGAAATTAATAAAAGTGTTCCATTTACAATTTCACCAAAAATAATAAAATACTTAGGGATAACCTTAGCCAAGGATTAAAAGTCCTGTATTCTGCAAACCATTTAACATTTAGGACAGAAATTAAATATGACACAATAAATTGGAAAGATATTCCATGCTCATGGATTGGGAGAAAAATATTATTCAAATGTCCATACTACCCCAAAGCAATCTACAGATTTAATGAAATCCCAATCAAAATACCAACAGCATTTTTCCCAGAACTGGAACAAATAACCATAAATTTGTATGCAACCACAAAAGACTCCCAAAGTCAAAACAATCTTAAAAAGAAGAGCAACTGGAGGTATGACAATGCTAGATTTCAAGATATACTACAAAGTGGTAGTATCAAAACAGTATGGTACTGGCACAAAAATAGAAAAATAGATCAACATAATGAAGAATCCAGAAAGAAATCCATGATTGTGTGGTCAATTAGTCTATTACTAAAGAGGCAAGAGTATGCAATGGCAAAAAGAGTGTCTCTTCAACACATCGTGCTGGGAAAAATGGACAACTACATGCAAAAGAATGAAAATGCACCATTTTCTTACACCATATATAAAAATAAACTCAAAAATAGATTAAAATCCTAAATGTCACACCTGAAACCATAAATGTTTAAAAAGAGATCATAGGCAGTAATCTCCCTGACATTGGCCATAGCAACATATATGTTTCCTGAGACAAAATAAACAAAAGCAAAAATAGACTACTGGGACTACAACAAAATAAAAAGCTTCCATACAAACAATCAATAAAAGTAAGAGGCAACATAATAAATGGGAGAAGATATTTGTAAATGATATATTCAATAATAGGTATAAAAATATATAAGAATTATATAAAGATTATACAACTGAAAAAGAATTATATAACTGAACAATATGTAAGAATTATACAACTGAACACCACAAAAAATCTAATCAAAAATTGGCAGAAGACAAAACAAAATGGTCAGAAATATGAAGAGACATTTCTCCGAATAAATCATACATATGGCCAACAGACACGTGAAAACATGCTGAATATCACTAATCATCAAGGGAATGAAAACAAAACCACAATGAGATAACATCTCACATGGGTAAGAATGGCTAAAACAAAAAACACAAGAAAAACAAGTATTGTACCACAGGTGGGATGCAAGCAGGTGCAGCTACTGTGGAAAACAGTATGCATGTTTCTCAAAAAGTAAGAATAGAATTACCTTGGGGCACCTGGGTGGCTCATTCAGTTGAGTGACTGACTTCGGCTCAGGTCATAATCTCATGGTTTGTGAGTTCAAGCCCTGCGTTGGGCTCTGTGTGGACAGCTCAGCGCCTGGAGCCTGCTTCAGATTCTGTGTCTCTCTCTCTCTACCCCTACCCCCCCTCAAAAATAAATAAATATTTTTAAAAATTAATAGAATTACCTTATGATCCAGGAATCACACTACTGGGTATTTACCCAATGAATAAGAAAACACTAATTCAGGGGTGCCTGGGTGGCTCAGTTGGCTAAGCTTCTGACTTTTAATTTTGGCTCAAGTCATGATCTCATGGTTTGTGAGTTGGAGCCTGCATTGAGCCCTGCATCAAGCTCCACGCTGATAGCGCTGACACTGTGGAGCCTGTCTGGGATTCTCTCTCTCTCCCTCTCTCTGCCCCTCCCCTGCTCATGTGTACTCTCTCTCAAAATAAATAAATAAACTTTAAAAAAAAAAAAACTAATTCAAAAACATGTTTATCCCTATGTTTATTGGAGCATGATTTATAGCCAAATTATGGAAGCAACCCAAGAGTCCATCCAAAGATAAATGGATAAAGAAGAGGATATATATAATGGAATATTACTCAGGCATAAAAAAGAATGAAATATTGCCATTTGCAACAGGAAGGATTGATCGAGAGGGTACACTGGTAAGTGAAATAAGTGAGTCAGAGAAAAATAAATACCATATTATTTCACTCATATGTGGAGTTTGAGAAACAAAAGAAAAAGAAAAAAAACAAACAAAAAACCCAGACTCTTAAATATAGAGAACAAACTGATGGTTAGCATAGGAGAGGTGGGTAGAGGGAATGGGTTAAATAGGCAAAGGGGATTAAGAGTACACTTATTGTGATGAGCACTGAGTAAGGTATAGAATTGTTCATTCACTACATTGTACACCTGTAACTACTATATCACTGTATGTTAATTATATTGGTATTAAAACACACACACACACACACACACACACACACACACACACACACATAGGACAGAGTTGGATGATTTCAAGATTACTGTGAAGCAACTGCATCAAACAGTGTTGTGTTTGTCTAAGGATAAACACACGGATCAATGGAGCAGAAGAAAGTCTCAACCCACACATAGCTTGTCACTTTATTTTTAACAAAAAGTAGTAAGTCATTTCTACAGATTTGGAGAAAGAGAACAAGAGTTTAACATGTCCAAACACAAGTATTGGGTAACTTAAGCAAACTAATTTAAACAGAATTTGTAGCAGAAGCCATTTTTTCATGAAAATTTAAAAATGAATGTAACCCAGATTGAAATATCACAAATTTTAAACTAGTTAATTTGGCTCAATTTCCAGAATAGAATAACCAAGGGCAAAGATTTTCTCTTCTCTACATATTTTACAAATATATGTAAATGAATAATCAATCTGTTTAATTTTTATTTTGAGCAGAATGTTGAATGTCCATCTAATATATCTCATCGGTTAATTAAATGAATTCAGAACTCTTCTTTACTACTACATGTGCTATTGTGTATTATATCAATGAATGTAGTCATTTCTACAATGTAATGCCATGCCATGCTTGTTAGAAAACATGTTTGTTAATAAAAAAGACACAAAGTGAATATTATGAGATATTGTCCTTAATTTTCTTCCAGTACTCATCAATGTACAAATCAAAACAGCAGCCTCACCACTAACATATTCCAATAATATGTTGAATTTTTTTATGTCAAAATGCTACGTATCATCTACTAAAATATTTTTATTATACTTTAAGGATTAGAAACATGACTTACAGCATATTTTTGTTTTTAAATACACACAGGCTGGCTGGGAAGTTGGCAGAGTAGGAGGACTCTAAGCTCACATCATTCAAAGGATACAACTAGATAACACTCACATCAACATAAATAGCCCAGAAAATTAATGAAGACTGGCAGAACAAACTCCAGAACTAAAGGGAGAGAAAAAGCCAATTGAAAAAGGTAGGAAGTGCAAAGATGCAGTCTGGGAATGAAACAGACCCTATCTGTACACAGTGGGGAGGGAGCCAGTGGCACAGAAAAGGGTGAAAACAGACTTTCACATTGAGGACCCCAGTAATAGGGAGGACAAATCCCCATAACACTTGCCTTTGAAAGCAAGAGGGGCTGAATTTCATGAGTTCTTATAACTGGTGGGACTTAAAGCCTGGAATTTAAAAATCAGCATGATTGGCTCTGGGAGAGCCTGAAGGGCATTAGGAAGCAGAATCCTTGCACTCTTAGAGAGATCAGGACAAACAACCCATGCAGATACAGCTTAGAACCATCAATTTGAAAAACAGGGGCAGACAGGAGGGAGAGTGATTTACTCAAATCAGTGACAGGAATCACAGGGAGACCCCTCTAGGAAGAAAGGAGCTTGCAGTCACCGTTTCCCTCCCTATTGCCCAACATAAGCAAGGGCCATCTGCAGGAACCAGCATTGTCCACACTCTTAACCTAACATGCTTGCACTAAGCATTGCCCCTGACACCCCACAGCTTCCAGAAATCCATCCTTCAGTTTCAATCTTGTCTTATCCCCTTGCTATGAGCCCCTCCCCCACAAGACCAGTGGAAACACTGCCAACATCACATCTTCCGACCTGCATGTTTTTTTTTTTAATTTTTGACGTTCATTTTTGAGAGAGAGAGAGAGTGAGAGAGAGAGAGAGAGAATGAGAGAATGAGAATGAGTGGCGGAGGGGCAGAGAGAGAGAGGGAGACGCAGAATCCCAAGCAGGCTCCAGTCTCTGAGCACAGAGCTTAACTCACGCCTCAAACTCCTGAGCTGTGAAATCATGACCTAAGCCGAAGTCAGATGCTTAACCACCTGAGCCACCCAGGCGCTCCTGATCTGCATATTTTGCAGAGCCTCAGTTCCAGCAGCAGTGGGGATAGGTCTCATTTCACAAGCAGACCACCACACATCTTGTTAAAATGCATCCCATCTCTGCTGGGGACCAAACACTGCCTGTGATAGGCAAAGAGAGCTTATGCACACAACTGTATTGAAGGCAAAAGAGGCTAAGACTCAACAGCAGAGCACATGCCACACACATAGGAAACACTCCCTGAAGCTCCAGGCTCTGGGGAACAGGTGACACTGCACTGCAGGCCACAACAGGACCTCTTCCTCATTAGGCTATTATCCTTAAGAGCATAAGAAGCAGCTGACCTTCCTAACACACAGAAACAGATACAGAAAGTCAGACAAAATGAGTACACAGATACATATTTCCCAAATGAAAGAACATGACAAAACCACAGCAAGAGACCTAAGCACAACAGATATAACTAATACACTTGATAGAGAATTTAAAGAAATATCATAAAGAAACTCACTTAACTTAAAAAAAAAAGAGTGGAGGACATCACAAAGATAAAAAAGATAACACAAAGATAAAAAAGATAAAGATAAAAAAGAACCAGTCAGAGAAAAGAACACAATAAATGAAATTTAAAATACACTTGATGGGAAAAATAGGCTAATGAAGCAAACTTAGAGGTATGAATAATCTAGAAGGTAATGGAAAATAACGAACCTGAGCCAAGGAAAGGAATGGAAATCATGCAAGCTGAGAATAGTTTTACGGAACTTAGTGACTCCATCAACTGAAATATTATTCCATTATAGGGATCTCAAAAAAAAAAAAACCGAGAAAGAAAGGGGGAAGAACATTTATTTGGAGAAACAATAGCTAAAATTTCTCAAATCTAGGGAAGGAAACAGATGTCTAGATACAGGAGACACAGAAATCCCCCACAAAAATTCAATACAAGGAGGTCCATATCAAGACACACAGTAATTAAAATAGCAAAAGAGAGCAATAAAGAAAGAAATTTAAAGTAGGAAGAGAAAAGAAGACAGTTACATAAAAGGGAAACCCCATAAGGCTATCCACAGATATTTCAGCAGAAACTTTCCAAGCCAGAAAGGACTGGCGTGATATATCCAAAGTGCTGAATGGGAAACATCAGCAGCTAAGAATACTCTATCCAGCAAGGCTATCATTCAGAATAGAAGGAGAGACAAAGACTTTCTCATACCAAAAAAGCAAAAACCAAAACAAAACAAAAGGAATTCTTGACCTCTAAACCAGTCCTAAAAGAAATCTTAAAGGGAACTCTTTGAGGGGAAGGGAAAGACCATAAGTGATAAGATGAAAAGTAAAAAACACAAAAGCAGTAAATAGAAATGTTTATGCAAAAATCAGCCAAGGGGTTCATAAAATAAAAGGATGTAAAATACAATACTATATATCTAAAACATGGCAAGAGAGAGAATAAAAAATGGGTTCAAACTTAAGCACCCATCAACTTATTATTGACTGCTATATGCAGAAGATATTCTATACAAACCTAATGGTAACCACAGTCAAAAGCAAATAATAGATATGCAAAGAATAAAGAGAAAAGAGTCCAAATGTATCATTATAGAAAGCCAACAAACCATGAATGAGAACAAGAAAAGAATCAGAAAAAAAAGCACTACAAAACAACCATAAAACAAGTGACAAAATGGCAAAAAATAAATACTTACCAATAACTACTTTGAATGTAAATGGACTAAACATACCAAGCAAAAGACATATAGGGTGACAGTTGGATAAAAAAACAAGACCCATCTATATGCCACCTACAAGAGTCTCATTTCAGGCTGAAAGACACCTACAGATTGCAAGTAAGAGGACGGAGACATATTTATTATGCAAATGAGTGTCAAAAAAAAAACCCTCGAAACCCAAGTCAGAATGGCTATACTTATATGGGAAAAAATAAACTTAAAACAAAGACTGTAAGAAAAGACAAAGAAGGACACTAAATAATAATTAAAAAAAGGGACAATCCAACAAGAGGGTATAACAATTGTAAATACTTATGCAACTAATGTGGAACACCCAAATACAGAAAACGGTTAATAAAAAAACATAAATAACTGATAGTAATACAATAAGAATAGGGGACTGTAATAGCCCTCTTTGATGGATGGATCATCCAAACAGAAGATAAATAAGAAAAGAGTGCTTTGAATAACACCCTGGGCCAGATGGACTTAACAGACATAGTCAGAACATTCCATCCTAAAACAGAATACACATTCTCTTCATGTGTACACGGGACACTCTCCAGAATAGATCACATATTAGCTGACAAAGTCAGTCTCGACAAATTCAAAAAATCAAAGTCACACCATGCATCTTCTGACCACAATACTATGAAACTAGAAATCAACCACATGAAAAAAAGCTGAAAAGACCACAAATATATGGAGGCTAAACAACATGCTACTAAAGAATGAATGAATCAACCAAGAAATCAAAGAAGAAATTTAAAAAATTACATGGAAATAAATTAAAATGAATGATCCAAAATTTAGGGTATATAGCAAAAGTGGTTCTAAGGGGAAAGGTTATAGTAATACAGGCCTATATCAAGAAGAGAAAAAAAATCTCAAATAAACACCTAAACAAAGGAGCTAGAAAAAGAACAAACAAACCCAACCCCAGCAAAAGGCAGAAAAATAAATATTAGAGAAGAAATACATGATATAGAAACTAAAAAAAACACAAAAAACCAATAGAACAGATCAATAAAATGAGGAGCTGGTTCTTTGAAAAGATCAACAAAATTGATAAACTTTTAGCCATATTCATTAGAGAAAGAGAAAAAGAGAGAACCCAAATAAACAAAATCACTAATGAAAAAGGATAACAACCAACAGCACAGAAATACAAACAATTGTAACAATAGTATGAAAACCTATATGCCAACAAATTAGCCAACTTAGAAAAAAGTGAGAAATTCCTAGAAAAATATTACTTACCAAAACTAGCAGGCAGAAACAGAGAATTTTAACACATCAATTACCAGCAATAAACTTGAATCTGTAACCAAAAAATCCCAAAATACAAAAGTCCAGGATCAGACAGCTTCACAGGTGAATCTATCAAACATCTAAAGAAGTGTGATGGGGCGCCTGGGTGGCTCAGTCGGTTAAGCGGCCGACTTCGGCTCAGGTCATGATCTCGCGGTCTGTGGGTTCGAGCCCTGCGTCGCGGTCTGTGCTGACAGCTCAGAGCCTGGAGCCTGTTTCAGATTCTGTGCCTCCCTCTCTCTGACCCTCCCCTGTTCATGCTCTGTCTCTCTTTGTCTCAAAAATAAATAAACGTTAAAAAATTTTTTTAAGTAAGTGTTAATACTTATTCTATACAAAACACTGGTGAAAGAAATTCAAGATGACACAAAGAAATGGAAAGATATCCGCGCTCATGAATTGGAAGAACAAATATTGTTAAAATGTCTATACTACTCAAAGAAATCTACAGATGTAATACAATCACTATAAAAATGCCAACACCTTTTTTCACAGGATTAGAACAAACAATCCTAAAATTTGTATGGAATCACAAAAGACCTGTGTAGCCACAACAATCTTGAAAAAGAAAAACAAAACTGGAGACATCATAATTCCAGATTTCAAGTTATGCTACAAAG
This sequence comes from Felis catus, assembly GCF_018350175.1. Lineage (NCBI taxonomy): Eukaryota > Metazoa > Chordata > Mammalia > Carnivora > Felidae > Felis > Felis catus. The sequence goes on along the minus strand of NC_058368.1, from coordinate 31,138,785 downwards.
CCATAACAATTAAAACAGTATGGCAATGTCATGAAAATAGACACAGATCAATGGGATAGAAAGGAAAACCCAGAAATAAACCCACAATTATATGATCAATTAATATTTGACAAAGTAGGAATGAATATACAATGGAAAAAAGACCATCTCCAATAAATGGTATTGGGAAAACTGGATAGTCACATGTAAACGAATGAAACTGGACTTTCTTTCACCATACACATAATAAGATCAAAATGGATTAAAGACCTATATGGGAGACCTGAAACCATAAAAATGCTTGAAGAGAGCACAGGAAGTAATTTTTCTGACATTGTTTGGAGCAACAATTTTTGGATATGTCTCCTAAGGCAAGGGAAATAAAAGCAAAAATAAACTATTGGGACTATGTCAAAACAAACAGCGTCTGCACAGTTAAGGAAATAATCAACAAAATTAAAAGTCACCCTAATGAGTAGGAGAAGATATTTGCAAACAACATATCCAATAAAGTGTTAGTATTGAAAATATATAAGAACTGATACAACTCAATACCCCGAAATCAAAAACCTAATTAAAATAATGTAATTAATCTAAATAAAACATGAACAGACATTTCTACAAAGATGACATACATATGGCCAACAGATGCATGGAAAGATGTGCAGCATCACTCATTCTCAGGGAAATGCAAATCAAAACTACAATGAGATAGCACTTCACACCTGTCAGAATGGCTAAAATCAAAAACACAAGAAACAAGTATTGCCTGGTTGGTGGGAGTGCAATTGGGTGCAGCAAGTGTGAAAAACACTTTGGTCATTCCTCAAAATATAAAAACAGAACTACGCTATGACTCAGGAATCATACTACTGGGTATTTACATTACAAATACAAAGTACTAATACAGGGTCTCCTGGGTGGCTCAGTCAGTTAAGAGTCCAACTCTTGCTATCTGCTCAGGTTATGATCTCACAATCATGGACTTGAGCCCTGCATTGGGCTCTGCACTGAGTGGAGCCGCCTTTGGATTCTCTCTCTCCCTCTCTCTCTGCCCCTTGCCTGCGCACTCACACTCTTTTTCTCTCAAAATAAATTTAAAAACTTTAAAAAAAACACTAGAGGGAAGATCAGTAATACATGATTATACATAGTATGTCTTATGTAACATCAATAGATATATGTACATGCTTAATATTCATGAGAAAGATCAGTGATGCACGATTATACATAGTACTTGGGAACACGCAATGTACAATTATGAGTCAAAGTTATGAATTAGTGGAATAAATGAGGACATACTAGGTGAGCGCAGTACAAAAGTATGCAATATATGAATTACTTGGATGTTTATTGCAGCATTATCTACAATAGCCAAACTATGGAAGTAGGCCAAGTGTCCACTGAAGAATGAATGGATAAAGAGGTGGTAGTGCGTGTGTGTGTGTGTGTGTGTGTGTGTGTGTGTTAATATTATTCAGCCATAAAAATAACGAAATCTTGCCATTTGCAACAACATGGATACAGCTGGAGAGTATAATGCTAAGCAAAATCAGTCAGTCAGAGAAAGACCAATACCATATGATCTCACTTATATGTGGAATTTAAGAAACAAAACAAAGGAGCAAAGAGAAAAAAAAGGATACAAACCAGGAAACTTTTAACTATAGAGAACAAACTGCTGGTTACCATAGGGGAGGTGGGTGGGGTGAAATAGGGGTGAGGAGTAAAGATTACATTTATCATACTGAAAATACATACATACATGCATACATACATACATACATACACACACACACACTAGTCTTTCTTTGTTTGAATGTCTGTGTTGCAACAATTTAAAAAAAATTATTGCTTGTAAATCAGGAATCAAAAGCCATTCTTAGTCAGATAATAACCTCTTAAAGGAATCTTAACTGACTGTATTCTGCATTCAACTCATATTTACTAATTCAACACATATTTTTTAAGTCCTTCTAGTGACTTCAGGTTCGGGCAACAAACATGAATAATGAGCAAGAGCTGTTTCATGGAGTATAATATAGCGAAGCTGTCAAATAAATAAATTAAATAAATAAATGTATCTATGTAATAAAAACTGAATGAACACCAAGAGTAAATAATCTGAGTTAAAAATGGTCCAAGGACCTGAATAGACATTTCTGCAAAAATCACAGACAAATGGCCAATAGACACATTGAAAGATGTTTAACATCACTAATCAGCAAGGAAATGCAAACCAAAACCACAATAAGATACTGTCTCACACCTGCCAGAATGGTTAGTATCAAAAAGACCAGAAATAACAAGTGTTAGGGAAGATATGGAGAAAAAGAAACTCTCATGTACTGTCAGGGGGCAATGTAAATTGGTACAACCACTTTGGAAAACAGTATGGAAATTCCTCAAAAAAATAAAAAAAAATATAATGACCATGTGATCCACTTATTCCACTGCTGGGCATTTTCCTAAAGAAAAGGAAAACACTAATTCAAAACAATACATGCACCCCTATGTTTATTACAGCATTATTTATAAGAGCCAAGATATTGAAGCCATCTAAATGTGAACTGACAGATGAATGGATAAAGAAATATCTATCTATATCTATATCTATATCTATATCTATATCTATATCTATATCTATCTATATATATACACACACACGATGTAATATTACTCAAGACATAAAAAAGAATGAGATTTTACCATTTGCAGCAGCATGGAATGACTTATAGAGAAAGTAATATACCATAGAGAAAGTATGAGATAGATACCGTATGATTTGATCTGTACATGAAATCTAAAACAAAATAAAACAAGTGAACAAAGAAAAAGCAGAAATGGACCCATAAATACCAAGAATAAACTGGTGGTTGCCAATTCCAAGTGTAGCATCACTGTTCCCTTTCTTAGTTCTCAAATTTAATTTCTCCTTAGTTGATATTTGAATCCAACTTCACAGACCAAATATGCTATACATTTTTATGACTACTCCTAAAACTTTTAGATACAAATCCTTTATCGTATACTTAAAAGGGCTTTTAAAGGACATCCAATTTATTTTTGATGTCCTGAGGGGGGAAAAGTATTGCTGGAATCTGATACACACTTAATAAAATGTTTTGTTTTCTCAATTAAAACAGCTACGAAGAAGTCAGAGAAAGTGTTTCTCTTTATTCTAACTAAAAGTGTCATGTCTTAAATTTTGTAGAAAAATGACAAAAAGGACAAAAACTATTACGATAAATATATCAATAAACTCCTTTTTTAAACCAATTTTGGATTCTCTTAAGAATAAGTGTTATTCTTACGCCATCATTTGATCCTTCTTCATGCTGAGTACACATCACTGAAGCCACTGAATTGTTCTATTCTTCCAAAATATCCACATCTTTCCTTGTTGTTTAAATGCCAATGAAATTAAATGGAAGATTAAGGAATATTTCCTGCCTTATTAATGCTAATTTTTTTCCTAAAAGTTTCAAGGCAGGCTATAATCACACATTAACCCAGCCTCCACAGCAAACTTCCAGAGGTCCTACCCAGTGTATGTAAAATCCCAGCATGTGACATCATTTTAGTACCACAGCCTTGATTTCCTAGATTTGTAATCCTAAATTTGTGGTCGATCTTTCAGGAAAATGTTGATGGCTCAGAGAGTGTTGTCTTATCATTTTCCTCAGTACCATTTTTTTTTCTTTTTTTTCCTAAGAAGCATGTTTGACTAATCTCCTCTTCAGAGAATCTTTACCTCTGGCCATTGGGGGTAATATTTGCTTATTGCTTAAAAATGATGGCAAGATTCAAACAGTTCTTCATTCTTCCCAATTAAAAATAAGAGCCACCTTACTTTTAATATGGTAATGTCCTAAAAGAAATGTGTGTTGTCTTTCAGCTTTAACTTGCTCAGAATGCTTGGATAGAGACATTAGTAAAAACTACATGCAGTTCTGTATTATAGGCATTGTGTCTTATGATAAATTTCCAGCTGTGTTGTTTTTTTTTTCTTTTAAATCAGTTAAATATAGCTGTCTGTGTTTCTGACTTTTTGAGTCTTGAAAGGCTATAATTTGGAGTTTCAGATAAGCTTTTAATGTGTTTAATTTAGTTAGTAATCTAAATTTCTGTTGGATTCCTCAATAACAATGCGTTGACGGGGGTCATCAAAAAAGCTACATTTTGCCTCCATCTAAGAGGTTTGAAGAAATTGCTTGGAAATTAATACCTAGGTTAATAACTATGATGTTGCCATATATGCACTATCTATTAATGCAATTTGACAACTTTTTACCGTTTGGATGATTACTTGTGACACATAGCAATAATTCAAAGTACAAATAGATATTTCAGGGACAGGAATCAAAATCTGAGAAGTATGTATCTGGAATCCTTTACTTATTTTCAGTTGAAATTAGAGAATGCTACAGTTGTTTCATATTCTTTTGTTTGTAAAACACAAATCAAATATATATTAATTTTTGTGCAACATTAGTTTTATATGCATATATTTTCGTACTACTTAAAGTCTACTGTTGTATCTGTTCCTTCCTTTACAATTAATTTACATTATTTTTTTACATATTTATTTTGGGGGGGGGGCAGAGTGCAAGTGGGAGAGGGGCAGAGAGAGAGGAGACACAGAATCCCAAGCAGGCTCCAGGCTCTGAGCTGTCAGCACAGAGCCCAATGCAGGGCCTGAACCCACAAACCGTGAAATCGTGACCTGAGCTGAAGTCGGATGCTTAACCAGCTGAGGCACTCAGGTGCCCCACAATTAATTTACATTTAAAGATAATATAGCATTACTGAAAATTCTTATTAGGACCAGATGCATTTTCAGCAACATTTTATTTTTGTGAAACTTCAAACATAAGTTTATTGCTATTTATTTGCAATCTTTTCAATGTGATATGTCATAAAATCTTATCATAGAGACTATTTAGCTTCATAGGGCACTTTAAAACCATAGGAGGAAATGTGATCTTCACATTCAAAAAAGGTAGGGGTTCATATGTTGAGTCTGGCTCTTCCTAGCTGAGTGTCACCTAATCTCTCTAAGCCTGAGAATTCTTCTCGTGTAATGCTTGAAATTTTAGGTAATAACAACAATAATCTTCAAACTCCAGGAGCTAGGAGCCTCTGATCCACTGTATATATGAAATAATTACAACCCCTTGTGTTGTAAATTAATAATTTCACTGTCTTCTCTCAATTAGCTGATAAACTTGATGAGGGCCTAATACTAAGATTGCTCACAATGTCTAGCATAGAACTAAAAGTAGGAGTTCAATAAACTCTTTACTTACTGATCAATTGGACTCCAGGAGAGGCAATTTAAACTTTAAAATGTTTTAGGTTGACTTTGGGAATATGCAACCATGTCAGGGTTCCCAATACCATTGTAAGATTAGCTGATTTGCTATGAGGATTCCTAGGACTCAGAAAAACTGTTGTACTCATGGTTATAGTACATTACAGGGAAAGGATACAGTTTAAAATCACCAAAGGGAAAGTCAAGTCCATGCACAAGAGTTCAGTGGTGCCCTCCCAGCAGAGTCACAGGAGTACTTGCTAAGTTCTCCCAGCAAAAACATGAGACTGGACACATATGACAATATGACATATATATGAAGTGTTGCCAACCACAGAAGTTCACTCGGGCCTTGGTGTCCAGTTTTGTATTAGGGATCAGCCACCTAGGCATGTAGTACCTGCATGACTGACCCTAGCTACTCAGATTCCAGTCTTACCACACTCCACTTCCCCAGACATAAAACAGGTGTTCACCATAAATCACACTGTTAGGATACCTTATCTGGTCAAGTTGGTAGGGCGTGACTCAGTGTCTCAGGGATACAAAAACAGATATTTCCCATCAATATAGTGTGACCTAAGGAAGGCATCAGACATATAAAATCATTCTTCTCAAGCAGAATAGATCAAGGTCTAAGAGATTATATCCCACGAGTCTAACAGAGGCCAGTCCTGAAGACAAACATTTCTTGGAAATGTGCAGAATATCGAGTTAACTCAGTCTTGCCCAGTAATAATTGATATAATGGAAAATTTTTAAAATCTTTAAGGGCATTAATTGAAAATTATTCCTCCTACTGTTTCCTCATTTATCTACATCCTCTGAAAATAAGTAATCTTGTTTTCTGATGTGCTTTCTCAGATACTTGTACGTATCTTCCTCTTTTACATAACTTTCTATGAAATGTTTGGTGCTTATTCTAATCAACAGTAATAATACCTAGAGACCTTTCCATATTGCAGCAGTAATATCTAGAGATCCGACCATATTAGCACATTAATAAACAACCTCATTATTTTCTATGACTACATAATTTTCCATTTCGTAATTATACCATAATTAATTTAAACCCATCCTCTATTTACACGTATGTAGATAGTTTCCAATATTTTGCCTTAGAAATAATGATTCAATGAATAGTCAATGTACATATGAAATTTTAAAAACAGGTGAATATATATGTAGGATATATTCTTACAAGTAGAGTTTTTGCATCCATTTTGGTATGTATTCCAACTGGACTCCTGTTAAAGTTTGCTAATTTGCACTCAAACCAGGTTGTGATCATGATGACACTAAATCAAAGGTTGCCAATATTAATTATAAATCTCTAAATTAAGCAACATTGTAAGGTATAAATATGAAACATCATATTACCACCAAAGCAAGAAAATCTTAGTAAAAACTATTTATTTATTGAAAATTAATTTTCATTTTTTGTTTTTGAGAGAGACAGCAAGAGGACGGGCAGAAGGAGAGAGAGAGAATCTTAAGCAGACTCCAGGCCCAGCATGGAGTTTGATCCCATGTGAGGTTTGATCCCATGACCATGAGATCTTGACCTGAGCTGAAATCAAGAGTCAGATGCTTAACTGAATGAACCACCCAGGCACCCCACAAATTTAATATAGTATTAAGTATAGCATTAATACGAATCTAGAGAATTAAGAGAGGGTACTTTTTTCCCTTTTTTGATTCTTTTTTTTTAATTCTATAATCCTTCTTATATCAGAAAAAGCACTATTACCAGTGTTTTTGTGATTGAGTTTTCCAGTATTGATCTCTCTCAGTCACATGTGAGTCAATAAATAAAGTAATAGTTGTATCCAGGTCAGATGACTAAACATAAAAGAATAAGTTACTGTGAACTTTAAATTCAGCCATTAAAGTGACTGTTGAGATTAAAGCTTCATGAAGTTGTACAGTTTCCTACAAGGAGAATCTTTGCCTAGAAAGAGAAGATTTTTCTCTAAATGAAGATAGAAAAAAAGCTATTTTACATATAGTAGAATCATATTTTTAACTACTTTTAGCTAGAGTGTGAAGAAAACATTTCAGGAATATAAGCTCATACTGTCTTCATTTTGATGGCATATGTGACCATTTTGTGTGGTCCTATGGTTTTTGTCATGACAATGGTTTCTTTATTTCCCCTTGTCATTGTCATTTCTGACACAAGAACAAGTCATCAGAATTTTAATATCATGTATAAATTTTCAGTGATTTTGGCTAAGCTAAATTGCCAGCAGTCTGCATTATCGTAATTCTCTCTTTGCAAGTCTCACAGCTGCAAGGTTTCTTGTTCATGACAAGTTTCGTGAACATGTTTCTCCTTGTTGGAACTTCTTCTAGACCGGATGGCTACCTGTGGCATATTTTTATGAACTGTAAAGGAAATCATTTAAAGGTTTCAATGCTCTGAGATTTTTTCACTCTGGTGATTTGTATGTATCAAGTCTTTCACACCTTACTTGGGTTCAGATTTTGAATTGTAAAAAGTTTATCAATAGCAAGTATTTTAGTTTTCGTATTTAATTCTATCAGAAGAAAAAATACATTTGTCAATATCTCCGGAGCTAGATACTTAATCAAATTAATTATTGTGATTCTTTGCCTTTTTTTTTATCTAAAGTAGTTGGTAGTGTTTTATGTATTTACTTTTTTAACTTTTAGGGAGCCACTATGCTTTTGATTAGTTAGTAGTAGTAAGTTGGAATATTTACTTCCTGCCTACATATCCACTTCTTTTCTTCTTCTTCTTCTTCTTCTTCTTCTTCTTCTTCTTCTTCTTCTTCTTCTTCTTCTTCTTCTTCTTCTTCTTCTTCTTCTTTTGAGAGAGATTGCATGTGTGCACATGTCAGAGAGAGAGAGCAGGGGAGGGGCAGAGGGAGAGGGAGACAAAGAGAGAGAATCTTAAGCAGGTTCCACACCCAGCATGGAGCCCAAGTGGGGCTCCATCTCACAATAGTGAGATCATGACCTGAGCTGAAATCAAGGGTTGGATACTTAACTGACGAGCCACCCAGGCGTCCCCTCTTCTTCTTCATTATTATTATTATTATTATTATTATTATTATTATTATTATTATTTTGTAATGTTTATTTATTTCTGAGAGAGAGAGACAGAGTGTGAGCAGGAGAGGGACAGAGAGACAGAGAGGGATACACAGAATTGGAAGCAGGATCCAGGCTCTGAGCTGCCAGCACAGAGCCCAACGCAGGGCTCAAACCCATGAACCGTGAGATCACGACCTGAGCCGAAGTCGTATGCTTATCCAACTGAGCCACCCAGGCGCCACTTCTTTATTTTTAATTGAGATTTTACTAAATGTCTCTTTAAAAATTTTGAGAGTGATTTTTTTTTGTTTTTGAATTACAGAGGAGGAACATCTGATAAAATTATTTTAAATCCCAAAAGCATTAAACAAAGGTCTGAATCTTCCCTGAATATCAATAAATGGGCTTTTTCTTTATAAGGAAGGGATGACAATTCTTCCTTCGCAGATTCTCTCAATTTTCTTTGACATGTATTACTCATATTCATGCTGTTTCTCCTCTTTTTCAAAAGTAATCCTTCCCTCAGTAGTGGATTTACCCATCTATTTTCTGTTTTGTCTTCCTACCTTAACACTTGTTGGAAACTTTAAGAGGTTTGGATGCAAATACACTCCCATCTCACATTAATCCTGAGAATGTCTTTCCACATCTTTAAAAATGGTGACAATAATATTGTCATAGTCCTTTTGGCCTGCTGTAGCAAAAATACCATTGGGTGGATTATAAACAACATTTCTCATAGTTCTGGAGGCTAGGAAGTTCAAGATTGAGGCACCAGCAGATTTGGTGTCTAGTGAGGGCTTGTATCCTGAATCATAAATGGCCATCTTTTCCTGTGTTCTCATAGTGCAGAAGGGATAAGGGAGCTCTCTGACATCTCTTTTATAAGAGAACTAACCCCATTTGAGGTCTTCACCCTCTGACCTAATATTAACCATTCCCCACCCCCCAAAAAAGTTCCACCTCCTAATACATTAAGGGTTAGGATTTCAATATATGAATTTTATGGGGATGCAAACATTCAATCTATAGTAAATATCAACCATTCTCTTTGGTGATATCATAAAAATACATCAAAAAGTACTGAGAACATAGTAGGCATTTGTAAAATAATTATTTCCTTGTTCGATGAGAATTAATGAAACGAAAACATAATTTGAGGCAGTATATCCAGATCATATTTGTACTGGTATTTTAGTCGACCTTGGTTTCCAGTAATTGACCAAGAGCTACATACGGCCTTACTTTCTAGGCTGAGAGGTTATTTGACATCTTTCCTGCTGAGGCAATCAGTAGTAGTCATGCAGGAAGCTTGGCATTTAAGGCAAGCTAGAAATCCAAAAAATTTTCCATTTGGAAAAATGGTTCATAGAATAGCAGGACTCTTGTTATTATGAAGAAAAATTTCTTCTTCTGGTGGCCTGAGGAAAGTTGGGGATTATTTTGAGCAATGAGTTTGACTTTGCTCTACTGATTTTTCCTTCTAAAGTCTTTAGTGCCTATGTAATATGCAGCTTCCCTAAAGATTCAAATAATAAGGTAATAAGGATATATAGAGCTTTGATGAAAATAACTATTCAAATAATATTTTTTAAAGGCTAAAAGAATGAGAGTGTTCCAGAGAAGAAGTAAAAACCTTCTTATATTTTGGAGTAAGTCCATTTAAGATCATTTCCACCTGTGATAATCTATCATTTTATAGATTACATGTAAAGTATAATGAATAATAATGATAAATGCTAATAGTTAAATTAGCATGATATGATCCAAGAGATTACTATATCTTTCCCCCAAGAGCAGGACTTAACATAATGTGCTTATTTGCTGGGTTTGAGATGAAGAAATGAGAAAAATAGTAGGCAACAGCCCAATTAGGGGCTGATACCACATTTGGGTACTCATAAAGTACATGCCCTTTATTGAGCATTTACCAGTGCCAAGCATTGTATGGAAAAAGTTCTTTAGCACATTTCATTTAGTTCTTTCAATATACTCATGAGATAGGTATAATTATCTATTCATAGTAGAAACATTAACTACATTTTCCAGATTTCACAGCAAATAAATTTCAAGAACAGGATTTTAACTATAATCAGTCTGATTCTATGACTGGAATTCATAACCATTTCAAAGCTAGTCATTATCCATATATCTGAATAAATATACAAACTTCTGATCTATGAACTATATAAAAGACTACTACTTTGACCTTGCCCTTAACATAAAAGTGTAGGGACCTCCATAGTCTCTCTTTTTTTCCTTTTTGGAAAGTTGGTGACTACAGTCTCCTCCCCTCTCCTCCTCAGAGTTTATTTGTCAACATCCAATCTTTCTCTCCACAAACAATGGTGACAAAGATGATCTTAACATTCCCCTTACCTTGCCTCACTTTATTCAGGTTTCCCTTTCCCTGGAGCATTTACTTCAGAAAACTTGCAACTGTAAATTTTCTCTGCATTTTTGATAGCATATAAGCTTTCTCCCAGCCTCTTGCAGGTTTTTCAACACAGAGAGGCTTTTCCCAATGCCCTGAAAACCATCTTTTTAAAATCTAAGCCCCAAAGAAGACAGTACCTCTATCGCTCTGTCTCTGTGGGGAGGCAGGAGCCCATTTTAGGCTAAGTCTAAGATCGGAGGCTAACTTAGGGTGGGTGCCAGTTAGCAGTCACAGATGCCCAATCACAGAGAAAAATACTTGCAAACACAGGAACAGCTCAATGTGCTCGATACCTCCCATTGATCAAGTTCCCACACTGTCCTCCAGTATGTTTCCCCAACACAGTGCTTAAAAACCCTCCTGATTTTGGTTTCACTAAAGTTGAGTTCATCTCCCTCCTTTATTATCATAGTCTTCAATAAAGTCTTCCTTGCCTATTTGTCCAGTGCAAGTTTTGCTTTGATAGTGGGAAAAGATAAAGATTGGCATGCTATTTTTAAAGAGTCACAGCCTTTTCTGGAGAGATGAACTTATGGAACTACTTTTTACGATCCTGTAAAGTGCATCATTCTTGAGTGCATCATTCAAATATCCTTTCTCAATGATGCCTTGTCTTACTTACCCATTCATAAATAATTATTCCTTTTTTGGTACATTGTCATATTTGATTTATAACCCTCTGGGTATACATGCTGTGGCTTCCCCATCAGAACATGCTGTGAAGACACTAACAGTGTCTTATGTAATAAGACAGAGTGAAGAACTATTGGAGACCTTTCCAATCACTGCATCACCCCCCTACACCTTGCTCTGCAAGATACTGAACAGTTCAGAAAGAGTTAACTAAATTCAAAAAGGCAGCATTGAAAGAAATTCACTTCTTTGTGAGACCCCAGGGCTGTATGGGCAAACTGGGATGCAAGCCATTACCAAAGAGAGAGATAAGAGGCACCAGGTGTGAGAAGTTGCCTTTGAGCAAAGTGCATTGTTTGTGAAAGTTACTCTACTGTTTTTCAAAAACACTAGTAAAGGACTGTTAACAGAACTGCCAGAAGATTTGCAAATCCCTGAAGGAGGAAGTTTTAGAATTCTGTTTGCCAATGGATTTCTGCTGTGCAGTCAGCATACACCATTATGTCCATATGCTGCCTGACTATGGGAATGAGAACTGTAGACAGATTGTCTACAGTCAGACCAGAGGAGAGAAGGCAGGGAATCCTTGGAATTCAAGGTTTCCAAGATGAGAGACTGAGGCAGTGAAAGACAAGAGAATGAGGCAGATGAAACTTGAGCTCTGGGTTTCTTGTGATCCCATCGGAGGACTTTAGTTCAATGTTGCTGATGGAAGAGTGGGACCACAAATAAAGGTGACTGGATTCTGTCCTATGTCAGCAAGGCCTGGTAAGACCTCCAGTGATGCACAGGACACCTTTTGAAAATGAGCTATGTCAACAGGGATGGCCAACAAAACAGGAGAGCCATCTCCCTCCCAAAGGCTGTTGGTCTACATAAAGAAACAGCTGTTGAGAAAGAATTACTCATGTAAGCCTTATTTTTCCTATTCCCCTCAAACCAGTCCAACACACCTCATAGTAAATGAGAGAGAAAATGGGTAGGGGGCATGAAAGAGCAGACTGCACTCCTCACTCCACCATAGACTGGTCTGCATGGGGTGAGAGGGTGAGTCTGAACCAGGACTGACAGTCTAAAAAAAATGTTTATTTATTTTTGAGAGAAAGAGACAGAATGTGGGCAGAGAGGGACAGAGAGAAAGGGAGACAGAGAATCAGAAGCAGGCTCCAGGCTCCGAGCTGTCAGCACAGAGCCCCATGCAGAGCCCAAACCACAAACGGTGAGATCATGACCTAAGCTGAAGTCAGATGCCCAACCTACTGACCACGCAGGTGCTCCAGTGCTGACAGTTTTAAGTGGGCATAGTCATTATTTCAGTACTAAATATGAGACTGCATAAATAATCAAAAGTGCCTGGGAATTGGTGCAACCAAATAGAAATATCAACTGATCCTACTACTCAGGGAAAATACTACATATATCAATTAGTTGAGACCTCACTGAGACCTACTACATCAGTTTTCATCCCCACCATCTACAATGTTCCTTTTACATACTTCATGAAGTATTTTTTTAATTAATTACTTGGAATACAATAAAGGTCCATGACTAAGAAATCAATTAGATAAATTCTCTCCCAGCTATACGACAGAATAACAAGGATACTAATGATCTTGACTAAATGTTCTACTGGTGGATAGTGCTGAAGTAACTGGTTTAATGTGGCTAAATTGTGCCTGATTCTGTGGTCTCTGCAAATACTGAGCCCTGAGTAGGGGGAGAAACAGGTATAAATATCAGCCATACATATCAACGCAGAAACAGCTACAGAAGGCAAATGGACAATTTGCAAAAAAGTTAGTATGGCCTCCTCCAGAGAGAGATATGTCCTGGAAAAAAAGGAATTGGAAGATAATCCTGCAATAAAAATAGAAACTGATTCATCCAACCTTTCACTTAGGAAGCATACGTTATTAGTTAAACATTTAAATATATGTATATACTTGTGTATTGAGAACATTTTGTGAGCCTTTGAACAAATTATTTTACCCACATACATGTTTATTGTATTGGAAGGCAACAAACATAAAAATCTCAAGTGAACTGAGATAAAAAGTGCATTTGCATCCTTCATTTCTTTTTCACAACATTTTTATTGGCTCACCTGGTGAAACAATGAACCTTGAAGTCACATCCCTTAATTCTGAATACGTCAATTAAAAATGGCCATACTTCCAGCTCTGCTTGAGTTTGTTCTTTATCTATGAAATAAGTGCAATAATGTTCTATTTCACCAGGGTGCTGTGAGGAATAACTAATAAAAATGACTGCAGCATATCCTTGTTAAAATAGAAGCGCTATGTAAATGCTAAGACCAAGGGTAATAAACTCACAAACAGGAGTGTGTTCACAACAAAGAGTAATACATTTGAATAAATAAATGACAAATATCCCATAAACAAACCAGAGAAACTTTACTGCTTAGGCAACTTTTAATAATTTTCAAGGGAATCTTCTCTGGGGGCAAGAGATTGATATTGACTCCTTTCAAAAGATCATTCTAAGTAAAAAAGGATTCCTTCTCTTCCTTACTACTAATCATGTACTAGTGGTAGCCAGAATAAAACAAAACAAAAAAAGCAAAAAAAAGAAAACAAAAACCTACTAAATTTGGTTCTAACCACTGACCACCAAGCAAATTAAACCGTCCATGTGTACTTCCCCTCTTTGCCACATGAAAAAATGCAAGATCCTGCTCTGGATCTATTCAGAGAGAAAAATGGTATTGCCCATTATAACAATAAAAGTCAGGTATGTGCAAAATATGTGTGTTTTATTTGAAACTCAGAGATGCTGTCTGTTGCAATACCCTATCAGGTAAGATCCCTTAACCACCTTATCATTTTTGGATTCAATTGTGGAAAGACGTAACTTCTCTATAATTCAGTTACCACCAAGCATTACTCTTGATTTGTATTCAGACAAAACGTGTCACAGAGAGGAATCTCTCCATGCTGACAATGCCTGGAAGCACATGTTCACATGCTAAGGGAAGATGAGCTGAACAGGAGTATCCACATCTACATTGTGTGGCATATTCCACTGGTTCAACTTTGTCCTCAGTCATGGATATTCCATTATTCCCTTTAGGTGGGCATTTGCATAGCTTCAACTTATGAGGAGCCTTTGAAAAAGTGTGGAAGTTGTCTGTTCTAGAGAGAGAAATTAGGAAGGAATACACTTTAATACTTAGACTTACTCCCTCAAACAATCCTGTGAAGAAATCTTATGAGGAAGTACTTTTGATGCCACTGCAAAATTGAGTTCAGTATTCCTGTATTTACCTGTGTCTTTTGTCTGACTATTTCAAGATTTCAAATGGCTTCACAAACTTCCACACTGTATTTCTTCCACCGCTACTATGATATAGGGGTGAATCGTCCACCTTCCCTCTAATACTTTTTTTAAACAGGGCAGGAAAGTTTTCTTTAAAGAATCTTTACAAGGAATGGCCAACCTGTTCAAAAATAGCTTCGCTGACAGCTTCACGCTTTTTCAGAACTGAACTTAAGCTATCCTTTTTTTTTTTTCTCTTTTAAGGCCCTGAAATAATTGGAAGAATATTTTTATTATAACATCCATCTGGAAAAGGAAGGCTGGGATACTATGAGAAGGGCCATTCTTTCTTGTGGTATTTTTGGCTGTGTCTCAGGGTGGGATGTTTGATATGTCATGAGAAAGATGGCCCTCATTAGATTTCCAGGCATTTGCACAGGCACCAGAAGAGCTCAAAGGGGAAAGATCAGCATCCGGTCAGTAACCCATAAAATTTCTCTCTTTTGACTTTTGGTTCTAATTCTTATAACAGCATTTTTTTCCTTTTTGTTAATATTCTTTAGTCTTCTTTTTCCTTTTTCTCTCTCTTTTTTTTTCTTTAAAGCTTTTTTACACTGAGTTTCTTAGTAGTCTAACCACATGCCCACAACCATGTGCCACTTTATAATAGTAATAACCCATGTTTATGCAAGATGGTTCCCTTAGGAGCTCTGAGTACTTCATAGATGCCATTCTGCTAAACCTGATAACTTCCCTGATGGATGGGCACACAGTATCTTCCAATCTTCCTGAATTATTAGACAGGGAACTGAGTTTAGAAATTTGTTCATGTTCATTTCCACCAATATTTTTGCTGGTTTACCATTCAAAAGTATGATATCACAAACAAGCATAAATGCAAGATTTAAACAGTATGGTCGTATTAGCTATATTAGTTTCTTTGTTATACGTACCTATGTCATACACTTGGAGAAATTCATGATATCTTGGCTGATATTAATGACAAACATTGGTTTCTGTTCATTAGTGTTTATCAAAGACTAAAGAGTATAATTTTTGTCTGGATTCATCTCTTTTTTGAATTGTCCAACAAACTCAGCTTTATTTGCAGTAACTAGCTACAAAGGATATTAATGTATGTGAATCAAAGTTTAACTTCAGCAAATTCAAATGCAGGTGTAAATTATTAGTCTTTAGGATTTAAGAGTAAAATAACAAATTCACACAAAAGTATGCATTTTAGGTACTGGACCTCTTTCAGTATCGTTTCTGGGTAACCATGGCTTAGGTACGACCATTTACATAAAATCTGTACTTGAGAATGTAACAGAAAATGATAAAGCAGTGACTGGTTAAAGGCCATATAACATATTCAAATGCAAAACAGCAAAAAAGGTATACTGAGAACCAGAAGTTGATGTATATAACATTTATATTTAATATCTTTCTCTTACTCTGTCTTTTGGGCCCATTAATGGTTCTACTCTCATTTGGACAAGTGCCTTCATGACAGGGAGTTAAATATAATGATTAAGAGAATGGGCTTTGGAATGAGTTGGATTAGCATTGGAATCCAGCCCTACTCCTCACTGATTATGGATGATAGGCAAGCTATGTAACCTCCTTGAACCTCGGCTTCCTCTTTGACAATAAGGGGTAATAAAAAACACCACCACAACTACATGGGGTTGTTGTATGGATTAAACATGTGTAAAAGGATTAACATGTGCCAGGCATCAATGTATTCAACAAATAATAACAATAATAGTAACAATTACTTTCTTATTCTCTGGTTATGATGGCTCAGGTCCTGACTTGTGCTTTCCTTCCCCAGTTAGCATCCCTGCACCAACACTGCCTGCATCTAGTGTTTGTTCCTCTTAATTTTATTGAAATTTATTGTGACTTTATATTATCCTCATGGGCTGAGACATTTAGTGTTTTCGAAGGGACTATTAGCTAGTCTGATAATCCTTGTAAACACAATAGTAAGAGAAAAATCAAGTAAGACTTTCAGGTCTTTTCTTTCACCCAATTTGGCAGTGAGCATATATTTTAAGAATGGAAATATCAAGTTCATACAGGTAGCCATAGAACAAACAGCTAAAAGTAACTTGGTTTTTGTCCAGTAAAAATCTTTTTTAGTAACAAGAAAATTAAGTCTCAGGGACTTTTCAAGGTCACCAGTCTGAGTCTACTTAGGATACAGAAACCATGTAATTTTTTTTTACTGTGTGTGTGTGTGTGTGTGTGTGTGTGTGTGTGTGTGTGTAAAGATTGCTAATTAAGTACTGAAGAACTGGAGTGAAAAAGAGAGCAAGCTATCACAGAGGTGGCAGTTACAGAGGGCAGCTTTCAATCCTGGGGCAGAGATGAAGCTAGAACTATTGAAATTTAGGAGCTTCCACGAAGGATTGTGCAAAGCTGAAACTCAGGCTGCTAAATAGAGGATGCTGCTAGGTCTGTGCTGCTGTCTCTAACCTCAGAAGAGGTCCCCATGGAGCTATGAGCCAAAATAATTGGTTTGTGCTGGTATCTCTAAGGGGATGAAAGGATGCTGGTTTTGCAAATCTTGGACCAAGTTCAAACTGAATTCAACTACTACTAAACTGGTATGAATTTCCATTGCCAAAGTGAAGACACATTTCCAGAATAATGCTGACAGAAGGAAGACGCAACAAGTTTCTTGTTCTCTTTCCAATATTCTATTCTACCTCTAGGGCCTTCCTATCAGCAGAGCGTAACAGGGAGCTGACCGAAAAAAACCCAGAAATGTGGTTTGTAGTTCTGGTCCCAGCATCACAGGTTATTAACGAGTGGGATAAAGCTGAGATACTTTCCTGACTGGCACAAGTAGTTAGTGGAAGGGTCAGCCATACTACCAAACCAGATAGAATAACAAATGGCAGATACTGGAAGTGATGCATCAAAAGTGCGCCCCCAACTTCAATTCATTTCTCTGTTTCATCTCCTGCATATAAGGAATCACACAGAATTTTCCACTGCTCTATATCCTGCCTTTCACATTTATACACTGCTCTTCTTCCACATAAATTACAAGTTAGTTCACACTTTGACTTCCTCTCATTCAGTTTATTTCATGGTGTGGCAAATTTTGAAACCAGACTTTAGTCTTGAATCCATTGAATACTGGAAATTTGCAAAGAGAGATTTCGGGTGCTCTCACCACACACACAAAATATGGTAACTATGATGAATTTCCTGATTGTGAAAATTATTTTTGTGCTATGTATATCAAATAATCATGTGAGACACCTTAAATATATACATTTTTTATTTTATTTTTTTAATGTTTATTTATTTTTGAGAGAGAGAGACAGAGCAAGAGCAGTGGGGGGGGGGGGGGGAAGAGAAAGGGGAGGGGCAGAGAGAGGGAGACACAGAATCTGAAGTAGGCTCCAGGCTCTGAGATGTCAGCACAGAGCCCAACATGGGGCTTGAACCCATGAACTGTGAGATCACGATCTGAGCCAAAGACAGATGCTTAACTGACTGAGCCACCCAGGTGCCACAACAATATTTTCATTTTAAAAACACAAAGAAGGAAATTCTGGGTGGTGACAACTAGAACTTTATTTATTTATTTATTTATTTATTTATTTATTTATTTATTTATTTATATTTATTTATTTTTAAATATTTTTATTTATTTTTGAGACAGAGAGAGACAGAGCATGAGTAGGAGGGGAAGAGAGAGGAAGAGACACAGATTCTGAAGCGGGCTCCAGGCTCTGAGCTGTCAGCACAGAGCCCAACGTGGGGCTCGAACTCACGAACCACGAGGTCATGACCTGAGCTGAAGTTGGACGTTCAACTAACTGAGCCACCCAGGCACCCCAGAACTAAAACTTTCAACTAAATCTCTCATTGAAAGAGATTAGCCTGGATGTACACCACCATCCTAGATTCATGCTCTCAAAACCATCCATTACTCTCAGAGACATTCTCCATTTGAGATTCTTTCTTCAGCTTTGGCAAGTCATATCCTTCCCCATGATTTCTCAACCCGATCTCACTCCAGTATTTTTCCCTCTTTGGTTCCCAGGATTCTGTACACTCAGTTCAGTGGACTGGCATTGCCCATGTTGACTCCTTCTCCACATCCTGACAGAGACTTTCACAGTGGTAAAGCTCCCGTAACCAGCTAATTCATACCGTACTATACATGGTTGACTTTAGCCAGCACTTTTGGTAAGGTTATATTTCAGTAATAATATATTACCCTAATCTCTAATCTCTAGTTTCAGACTACTCTAATACATCTGTCACAGAAAAACCGGACAGATTGTAGTTCAGAGTGTGGCATTAGACCTACAATGCCTGAGTTTGAGTCCTAGTTCTTCCACTTACTTGCTATGTGACCTTGCAATGAGTCTCTATGCCATTAGGGCTTCACCTCTAAAACTCTTCCCTTCTTGGTTTGTTGTGAGAAGAAATGCTCCACGTCAAGTGTTTAGAACATTGACCAACATACAGTAAATAGTTAAGAAATACTTGTTATTATTTCACAAAGGCCAATAGTATTGTCCATATCCAAGTGGGTAAACATTTCTGACGTCATCATTTACTATGTATCTCACTTTGTGAATGTTATTTAATTAAATAAACCTTGAGGTTTAGTTCCTTTCCATGCTTAACATGTTGCTTGAAATCTTGTTTCTATGGTGGTTGCTAGGATTAAATGACAGCACACAAGTGAGAAGTAAGTATGTGTGAGCCAGCCCCAAGACCCAGACCAAAATTACACAAGGACTACTTTTACTTTTTTTAATGTTTATTTATTTTTGAAAGAGAGAGAGAGGGGTGGGGGTCAGAGAGAAGGAGACACAGAATCTCAAGTAGGCTCCAGGCTCTGAGCTGTCAGCATAGGCGGGGCTCGAACTCATGAACTGCAAGATCAAGATCTGAGCCAAAGTCAGATGTTTTAACTGACAGAGTCACCCAGGGACCTCAACCATCAGTAAATCTTGAGGTGCACCAAATATATTTAGTAAAACGTTTCACATTACCTGGCACATAGCAAGTGATCGATACCCCCTCACTCCAAAAAATGTCATAGTAGCAATCAATTTCCATCCAAAATGGACAATTTCCCACCCATATTCCATTACAGACACAGTTTCTATGTTTCTAGAATATCTACACTCAATATGAAACAGATGTTTATTGTAAGTGCAATTTTCTGATCAAGGGAAAGCTCCCTCTTGTGAGATCCACTTCAAACTCACTCTCCTCTGTATCTTTGCTCCTTAAAGGTTGGTCCATATAACAGCAACATCAGCATTACCTTGCTGCTTGTTAGAAATGGAGATTTGAAGGGCGCCTGGGTGGCTCAGTTGGTTGAACATCCAACTCTTGATTTTGGCTAGGGTCATGGTCTCACAGTTTGCGAGTCTGAGCCCTGCATGGGGCTCTGTGCTGACAGTGTGGAGCCTGCTTGAGATTCTCTCTCTTTCTCCCTTTCCTTCTCTCTCTCTTTCTCTCTGTCTCCCTCCATCTTAAATAAACTTAAAAAAAAAAAAAAAAAAGAAGTGCAGATTCTAGGTTCAGTACCATATCTACTGAACCAGAATCTGCATTTTACCATGACCTCCAAATGATGACCCTCATCAATCTTTGAGAAGCCTAAGCTTCTCCCCTAATTTGCATAGGTCATATTTAGCTTGATAAACTGAGATCTACTTCAGAAGGCCTTTGAAAAAACACCTCTGCCTGATACTTTTCAGATAGAAGGTGTTTATTTAATAATGCTTGTTAAATTGGAATTAGAATATCTGTGAAAAACAAATCATGGGTAGCATCTTTACAAACAGAGTATTTTAATCTAAAGTACCGATATTATAGATCAAATGCTGTGATCAGAACAGTAAATAAGCAAAGACAAAAACACAGTTTGTCAGTGTTCTCTTCTTCCCTTTCCAATAATATAATTTTATATGCTTGCCTCATAGAAACAATATCTTCACCATAGTTTTCTAACAAAGAGAAATCCAAGACTCAGAGACTTTCTCTTTGTTAATCTCCTTGCCTAAACTAGGTTAAACAAATGGTATAGTGTGTAATATTTAATGTTGTTATAATTTAAATATGAAAATTATATTTAAAATGGAAATCAGAGTGCATATTTTATTTGCACAGGATTATTTCACAATTTTTAAGTTTTCTTAGAGCATTATTTTCTTATTAGTGCAGTTCTGTGCACATTTCCTGTTAATTTCTATTCATTCTTCATTTGTGTGTATGTGTATTGCTGGGATGGAAAGAGAAGGGCACGACACTCTTTATGTAGTACTTTTAATGTACTATTTTTGTTATTAATGGCTCCAAAGTAGAAGAATTTGAGTTATTCCTCTCAAAAGCCTCGTGCTCTCTTTCCTTCTAAGTCGATAATGAGGATTTCTTTGGGTGTATTATTCTAAGGAGCAACATGGAGATTTGTCTGACACAGCACATAGTTCAAATGTAGCATTTCATTGTCTGTCTGAGATCTTGGAATCTTGCTCACAACAAGAACCTATAAAGCTTTACAGGTAAAGGAAAGACTTGCTAGGTTTCCCTTGACACAATAGGTATTTTATAAGCTTTCTCTCTGGTGAAATTTTAGTAGATTTCCTGCTTATACTGTCTTCATTTTAATCTCATTACTGTTATACAAAACAAAGGAAATAGGCATTAACACTTCAAAATACACTTCATTTTATAATCTATAAAAGACAAGCTTACATTAAAGGTTTGTATAAAATTTTTAAGAACAAAAACATGAAATGTAGAATTAAAAAAAAAGGACTTTCATTTTAAGGACAAGAGGAAAAAATGCTATGTTATAAGAAAAGAAACTCAATTCTGATCTACATAGAAAACATGCATCATTTATTCACAAAATATTTATTGAGAGGACATTATGGACTGGCATTATGCTGCCCACACGGGATGTATTTGTGAATCAATATGCCCTCATGGGTCTTACATTCCTGTGAATACACAAAATATAAGCAAGTGTAAAACAAATAGTGCATATTTAATAAAATATGATAAAGTAATGGAGTAAACAAACAAGGGCAAGTAAGTGAAAACAGACTAGTTAGGGAAGAATTTTCTGAGGAGGTAGCATTTAAGCTGAGGGCTGAAACCTTGAGGTGGGTACCATTTTTGGAATTTTCCAGAAACTGAAATAAGCAGATGTGGCTTGTAAAAAAGAATGGTACGAGATGAGGTTTAAAAGTGCACCATGGGCTAGATTAGCCGGGGCCTTGCGAAACGTGGTAGTGTGGGTTTCACCTGAAGTACGACTGGCATCTATCAAAGATGTTTAACAGGGTAGTGAAAGGATAAAATTTATATTTTAAAAGTATTTTTGTGGGTGCTGAGCGGATATTAGCTTGGGATAGAGCAGAAATTGAAGAGCAAATAAAAAGATATTGCCCCTGCTAACCAAGGAGAGAAAATGGTGTGCTGGATGAAGGTTTGGTAGTTATGATAGAGACAAACAGCTAAGTATGAGATAGATTTTGGAGGGATGGACCTTCAGACTTGATTAGATAGGAATAGTAAATTAGCTTTAAGGACTATGATCATCAAACTGGCTTCCTCTTAATGATATATGATGATTTGGGCATGGAATTGTCTTTAATAAAGCATAAATTCTGTTCACCAACAAAATGTGGATATTTTTTGGCTTCTCGAACTTTAGCTGTAAGCAATAGAAAGTGACCCTATTTAAACAAAGAGGTAATTGGAAAAATACCAGGGATCTTACTAATGCACAGGTAAAATTAACCAACGGAGTCTGAGAGAGTCCTGGTGAAACCGCTTAAAAGCATAAAGTTGAACAAAAATCAAAATGGCTGTACTAATGCTTCAGTAAAGCTCAATTTGAAGTAAACTTTCCTCTCTCCTGCAAACCTCTCCTCCACCCTTCTTAGCCTTATTGTCTCAGGAACCTGCAACACCCTAAAAATGTGAGGAAGGAGGCTGGCAGCAGGTACACAATCCTTGTCCAAACCGGCTAGATCCTGTATTTCCCTATATAACCCCCCACCCCCTTCCTCCTGGAGGGCTTGCAGTTTTGAAGGCTGTAGCCTGTTGCATCCTTCTGCGTCCTTTGCCCGGCAATAAAGCTATTGTGACTCTTTATTCCCAGCTCTGTCTTTATGTTATTTTTTGGCTCCAAAGCATAGAGGTTGATTTTGACAACACTGGAGGTTCCAGAAATTATTAGAGCAGGAACCACAGTCACCGGGGTACCAAGATTAGAATAAAACCTAATCCCTTTTTCCATCTTTTCATTGTTCATTCAAGATTCAGTGTCCCATGAGAGAGGTTCTGATTATACAATCCTTTGCAATACTGGAGTTGTAAGAGGAAAGACTTGTTAAAGGAACTGCCAAGATATTGGCCTTGAATTACAGTCCAACTGTCACTACGTGAAAGCAAGAAGAGAGAATTCCCCCAAAGAAGGTAGATGCTGAAAAACAACCAACCGAAACAATATCCATGAAAATAACAGAATAGTCTATCTGCTGGCTTCTACTAGTAGGCTCTGTAGGTTTAATTTTCTATGTTGATCTTAAAGATACTTATTTTATTGATCCATAGGATGGATCTAGAACATATTCTATAGAATGTAACATGGAATCATTCAGAGTTCACTGAAGAGGGTGCTATATTTAGGTGATGACATGTATCTGTAAGCCATGGAAATATCTTCTTCCACACTTTATCTATGACCAGTGCTTGCTACAGATTTCATTAGCCGCTGATAATTTCTCAGTAATTCCTGTCTTTATTAGGAGTTAAGTTCTTTTTTAAAAATTACAGTATAGTTAACATACAGTGACATATTATTTTCGGGTGTGCAATATAGTGATTCAGCATTTCCACACATTACCCTGTGCTCATCACAAGTGTCCTCCTTAATCCCCATCATGTATTTCACCCATCTCCTACCCACCTCCCCTCAGATAACCATCAGTTTGTTCTCTATAGTTAAGAGTCTGTTCTTCGCTTGTGTCTTTCCCTCTCTCTCTCTCTCTCTCTCTTTTTTCTCTTTTGCTCATTTGTTTTTATTCTTAAATTCCACATATGAGTGAAATCATATGGTATTTGTCTTTCTCTGACTTATTTCACATAGCATGATATTCTCTAGCTCTATCCATGTCATTGCAAATGGCAAGATTTCATTCTTTTTAGGAATTAAGTTCGTAATCATTTTAATTCTGCTTCATTTATCTTACATCTGTCTGATTAGTCCAATTCCTCTATTAAAAGCAAAAATAGGAATACACATTTTCTTTTACCTTTTCCGTCAGCAGTTAAATTTTAAATTCTTTTTGCAAACTCTTTTTGCAAACTGGAAAGTTAAATTGGTATGTGAGAAATTAATAAAGTGAACAAAGGAAAAAATGGTTTCACTTCATTGCTATGCATGCCTTTCAAGATAAGTCCAGAATAACCATTTGGAAATCAGTATCAAATAAAATTAAACCACTTGATTACTTGTCAATGAATAAATCCATGAATCCTAATTTGTTCTTCTTACTGCATGTTAAACCAAGGCACATTGTTCTTTGGGCCTGATATCCTGGAGGAGGCTTATTAAGGCGTATCTCTGTCCCACAGGGCAATTTACCCAAAATCTGGTAATTTAAGCATAGAACATGATAGAAAAATTTATAGAAGAATTATGCCTGTAAAAGCAACCGTATTAGGACATCACTGTCGAGTGGTTAAAAGCCTTGCCTTTGGATTCAGATATGGGTTTGGATCTTAACTTCTTCCATTTATTAACTGTGTGATCTTTTTTCTTTTAATTTTCAAAGTTCATTTATTTATTTTGAGAGAGATACAGAAAGAGTGAGCAGGGGAGGGGCAGAGAGAGAATTCTAAGCAGGCTCCATGCTGTCAGCACAGAGTCGGATGCAGGGTTTGCATTGACGAACCCGGAGATCACGACCCGAGCAGAAACCCAGAGTCGGATGCTTAACCAATAAGCCATTCAAGCACCCCTATTAACTGTGTGATCTTAAAGAAGTTAATTATCCTCTCAAAGTCCCATTTTTTTTTGGTAAAATGTAAAATTTTGTAAAATGTTTAATGATCATAAACATACACAGAAGGGCTTTGTGACGGTAAAATGATATTGATTGATATATTTCAAGTACCCAAGGATTGGTGGTGACGATGACACAAAGGAACATGGCAGGACAAGAAGAAATCACTCCGCTGTGAGATAATGGCTGCCCAAAGGACAGTGTATGAACTAAAGCAAAGAGAAGCAGCAGAAACTCAAGGAGAATCACAGAGCACAGCAACATATTTTCTCAAAAAAAGTCTTGGGCTTGTCAGTTAGTAACTGAGCTTTAATATTCTTTGACAAAGTTCATTTTATTCCATCATATTAACCTTCTTCCTCTAGTCAAAATTACTGAGGCAGGAGGTAGGACTGCTGGCCATGGGAAGCTATCAGTACAGTATTGGACTGTGAGTTACCAAAGGCATCTGAGGAGAATACACAAGTGGTGATTTTCTCCCCCTGGTGAATTTAACAGCATGAAATCTCAGATAGCCTCTCCTGCCATATCCAACTTCTTTAAAAAATAAAATAAAATAAAATTGTAGACTGCCTTTTTTAATGAGAGTGCAGAATGCTATCCCCATCATTGAGTAATCCTTCTCAGGCAGGAATACTGGGTCTAATTTTCGACATAACTGGAAAAAAAAAAGTCATCTTATCTCCAGCACTTCCCTCTTCTGTGTTATGCAGGTTTAGCCAGGCTAAAGCTGTTGACAGGAAATTCTCCACTCGGATGAGAAGCAAAGATGAGAAGGGAGGTATCGCAGTGGTGATGGAAAAGCTTCATATAATGAGACAAATCCCAGCACCTCTAGGGAGCTCATTCAGTATGGAAACCATTTCGTGTTTCTTTCATTATGGGAATGATACACTGTCTATTAAAAGTACAGAAGTGAGATTGTCCAGACAGTTATTTTAATAGGGTGACTTGCTTTGGATCGTCATTTGGTTTTGTGAACAACAGCATGTAAGCCTATTTGTCTACAGCACCACGCTTCAAACAAGTCCAATCTATCATAGCACGGTGGCGTTAGCACCTCTTATTATATAAACCTGTCAGGGCATTACAACATAAACAACACATTCTGCCCAGCTGCAAAACACTTATTCAAGGAGTCCATTTAGTTTCATAAACTTTTTCTAAGTCTCTGACACCTTAAACAAACTATGACAGGCATTTCTATTGTATGCCAAACAAGAGGAATAACTCACTATACAAAGCCTATGGAGTGACTATCAACAAAAGAAAAAGATATGAGATAAAATAAGCCTCTGGTGGAAAGAATTCAGATACATTAACAATTCCTAGGAAAATATTCATTTCTTTCTGTCCTCAAAGCAGGCCACGACAAAGGATAAAATTTAGCTCAGACTCAAGAAATCTACTTCAACTTTGGTTTACAGAATTGTTTTCTCGCTGGTAGAACTAGAGTCTCCTTTTGGAGTTATTATGATATGTTTTCCTGTGCTCGTCCATTTGATATGATGTTACTTAAGATACAAATGTTATACAGGTAACATATGTAAATTTATATACTATATAATATATAGTATACATGTTATACATTATGCATATATATTTTATGTTCTATATTATACATGTTATATATATATATATATATTTATAACATATATATAATATATATTCTGTGACTATCAACATGTACCTGAAAATATGTGTTCTCTAGAAATTACAGGCAGTTCTCTCACGTGTGCGTGCGTGTGTGTATGTGTGTATATATAAAATAGTAAATAAAGTCATGCAGCAAGGCACACCGTTCTGAGCTTACGTATCTATTTTCTATAGAGTAATTGCTCTTCTCTAAACTGAACTTCCTAACTGAAACGTGCCCCAAAGCAATTCTGCATCATAGCTCTGTGGTTTATAGAACTGGTCCCTATTTCTTCCAGCTACACCATTTAGAAATCTCCCCAAGTATTGACAAGATGAGCTACAGCTGTTCACAGAGGCGAGCACGCTTATATGAAGAGAGACAAGTATACTTTCAAGGGACTAAGATTTGAAATATTGATATAGTCACATTAATTGAATTTTTGCCTTGAGAAGTGATTACAAAAATGTTGCTCCAATATTAATTTGTATCTGCTTTGGATAAGATTAACATTAATTTCTTCGCCAGTCCCCATTACTCTTTTATTATTCATTAGCATCTCTCTTTGCATGTGTAAGAGACCTTGATGAAGCATGTTTATTCATAGACTAACCTTTTTAAATAATTCTAACAGCTCTCTAACAGTAACCTTCCTGGCATGCTGAATATCTTGTCTTTGTTTCATTATTCAATGCTTGCACTCGATCCTCCACTTGAGATGCTGAACATGAATCATTCTCCTCTTCCTATTGCTCTCTTCCTCCCACTAAAATGTCCTCTGCAGCCCGGTCCCACAGGAGAACTCTGCGCACAAAATACTGCAGCAAAATAGTCTCTTGGTTGGATCAGGGACACTATAATTTCCACAGATCTCGAGTGCAATTATTGATCTATTTTTTTTATAGCTCATTACATATTTGTTACCATGTGTTAGCTCATTGTTCATTTACCTTGTGTTAGAATATTTAGTTTGAGTCCGCCTTTAATGAGAGCTCTGGAGGTGACATTTGATCTTTTCTTTGTGTATGTAAGCGCTCAGGCTTATTTTTCTGAACAGATAACATGGACAAAGCTGTGAGAAGGAGAGGAAGAAAACCAGGAGATGAAAAGTAGAATCAGCAAAGTAATTACATTTTTCTACAAGCTGGGACATCGTCTTTGAGCCTCAAAGGCTGTATAAATACTTGAAAATAAGCAAATATAATTTCTCATTTCAATTACAGATTTGGACATCTACCTTAAAATAAAACCTAAAACTACTTCTCACAAAAAATCACAGGTTTTCTTCTTTTTGAGTTAGAGTCAAAATTTTTCACTGTGGAACAGACCAAAATATACGTTTGGATATTTCTGGCTTTAAGCATTCTGTTTATAACACTGAAGGGACACTATGTGTAAAATTGTCCGGGAAAATAAACTTCTCTTATTATCAGTAAGTAATGATCATTTTGTCAATTTTAAGGAAGGAAATTTCCTATGTTCCTATAATCATTTGAATATATATTTTCCCATGGCTTCTTATACTTAGTCTCAAAACAGAAATGAACAAAACAATTCAGTGGAGTTGGCAAAGGCCCTAACAGTTGTCATTTGACAGGATAAAGAAATTATGTAATATTTATTGTTTTCCTTCATAAATGTAATGAATATGAAACTGATTTGAAAATATTCTACTTTTTAACGTCTAATATGTTTGGATAACAGTGGGTAATTTATTACTATTAATTGTTTGCTTCGTAAGATTTTTGTTTTAATATGAGAGTTGAAGCCTGCAAGGCCTAGCTCCTGCAGCAAGGGCCATGCACGTCAACTATGATTTCTTTTCACCAAACCCATTACGGTACGAGGAAAGTCTTGTAACAAAGACCACCTGAGGCTCCAGGGAACAAAATGTCCTGGGTTGGATATAACTTTCAAAATCAACTAGTTTAGACACCTTTTACAATTTGTCATAGCAACATTTATTTCAGTTAAATGACTTAATTAAGTGAATTAATTAAACTTACTATTGCCTTCATGTCACCCAGGAGTAACAGAATGCTATAGGCTACAACCCAAATGACATACGCTATAACCCGCAAATCAAGGAAATGAACTTCCACAAAGAAGCTACAGGAGATCCAGGAACATACTGTACCAGGCCACGTACATATGGCAGAACAGAGCAAAACCAATAGAGAAAATATTGCTCCTTTATCAGGAAGAGAGAAGAGGTTCCTGTCATAAGAACCCACTGAGACAGAGGTCTATATTAGGAAGTTCATGTCTTTCTTTGATAGAAATAAGGCAATGGGGCTCCAAACATAGCAAGAGGTTTCACCTGTAAGACAGGTGAAAATTCCAATTAAAAGAATTTATTTAAGATAGGGGGGATGAGTTCAAATTTTAAAAATCATGGGACTTATGCACCAGCCCTCCTGTATCCCTTGGGTAAATTCCTAGCAGTGCTATTGCTGGGTCACAGGGTAGATCTATTTTTAATTTTTTGAGGAACCCCCACACTGTTTTCCAGAGCAGCTGCACCAGTTTGGATTCCTACCAACAGTGCAAGAGGGTTCCCGTTTCTCCACATCCTCGCCAGCATCTATAGTGTCCTGATCTGTTCATTTTAGCCACTCTGACTGGTGGGAAGTGGTATCTCAGTGTGGTTTTGATTTGTGTTTCCCTGATGAGGAGTAATGTTGAGCATCTTCTCATGTGCCTGTTAGCCATCTGGATGTCTTCTTTAGAAAAGGGTCTATGCATGTCTTCTGCCAATTATGAGAAACTCAACAGAAGCCCAAGGGGGAGGGAAAGGGGGAACAAAAGTTAGAGGGAAGGAGGCAAATCATAAGAGACTCTTAAATACTGAGAACAAACTGAGGGTTGATGGGGCGTGGGGGAGAGGGGAAAGTGGGTGATGGGCATTGAGGGGGGCATCTGTTGGGTGAGCACTGGGTGTTGTATGGAAACCAATTTGACAATACATTACATATAAAAAAAAAATCATGGGACTTAAGTAATTGAGTAGAGAAGTGAATGACCAAAACAAAACAAAAACATTCTCTGTGAGAGTGACAAAGAAAGAGAGGCAGACACAGACAGAGATGCACACACCCACACCCACACACCCACACACTATGTTAACCAAAACTTACTACGAAGCAAGGATTGCCTTTCTGTCTCTGGTTCAGTGTTTGTCTCCCTGTGCGTACAGATATATATTTGTATACTGTAAAAATTTTAGTGTATGTTGAAACAATTTTTCATATCAGATACAATCCCCTCAGTCTTAATAATAGCTCTACTTATATTATATATCTAAAGCATATTTAAATTACACTTCTATTATTGGATATTCAGGTTCTTTCCATATATATCCATATATTTCCATCTGTGTGTGTGTGTGTGTGTGTGTGTGTGTGTGTGTGCATGTGTGAATGTGTGTGTGTATACATATTCTCAACCACAGTGAGATTAATAGCCTTAAGAGCATATCTTTGTGGGGGCACCTGGGTGGCTCAGTCAGTTAAGCGGCCGACTTCAGCTCAGGTCATGATCTCGCGGTCCGTGAGTTCGAGCCCCGCGTCGGGCTCTGTGCTGACGGCTCAGAGCCTGGAGCCTGTTTCAGATTCTGTGTCTCCCTCTCTCTGACCCTCCCCCATTCATGCTCTGTCTCTCTCTGTCTCAAAAATAAATAAACGTTAAAAAAAATTAAAAAAAAAAAGAGCATATCTTTGTGAAATTTGTGATTATTTTCTCAGACTGGATTACTAAAAATAAAAATTTTTTATTGGCTAAAGGAGATGGAGTGGGGAGTCAGAGCCCAAAGGGCATATATATACAAATTGAACATTTTTGAAACCTACTGATGATCATTTCTCCAGACAATGTTTTCCAGTTTACGTTCCCCTTTGGCAGTTTATGAGATAAACTTTCCCTCAACTAGTTATCTGCCCTGGGTTGTTCTTTGTTCTCATTTATCACCAATGGCATGATACTGCTTTTTCAATTTATTACGTAGCACTTATGCCATATTCTTATTATACCTTTATGATTTTTTGGACATTTCCCCCATTTCATTTATATGTATACCTATCCTTTTATCAGTAAAGCATGTTTATAGTTACTGATTTATAACGAGTTTAATATCTGGCAGTGCAAAAACTACTTCCATTACCTTCTTTTCCATGAATTATTAGATATCCTATTTTGATTATTCTGGATAAGGCTCACAATTATTTTTTCACATCTGTTTGGACAATTTATCTGAATACCAGGAAGAAAATGGTATTTTGATTGAAATAATTATAAATTCAAAGATCTATTTGGAGCAAATTTGCTTCTTTACAAAATTAAAATTATCCAAGACAAATGCTCTTACATTCTTTGGAACAATGAATATAGTTCTATACTTTCTTAACATAGTAATTTTTGTACATTTTTGCACATTTTTAATACTTTCAGAAACAGTTTTGTAGGTTTTTTTTAACATATAAGCACTAGTTTTTTGTAAAATGTATTTCTAGGTGCTTTACACATTTTGTTCTTGTGAATGAAGATTTTCCTAACTATAATTTATAATTGATCTTTTCTGGAAACACAGAAGAGATACTAAGTGTTACATATTGACTTTGTAACTGGCTATTTTAGTAAACTTCTTGGTTTAAAAGCTTTTCAATTGATGCAATTAGGACTGAAGCAATCTTGCAAATTTAAGAATGATAAAAATTTGTTTCTCCTTTACTAATACCTACCATTCAGTTATTAACCTCCCTCCCTCCCTCTTCCTTCCTTGCTTGCTTTCCGGACTGGAAAGCAAGCTCCCTACGAGGGCAGGGAGCTTAACAATTCTTGTGAATATGAAGATTTGTCTTATTCCTGGCTTTAGTGGATATGCCTTGAGTCTTAAGTTTTTAAAAATGGTAACCTGCAGTGTTCTACAAGATTTTAATATTCATGCTGCTCATAGGTGCCTTTTTGTGTAACTTATATGTGGAATCCAAAAAAAGAAAGTCATAGAAACAGAGAAGAGAAAAGTGGTTGTCAGAGGCTGGCAGGGGGTGGGAAAAAGGAGTGGTTTATAAAAGAGTACAGGAGTACAAACTTTCAGCTCTAAGTTCTGAAGATCTAAGGTAAAAACATGGTGGCTATACTTGATAATATAAAAAACTTACTGTGTCAATGCTTAGCTGAATAAAGTTAAAAAGGTTATTTTACTATAAGGCTTCTTACCTCCTTTTACACACACATAGACAAAAGCATACTCTTTGGGAATAAATTGTGAGACATTTCTCACATGCTTTTGAACACAGAACCTTGTTTTCCTTTTTTTTTTTTTTTTTAAATAGAACATATATCTCCAAAAAGTAGTTTTATACATCTCAGTTTGAAATGCTACAGGTATATTTCATTTTAAATGTAGTGTTGATAACTGGGTTCAGATTTTAACATTATCAGGTTAAGGATAATCGTCTCTAAATTTGCTAAGCATTATCAGAAAGGAATCATGAATTTAATTAGAGACCATCTCATATGATTTTCCTTCTATTACTTAATGATTTATGGTTTAATTGATAAGCTCCTTAATGTTCAACTCTTCTACCATCTATATAAAAAACTCATGTTATACGCTCAGATCTAAATCCGAATCACTTGTAAAAGAGATATTTATTAATATTTTGCAAGTAATTTTTTCAGGTTTTATTATAATTACGATGCTGTTTCTTTTTTAAACAATGAAGGATTATCTGTGAGGCACCTGGGTGGCTTAGTTGGTTAAGTGGCCGACTTTGGCTCTGGTCATGATTTCACAGTTCATGAGTTTGAGCCCCACATCTGGCTCTGTGCTGATCGCTCAGATCATGGAGTCTGCTTTGGATTCTGTGTGTGTGTATGTATGTGTGTGTGTGTATGTGTGTGTGTGTGTCTGCTCCCACCCCCCCAAAAAAAAAATAAACATTAAACTGTTTTTTTTAATGAAGGATTATCTAAATGTTGTATGTTTTTTCTTCTATAAATACACTTTGCCTCTCCCTTAAAATTTTTTACAGATTTCTTCCATGAAGGAAATAGAAGAGATTCTACTTAGAGTGATTTCTTGATATTATTTTTTTCACTAAACTTTTCATAATTAATTATTCCCATTTTCTACTTTGGAGTTAATTTTCATAATGTATGTATTTCTAAGGAAATTATACATTTCTATGTAACAACCAGGGTTACCCAAAAACGATGGTTTTACAATTTTTAAATTATATGCATCTGTGGCTATAAGATCACTCTCATTTTCAGTGTTAGAAATTGTTCTCATATATATTTTCTATCATATTTACTAGATAGTGCTATTGATCTTTGCAAAGAACTAGCAGTTCAAATTAGAGATTAATTTTAATGTATTGTTTTTTACTATTTGCTTTATCATATTGATTTTTTACTCATATATCCTGTAATTGTATTATTTTTTAAACATGGCCCCTGGAAGCCTATTTTACTTATTTTCTTTTTTTCAATTTATCAACAAAATCTTCAAAGAAGAATATTTTTTTGAAGAGTTTAATTGCCTTTTACAAATTTTGACACATTATGTTTTCAAATAAAACGTTCTCAGTTTTGAAGCAGATACTTAACCATCTTATGTTCTTGTTTTATTTTTATTCAGAGAATAGCATCTTTATTTGAAATACTTATTAATTTGCCCCTACATGATCACTTCTTATAAGTATTCTAGGATAGTAGTAAATCAGATAATTCTAATTTTGTTCTAAGTGGTGTAAGACAAGTAGAACTATACTACTATTTATATGTCTATTAATTTTTCTCCTAAAATCAAACCCAGTCCTTGCCTCAAGACTATTGCATAATTTCTAAATAAATCTTTAATTATATTTTTCACATACATCATATTTCTATTAACTTTTTCCCTAGATACTTCATTAAATATATTAATTTTTCATGTCAAACCAACCATGCATTCCTGAAATATACCCACATTCACTGTGAGAAAATATATTAAATATTAGAATATTATATTCAATACCTTTTCTGGGTCTGATTCTATATTTTATAGATTTATATTTTATATAATTTTCTGAGTAGCATGTAATTCAAATACTCATGACTTGTGTTCATTGTGAACTTTCCATTTATTAATACAAAAATGTCTTTTCTCCTGGAAACTAATTTTTCTCTAATGTAAATATTATAACCTGCTTTTTGCTTTATATATCTTTCTCCAGCTTTTAATGTTTTGAAAACTATTTTAGTTATCACAGCAGCACTGTTGAAAAATGGCACACATAATTTCCAAACGTTATTTTTCTAGTCTGTAAAAAGTACTTATTACTCACTTATTATGATTAAATACTCAATTGGTGAAATTTGGCCACTTTTACCTACAGAATAAACATGACTTTATATGGCTCCTTTAATCAGTTTATGACTGGTAAAAAAATTTCAAGGTCTATTAGGAGTGGAAGGTGGGGAGGGGTTAGTGACCATGGACTAAGATTTAAGAAAGATTATTTGTACTGCATTACATCCAGTCATCAAGGGCTATCTGAAACAAGTGACAGAACATGTGAGGTAGTACTCCAGATGTGCAAATAGAATAGCTTGAACTTCCAAGGAAGATTAAGAAAATATAAGATATTACCAAAGGCATCAAGCATAACATATTTTACCGAAACAGTGTTACTGTCTTCAAATGCGGTGTTTGAAAGGAACACTAAGTTTTTCTCCAAATGCCACTGCTCAGTTGTTGTACTGAGAAAAGTAGAGATATGAACCACTGAGCAGTGAAGTTAAACTGTCCCTTAGGTATTTAGCAGGTAGACCTCCCCCATTCTCTCTCTCTCTCGCTCGCTCACTCTCTCTCTCGCTCTCTCTCTCTCACCTGTGCTTCTTCCTAGGCTGTCTGGCACCTGGACTCAACGAACCTGAAATAGAGACTCTGATTGCCATACAGAACAGCATCTGCAACTCATGCTAAAAAAAGGACTTATTCTAAAGACTTCAATTCCTTATTTATATCCATTTTGAATTCTGGTTTAACAGTTTTGATTGTAAGTCATTCTCCCTCCGAATTCTGTAAGCATTGCTACATTGTTTTTAAGTATTCAAAGTTGCTGTTGAAAAGCCCAATGCCTTTGTGTTTCCAATCTTGTCAATGAAAAACGGTTTTATTAGATTGTCTGCCTTTTGAGTTTTTTTTTCTCTAAAAGATTCTAGTATAATATATCCCCCAATACTCTCTTCTGAACTTTCACAATGATACCTCTTGGAGTAAGATTTTTTCATCCTCAAGCTGGGTGAGCAGCAGATCCTCTTAATCTGGGTACTCAGGTTCTTCAATTCAAGAAAAATGTATTGAATTGTTGCTTTGATAATTTCTCCCACAGATTTCTGCTATTATCCCTTTCCAGATACTCAGATACTGGCTTTCATGGACTAGGCCATTCATTTTTTTTCTCTACTGTTCCCCCATGCTTGCTTTTAGTGCTACTTTCTGCTCTATACCCTTCTGTTAATTATATATATACTATACAAAGACATATATACTATATATTTACTATATATAGTATATATGTCTCTGTATAATTTTTGGTTCCCTACTTTTAAAATAAATTTTTGAGAGTTCTTCTCATTCTCTGAGTATTTTCATTTAACAAACATCCTGCATTTATTTTATTGGTATTAATACTTCTCATATTGCTCTAAGGATATTAAATTTTACTGATTTTTGAGGCTTTGCTTTAATCTGTGACTATAATAGTAGAATCTTTCCTCAGCTTCCTGGAGATCTTTGGCATCTTGAATGAAGCATTAAAAAGCTGCTTGTAGACATTCCCAAATGGGCAAGTAGAGAGCTTCACTATAAAACAAAGAGCTGCTATTCAATTTCTTTGGGTAATTTCCAAGTTTTTATATGTACATACTGTGTGTAAAAATATTTATAGATTAATTAATTTATATTAATATAAACTATAAGATAAATAATGAATATCAACTTATATACTAATAAATTATTTATGCATACATACACATACACACATATCATTTTATAGATGAGGAGAACTCTTCTAATCCTTTGCTAGCTTAAGAATAAAGGACAATATATAATAAATTTGGCTACTAAGATTAAAGAGTCCAAGTTAGGAAAGGGACTAGTGAATCTTATTCACTCAATGTCTATGCTTTCTTTTAATGTCTATACTTTCTTTTAAACTCAACTCGCTTGTACCAGGTTTCAGCATTCTTTCACCTGCAAAGTCTGTAACCAATTATTCTTCTGTTTTTTAATGTCTAAAATTGTGTCACTCTTATTTCTTCTTCTAAGAACTTTTTGTTGTGACGTTATTGTGTGTGTGTATCTCTGTGTGTGTGTGTGTGTGTGTGTGTGTATTTTAAGAGTAGAGTTAAAGATAGGCAAGGGAAACAAAACCAAAATTAAACTATTGGGACTACACTGAAATAAAAAGCCTTTACACAACCAAGGAAACCATCAACAAAACAGAAAGGCAACAAACTGAATGGGAGAAGAGATTTGCAAATAATATATATGATAAGGGGGTAATATCTAAAGTATATAAAGAATTTATACAGCTCAACACTAAAAACAAAGAATCTGACATAAAAATGGGCAGAGAAACTGAATAGACATTTTCTTGAAGAAGCTATAGAAATGGCCAACAGACACATGAAAAGAGGTTTAATATCACTAATCATCAAAGAAAAGCAAAGTGAAACTATGATGAGATATCACCTCATACCTGTCAGAATGGCTAAAATCAAAAACACAGGAAATACCAAGTGTTGGTGAGGATGTGGAGAAAAAGGAACCCTCCTGTAATGTTGGTCGGAATGCAAACTGGTGCAGCCACTGTGGAAAACAGTATGGCGGTTCCTCAAAAATTTTAGATTAGAATTACCACATGATCCAGTAATTTCACTACTGGGTATTTACCCAAAGAATAGGAAAACATTAATTCAAAGTGGTATCTGCAAAAAACAAAACAAAACAAACAAGCAATACCAAAAAGATATATGTGCTCCTATGTTTATTGCAACATTATTTACATTAGTCAAATTATGGAAGTCACCCATATGTACATCAACAGACGAATGGATAAAGAAGTAGCATATATATACAATGGAATGTTATTCAGCCATTAAAAAAAAGACTGAAATCTTGTCATTTGCAACAAATAGATGGACCTAGAAGGTACAATGCTAAGTGAAATAAGTAAAACGTCAGAGAAAGACAGATACTGTATGATTTCACTCATCTGTGGAATTTAAGAAATAAAACAAATGGACAAATAAAAAATAAGAGAGAACAAAGCAGACTCTTACATACAGAAAACAAACTGATGGTTACCAGAGGGGAGGTGAGTGTGGGGATGGGCAAAACAGGTAAAGGGGAGAAAGAGCACTGAGAAATATATAGAATTTTTGAATCATTAAGTTAAAAAAAAAAAGAGTAGAGGTAAAGAAATGTGATCGACTTCTTACGTCACCAGAAGCTCTTTACACCCTTTCACATTTTAGCTTTTAACGTTACTATAAAAGTCTAGAGCTGTGTTGTTTGGACCGATTGGAGGGTCTGACTTTAACATGATTGTTTATTTCGTTATATGAGGTATCAACATATTTGGTTTCACCCTTGTCATCTGTTCCCTTCTTTTTTCAGGACTTTTTGCTAACTCCATAGTTTCTCTGTGCTGAGCTATACTTATAAATCTTTTCATATCCTCTAGTACACTGCAAACTATTCAGTCTGTTTTTTTACCTTATTACTGTTTATGTTTATTTCTTTTAAAAGCACTCATTTAAAAAAAATTCATAGCCATGAGACTAACAGTATTTTGTTGATCCCACCTTTAAACTCAAGGAAATTAGCACAGGTTTACTTCCCTTCACTATATGCCTCTCCTCACATGTGGGCCATAATAAATAAAGGAGTTAGTTACGAATTATTATTACATTAATATAATAATAAATCTACACTCTTAATAATGTCTTTAAACTTTATTTTATATAGATTTAATGTCCATTGACATTCCACTAAAACCATCAGTCCCTTATTCTTGACAGGTTAATTTTGGTTTAGTTTGGTTTGTTTTCTTTCATTTTGATGTTTTATATTTGAGGAAATGTTTCAGGAATAATATTGAATAATATAATTCTTAACATATTTGAGAAAACTCTATTCTCCCCTTCACACATAAGTTACAACACTGGATGTTAGATGTTTTGATTCAAATCCACTGCTCCATTTTCTTTCGGCATTTAGTTTTGTAGAAGTCAGAGCCAGTTGGAATTTTTCTTCTACTTTATAAACTATATGTTTTTGTTTTGTTTTTGTTTTCAACCTGTATAGAGATATCTTTTATGTGAGAGGGTGGGGGATAATTTTTTGTAGCATGATACTTTACAATTTTTTTGGGGGGGATATGTCTATAAGTATTCCTATTCGCTATTAATTCACATGAAAGTGTAACATTGATACACTGTTTCCTCTTTGTGCAATATTGGGGGGTGCAATTTTTTAAGGCTGAAACACATTTTAGGAGTAAGTTCATAAATTCATTTGGCTAAAAAAATTAATTCAAAGTCTGAGTAGATTCCTGACTTGTTTCCAGTGAATTCCCTGTGCCAATAAAGAAACTAAAATTCCTTCCTGAGACAATGCTGAAGCCAACTTTATTTGCTATTCTCCTCTGTGTCCTATTTTTCCTTGAATTAATGGTCAACTATCGATTTCAGGATACCTAAAACAACAGAGGAGAAATTCAGACTCTTAACCTGATTTTTGCCATAGGCTCAGTCACTTTGTACATCAGAGAAACCTTATCCAGACCTTGTCTCCCAAGATTTGAAAAAAATCTTATCCCTTACTTTTGGGGATCTAGGAATAATCAGTTTTTGCCACCATTTTTGGCCCCAGTTCCTGGATTCTCTCTATTCCTTTTCAATTCTGCTTGTAAAATGGCCAATTCTCTCATGAGTTTATCTCTTTCTTGTATTATTTTTCCAAAAGCAAAAGTGAAAGCTAACACATTGACTCTTCCCGATCACTGTGCCTAGGTCTACAGCGTCAGTGGTTACTTGATCTGCCTTCCAAATAACACAGGTAACAATTGTTTTACCAAATGTCTTACATCACATAGGTTTCCATCTTTCAGGTGCTTAGTATCAATATCCTTATCATGCGTTCCTTGACTACTAAACCAACGCCACATAATTCAGTTTTTGTTCTGGCAACACTTTATTCCAACATACGAATGCCTGTATCACTTTAGGTAATGATAACCCTTTAAAGATATGAACACAAAATGTTCAGCATTTTGATGCTGCAGGATTTTCTTTTTCCATTATTTGAAGTTTGCCATAGCTTTTCCTGACGGGCTCAAAGCTCTTACCCAAATGATAATACAGGGATTCAGTTTCCTTCCATATTTACCTCAAGCTTTTGGAGTGGGGAAAGAGTATAAAGAATTTTGTAGAAGAGAGTTTTTGTTGTTGTTTGCTTGTTTTTAATTGTAGTAGGAACATTTATATGTGATACATGCTCTTAAATTTTTAAGTGTACAATATAGTATTGTGAACTCTAGGCACGATGTGGTACAGCACGTCTCTATAACCTCCTCGTCTTGCTCCATTCCCCCCTTTCCTCAGCCCCTAGAAGCAATCATTCTACTCTCTGCTTCCATGAGTTTGACTATTTTATATATCTTGGATAAGTGAAATTATATTTGTGATATTTGTCCTTCTATGTTTCATTATTTAACTTAGCATAATGTCCGGGTCCATCCATATTGTTGTATAAGATAGGATTTCCTTCTTGTTTTAAGGCTGAATAACATTCCATGTGTGTATATTAAACACATTCTTTAACCATTCATTCATCTTCTGATGGACATTTTGTTGTTTTCATACCTTGGCTCATGTGAATAATGCAGTGAACATAATAGTATAAATATCTCTTAGGGATCTTGAATTCAGTTCTTTGGGTACACACACGCAAGTGGGATTGATAAATCATAAGATAGTTCTTTTTTCAATTTTTTGAGGACCCTCCATACTGTTTTGCACAGTGGCTGCACTATTTTGCATTCCCAAATTTGTTCCAATTTCTGCATCTCCTCTCCAATACTATTTTTGTTCTTAAATAATAGCCATCCTAGAAGGTGTTAGGTGACTTCAGTTTCTCTGATGGCTAGTGATACTGAACACCTTTTCATGGATTTGTTGGCCATTTGTCTAGATTAAAGATTTACACATAAGCCCTGAAACTGTAAAACTCCTAGAAAAAAAAAAGTAAGGAACAAGCTTCTTGATATGTTCTTATCA
Organism: Felis catus; assembly: GCF_018350175.1. Taxonomy (NCBI): domain Eukaryota; kingdom Metazoa; phylum Chordata; class Mammalia; order Carnivora; family Felidae; genus Felis; species Felis catus. The sequence continues at coordinate 31,099,048 of NC_058368.1, read as the reverse complement.
ATGATTTTTTTTTTTTTGATATGACACCAAAGGTACAGGCAACAGGAGCAAAAATAGACAAGTGGGACTCTATTGAACTAAAACTCTTCTGCATCACAGAGGAAATGATCAACAAAATGAAAAAAGCAACTTATAGACCGGGAGAAAATGTTTGCAAACCCTATATTTGATGAGCATTTAATATAAAATAATATGAGAACCTCTATAACTCAATGGCAAAAAACCAATAACTCAATTTAAAAATGGCCAAAAAATTTTATGAGCCAGTTTTCCAAAAGAGGTATATCAATGGTCAACAGGTGTATGAAAAGGTGCTCAACATCACTAATCATTAGGAAATTTCCTAGGAGGAAGAATTTGATGTCTCAGACATGGAAACATTCCATTTATGTCAGTTCAGATTTTGTTGGCTAGAATTCAGTCACACAGCCACTTCTCTCTGCAAAGAAGACTGGGAAAGGAGGACTAATATGTGCCTAGAAAGAAGAAGAAATGGGTGTGGTGAGCAATTAGCCAGTCTATCCTATTAAATATCACTGTAATCTACCTCCCTTTCTAGTTCATCTCCTACATATGAAGGGTGGAATTGGGGGTTTTGAATCACCAAGATGGATCGCTGCCGCCCCTTTGTGGCTCCTTGAGGCCATAACTGATTATTTCTGGTCAGACTGTTCTCTGACCTTGTGTAGAAGGAATTAGACCTTCAGTTTCTAACCCCCAGGGGGTCAACCAAGACCTTGTCAGGTGTAACAACAAGAAGCCAGACCCAAGCAGATGCACATGTGTACTTGTCCTGACGTTTTGCTCTTCGGTTTGTATTAGGCAGTTCCCTAAGATCATCAGACCGGGACAAAAATACGTTAAAGACAACTAAAAATCAAGTATGAATTTTCTCTAGTTAAGTCAAAATCCTGACTGGGTAGAAATCATAAGATGTGCAGAGCACCAGACGAGGATCAGACAGAGACAAACCAAATAGCGTAAGACAAGTTGCCCTTACACGGATTTCAGAGTCAGAGGCGTTTTCATTTTTAATCTAGCAACTTGGGGCTTCCTAATCACCCCACTCAATCCCTGGGGGGCCCACAATTTTCAGGGTTCTGGAAATCATCAAAGACTTATAGGAGTAAAACAGAAAGTATCTAAGAGATATGTGGTCCATCACTTAAATTTTTAGAGTATGTCTTTATTCAGGGAAAAAGGAGAACTATAAATTCAAACCCAGATTTGTCTGCTACTATGGCTGTAAGAACCAGCCTGCTTGCCAAGGAACAAGGTTGCCGGTGGCCTTTTAGCCAGGAAAACTGGGTCAGCTTTTTCTGATAAATTACCTCTGCTAGAGCATTACTGTTTTTAGTGATGACTGTTCTTTTATAAAATGTACTGTATTTGTCTCACTTTCCCTCAGGTGACTAAAATCATCCAGTTTAGGGGCTGAAATTAACTGTTAGAATCTTTGTATTTATATATATGTTGCCTTTCAGCCACTACTAACTTATAGGCAGTCTGTGGAAATAAAAGCCAATCAAGTTCATACCTATCATCTCAATAGCATCTAAAGATTTCTAATCAGCTTAAGATTTCTAATCAGATCCTCTCAATCAAAAATTAAAAAATCAGCTCTCCCCTACATGAAATCAGTCTCAGTTTAATTAAGAGTTGGTTATCCCTATATCTATGCTAATGAAATATTTGATGGCATTGCCTCTCTAATGGATTTAAAACATCATAGAGCAGGGGGGGAGTGAAATTAAATGTTGACAATTTTAAAGGACATGGCCAGAGGCAGTTTGGCTAATCTTGCTGTGAAGTGTTCAGTTCTGATACTGCTTAGTTATTCCAATTGATCATTTCACAATTAATCAAGAAGACGGACTAAAAGATCAAATCAATGGGCCTTGGCCAAACAGGGTACATCAAGGATATATGAGTTTGCCTTAACTTCCTTCTAAGGACAACTCATATAGCACTATTCACCTGGTAGATACCTAACACATCTCTGATGCTGATGATATTGATGGCCATCATTGGAAACAGAAATACAATGGCCATCATTGGAAACAGAAATTTTCAGTCAGGCCAACATATTCTGCCTTTCGAAACAGGAATGTAATTTTTCTTGTCTCTGGATTTGCTTTCACCCCCAAAGTCAAGATGCCACAGAATTAACATAACCATCAACACTATTCAGCATTTACTCACAGAACAATTTTAGATGTATTTGTAAGTTAAAATGAATTTCCAACATGCTGAGCCATGTGATCTGTCATATTAGTCTAGATGTCAGTTGCCTAAACTTTCTCTGTGAGAAAGTATTTACAGAGCTTTTGCTGAAGAAGTCATAAAGAACATATGTGGGAGATGATTGTTATTTAAGTTCGTGAATTATAACTATTGTGAACTTCTTTTTAATAAGAACGCCTACACTTATTAGTTCATACTTTGGATTAAAGTAATTATTTCCAAATTTTATTTCGTCTAATCATATTGTTGTTTGTTGCAGAAACATGGCAAGCTGTCAAATGAGTGGAATGTCTTTTTCTAATTCTGACTTAGTAGTATAATTTTTCCCTTCAAGATAGGCAGTTAAAATATCCATAGGAGCTATAATTGGCTAGGAAATGAGACAGTCGCCTGTGGCAATTGAGGTGAAATAGGTTGACTGTCGAATTGGAAAGATCCTATTTTTTGTTGTTAGCCCTTGTCCCTCCTGCTTACCCCATCCTCATGGATGAAGTTAATCAGCAATCCCATAGCATGAAGCTCCATGGTACTCTGAACCTGCATTTAAGTTCAGTTTCTTACTGTATAAACTTGGAAAAGGACTTTACTGCTCTGAGCATCAGTTTCCTCATCTGCAAACTAAGGATAATACCACCTTCTTTACTGAGTTGACTAAAATGAATTCAGTATAGCATATATGCCTGGCAGGAAATAGGCACTAAATAAATGGCAGTGATTATTATGATGACTGGCCATATTCTGGGAAATAACAATTTACCTAATTTGAATTGCATAGCAAAAGAACCCCACCCTCTCCCAGATTATGACCACGTTTATTCCATGTCAAACTATTAAATGCCAATTTTAAACCCAGAGAAAAATTTTATAGCCAGCTATCAACTCTAGAAAACGGAGGTTGATAATGGAAGTGCTGACAAATCTTTTGATGTTTTCAGGAATGTAATGGGCTTCTTAAGAAACTGGAATTGCAAGGTAAGCTGTTTACTCTTTTCTGCTAAGGAGGCAATTATGCAGGCCTGTTGGAGAAGTTTATAATATGATTAAACAGTCAACATTAAATCAAATGGTGATGGAATCCCCAAGAGACAGTTTACCCTCACAGCACTTTTGAGTTACTGAATTGTATTTTCAAATGTCTTTGCATTGGACAACGGTTGGGGGTGGGGGGAGCCATTGTTTTTAAGACAGTGTTAAAATAACAGTGGGTTGATGGAAGGATGACTTTTAAAAAACCATGTTCTGATTTTAATTTCTACTAAGTGAGACAAGTTGCTTCTATTTGCATTTTTAAAAAATCTTTAAAAAAGGCTACATTCTAGATGACTGGTCCAGACCGTCTACTGAATGTTTGCTCATGTTAATTTGCATCAGATATCTGTTTGATACACTGCAAAGCAATTCATGCTAACACATGTAGATAACAAAGATTATACTTTCAATCTGCATAATAATTCAGTTTGCAATTTATTTCTAATATACCACCTATTAGTACTTTTATAAACGCTAAAATATATTAGCTATGAAAGATTCTACTTATTAACCTTATAAGATAAAAGGGTGGTGGTAAGTATTTTCTAGTCTGTAAATGATATGATTTTTATACTTAACATCTGAAATGTCTTATTTACTATCACTGTGTCTGCATGGAATAAAGATCTAGTCTTCTATTTTCTGATATGCATTTATGCTAATTTCTGTATCAACGAATTTACACTAACAATTTTTTACAGAAATATAAGGAAAGTGCATTCTACTCAAAAACAGATGTGCTCAAACAGTGCAATAATTATATGAAATTATTATATAGCCACATTAAGCCTCAATTCATCTAGTGTCAATTGGAAATAATAAGGATCAAATAAAACACAATGGGGGGACACTTCAAGTTTTACATAAATGTTTAAAATTCTGATTATGATGGTAGTTATATTTTTGAAAATGAAAAACCCTAAGTAGAGGATATTTACTTAATAGGTTACATAAAGTAGTGGCTAAAAGCATGGAATACTCTATTACCTGATTCAAATTCCTGCTTTTCCCCAACTGGCTTTGTAATGTTGGTTAGTTTACTTAAACTATCTGAACATTGCTTTCCTCATTTGTAAAATGGGAGATTAATAATACCTCTGAAGTTTATTTTGAGGATTGAAGGAGTTAATATATGTAAAGCTCTTTAAACTATGCCCGGAAAAGAATAGCAATATTGAATTTTTAGATGTATGTATACATGTGTATGATTTTATCTAATTGAATGCCTAGGATGCATGGAGTCCATTTTCCAAAACTTTCAGATATTGCCTCATATTACCAATAGATCCTAATTACTCATACTCACTTTTTCTGTAGCAGGTATGACCTAGAGAAGTATTTTTTAAATACCAAATCATACTTTATTTTGAAAAATGAACTCCACACCAGTAGGCATTAGAGTAGAGTCCCTCAAAGGTTAGCATACATCAGAATCAGGTGGATACTTGTTAAAACACAGACTTCTGAACTTCACCACCAGAGATTCCAATCCTAGGTCCTGCTTGAGAAGTAGCATTTTCCACAAGTTCCCAAGTGATGCTTTGGGGACCTCCATATTGTCCTGTTGGACCACTATTGACCGAGAGGACAATTTGGAGAAAGAAGGAGTCATTGGGAATATAGAATATATTTTTACTTCTTTAAATAGGACAGAAATTAGATTAATGTAGTTTGTGCTAACACTTGACTAGTTAGCTGATATGTAGAGGATATAAATGGTATTACAGAAGAAAAGAATGCTCAGCTAGGAAAGGAATTTTATTCCAATGACTTGGATTCTCCTTCTTAACAAGTCCCTGTTGGCAAATCAATGTGGTCTGGAAACATCTTTAACCATATTCACTTAGATAAAATGCTCAGTTTTTTTGTAGTAGAAGATAACTAATGGAGGCCAGTTGGATAAATGATTGAGGGTTGATGATATATTACAGTCTTTCATTGACAGTCTAATAATATTACATTCAAACTTAAGCAGGGGGCAGCCAAGTCTCCCTGTTTCCGGGATGTTTAACCAGGGGAGTGTCATCTAAGTAGTGTCTTAGGAAGATTAATTGTGTGGTGGAATAGAAAGGAATAGAGAATTAATTTAGGCTGGGAAAGAGGCTATGCTCACAGAACTCTTGGGAATGGTGGCAGGAATAAGAGAAGAGAGCGAGGAGAGAGAAGCATATGGAGGAAGTATTTTAGTGGGCTTTATATTGGATTAAGTTTCTGATTCTAAACCAATGTGGCTTGGCTTCAAGAGTGGTTTTCCGTCTTACCCAGAATCAACCTAGAAGCAAAAATCAGCACTGGTCTTCATATCACAAATCTATCAGGCATTTTTTCAACCAGGATTTCTGGTCTCCAAAATTCCCGTGAGAAATCTCTGGCAACTTCTCCCTCCAACTTCTCCCTTCCAAGCCCTCCATCCTCCTTCTCCACTCTCCCACATGAAACTGATGGTAGAAGGAAGTGGGGTCAAGACAAATGTTACGTAACTTTTTTTTTTATTGGCTGTTTTATCTTATCTGCACAGTAGAGAATAAGGATGCACTTAACTTGGAACAAGAGAGGAGACAGAAATTGAAGATAAATGAAGAGGAAGAATGACATCTTGAGAGCACCTTCTAATTCCTTATTCTTTGTCATCTTATTTCAAAATATGAAGGCAAAATTCTGAGTCTGGAATTGGAGATGGAAAAGGACAGAAATCTGGGATGTAGTGAGGGGAGAGAATAGTGCTGACTGGGGGTAGCTGGTGCTACCACCCCATGACTTGGCCAGTTTTGGGGAGGATGTAGGGAAGATAAGGAGTAAGCAAGATCACCAATCACCTCTCTTTGTCCAGAGCATTCCAGCTGTTCTCAAAATGGTAGAAGCAGTTCCATTATGTAATATCATTTTACACACATTATTTCTGTTGAACACGGCAAGTCAAAGCTGGAACTATGCAGCTGCACTGATTCTTTATTTTATAAAAGCTACGGTGTATCGAGTAATGTATTACACGTTTGGCACTAAGCTGCTTCTGTTGCCAAATAAACAATATGAAGCCAAAGTGCAAAAACAAACATTTAAAAGCTGAAAGCTAAGAGGAAGTCACTAGATCACAAAGCTCTACAGAGAGAAGTTAAAGAAACACCAAAGCCAGTGCATCAAGAGATATTAACCACTTAATTGGAGGAAACTAGTCTTCCTAAGTTTGGGAGATCATTTTATAACGAGCACAGCAGCTAGGATCCATCTCTGTACTATGAGAGGATGTCTAAGTGACAAAGCTGTCTGTAAATGTCTCCTTCACTTTTGTATGAGATATTTTTAGGGGTAAATCTCCATGCCACAATAATGACAGCTCATATCTTGGTACTGTTTAGTGCAGGAGTCTTTAGCATGTTGATACCAAATCCATCTGAATGCTTCGTGAAATGCAGCATTTAAAAAAGCACAACCTAACAAAATGTGTGCAGTATTTCTGCTATATGTGTTTTTTCAGAGCAAAAACAACAAAAAGCTGAAAAATATTCTCTTAATTACTAATGAGAGAATATCCAATTTTGACACTGTTAGACAGACTTTGTTTTACATGTAGTTTTTTTTTCATTTTAATTGTAAACTGACATCCTAGAAATGCTTAGACCCGTAGAGAAGACAATGATGAAATTCATCACCCATTCACATGGAATTAAAAAAAAAAATGTGATGCTTTCCTGAGTGGTGGAGAAAGACATTTGAATGGGAAGGAGAGTAGTGTTCTGTCTGGAGAGGGGACTGATATGACAAATGTCACTGACAGTTACGGAAATAGTAACTAAAATTTTAGCAGCCTTTGCTGGCTCAGAGAGCAGGGGCGAGGGCATCCACAAAAATGTTGTCATTGAAGGCCCTTGTTCTTTTCAGCACAACCTACCACACCCCTCTGCAGGATACACACCCTCCTCCTCTCTGCCTCTAAACCTGTTCAAGAGGCAGAGAAGGTGAGAGGGGAAAAAAAAATGCAGAGAAGTTTAGTTCATATCTGGTGATGTGGACTAGACAGAATATAAACCTTCTTCCAACTATGAGCTTATATTATTCAAACGTCCTCTTTGGCAAATGTACAGAAATAAGGAGGCCAATTACCTCATGCAGAAATGAGGAGTTAACAAATAATTTATTGGCAACCTAGAACAATCAGCATGCCTGTCCTGTTGTGCCAGTGAATCCCTGCTGCAGGCAGGCATATGTGTTTCTAGCATACTAACTAGAAATGCAAAGTGAGTGTTACAAATGGTAGTCAAGCATAGTTGACAGGAGACCAGTCTTTAGTTAAAATTGGAATCCCCTGGGGTGGCCTGAGAACTACCATTCCCAGCAACACAGTTGCTGTTGAAAAATGTCTTCTGAATTCCAAACAATTGATTTGCAGATAAACTTCTGGTACATTCACAAACTGAGGTCCAAATTGTGCAGAACAGTACAAAGGACTTGTAAAAGCCTACCGAGAGATACTGTAACTTGAACACATCAGAGTTTAGTGAGACAGTGGCCATGCATCTCGAGGTAACCTTCTAAAAGAGCCCAGCCTATGCTTAGTCATTTACCTACATTCCATATTAGCTATCCTCAAGTTTATCCATAACAAAGCTGCTTCCAAGTGCTTGTTGATACTGTTATCTGGTCTGCTTAATTAAGCACACTATTGACAGAACTCAGATCTTTATTTAATCTAGCCTAGTAGAAATTAGAAGCCCTCTTTCAATTACTGATGAAGCCCAGCTAAGGCATGAGAATAGAAAACTTAGGGTGACAAGTCAGCTAAGTTAATTTTGGCATTTATTATGTGCTGACTCCATGCTACTCGCTTAGCAAAGATCATCTCTCTAATCCTTCGAATGACCCTATGAGATACGTATTATGTTTTATCCCCATTTAACAGATAGATGCGAAAACAGAGGCCAAAGTTTCCAAAGCTAGTAAGCTGCAGAGCCAAGATTCAGATCCAGACATTTTATTTCAAGAGCCTGCTCTTAATTACTCTGCTATGTTGCTAGCTGTTTACATATATCTGAGAGGTGACACATTCCCTCTCATCAAATGGAGTGTGAAGCAGAATTGAATAGTCAGCCTGGAAAATCAGAAATTACTATCGTATCTTCCCCAAATGATAATAAACTGTTTTTCAAGGATTGGTGCCTTTAACACATTTTATTATCTCTCATTACATCTAGAAAAGTGTTCCATGCTTTTAGGAACTCAGTAAGCATTGACTAACTCAAAACTAACATATATGTATATATATATATATACATACACACACACACACAAAAAGACACATGCACACTATATGTATGTATATATATATGCACGCGCACATACATACAATTTCATACTACTTTTTTTAGAGATGTTTTTCTACTAGAGTAGTTAATAACACAATAGTTGCACACCTTTTCCATTTTCCCTACTCTCATGGTGTGTGGTCACTATCCACAATGTTTTATTTCATGCCATTTATTAGATTCCTGCCTAGAACATTCAGCACGTATATTAGAAATCCTGTCTAAGATGAATTTACAAAGGACGTACACTTTTGAAAAAAGTGCACATAGGCAAAATAGGCTAAATATGACAGCTAAATAAAGGCTAAAATAGGACTCCAGTTCCACATGAACTGATTGAAAGAAAACCAGCATCTTTTTGAGTCAAGTCTTGTTCTAGGTTCTATATTTTCATCACCTTAAACTTTTTCTGTGAGGATAAGAACTACTAATATTCCATTTGGCAGGTGAGCAAACTGAGATCTGGGGAGGTTAATAAAGTTGTCCCTTACCAGACAGCTGGCTAATGGTTGAGATAGAATTTAAAGCCAGGGATGTGTATTCCAGAGCCTTAGGTACTAAATATTTGCACAACACTTGCCCTGTGTAGTCATAAATCATAAATTATATTTTCTTTGAAATTTACCTCTTTGAAGGCGCTGTCCTTCTGGCTCTGCATACTAACCAGTTGTCATACATGTTTGGCAACTGTAAATTAGGTGGATTATTCATATTTTCATCAATATTATCTTTTTTAAAAGCAAAATTAGAAAACAATCTCATTTTATAACATTTGTTTTGCACATTTTCCTCTTAAAAATGCTGTGCTGAAGAATGTAGGGTTTTCAAAGAGTTAGACATGGATCCTCTCCTAGGTGACTTTATGTTCTATATCTATGCTCCTCATGGGTATAGAGTGGAGGAGAAAGAGATGGGGAGCAATAAAAATCTAATGAGCATTTTTAAACTTTTATAATTGATACCCTTCCAATTTTCTCTCTGAGAATCTGATATCCCCAATTCTATAAGAATAATTATATATTCAGGGCACCTGGGTGACTCAGTCAGTTAGGTGTCCGACTTCAGCTCAGGTCATGATCTCACGGTTCGTGGGTTCGAGCCCTGCATCGGGCTCTGTGCTGACAGCTCAGAGCCTGGAGCCTGTTTCAGATTCTGTGTCTCCCTTGCTCTCTGCCCTTCCCCTGCTCGCGCTCTGTCTGTCTCTGTCTCAAAAATAAACAAACATTAAAAAAATTTTAAGAAAAAGAATAATTATATATTTTTCCAGGAGGAACAAAGTGTTTAAAAGCATCACCCCCTTCTCTGTTTTCTCCCACTGGATCTTTTCTCCTTAGAAGTGAGATAAAATGGCATTGGGGTTTCTCCAGTTTTAAATTTTTTTTAATGTTTTATTTACTTTTTAGACAGAGAGAGACAGAGCATGAGCAGGGGAGGGGCAGAGAGAGAGGAAGACACAGAATCCGAAGCAGGCTCCAGGCTCTGAGCTGTCAGCACAGAGCCCTACGCGGGGCTCCAACTCACAAACCCCAAGATCATGACCTGAGCCGAAGTCAGATGCTCAACTGACTAAGCCACCCAGGTGCCCTGAGGTTTCTCCTACTTTAATTGCCCAAGTGTGAACAGGGTAACATTCAGGGGAAAGGAGGCTAAAAACAACCAGTGTAGGCCTGTTTATAGCCTAGACTTAAGCTAAGGGCAACATGTGTTCCTGAAGTTCATGGACTGTTCAGCCTAGAATGCTAAGGAAATAAGCCACATGGGTATTCAGAATTATAGATCAAAACAAAGCAATATTCCTGGAGTGCATTCTGAACCTATTTTCCCTGGTAAACTAGAGAAAATTCATATCTATTCAGAGGCCATGACCTTTCCATTTGAAAAATGACTAAGACTTATAATGCCATGAATTTTTGTAGTCCTTTATAAAGTTGTTGGAACAATATTACTAAAATTTTCTCATTGGATTCTCGTAATAATCCCTCAAGATGAAAAAAAAAAAAAGATCATTTTACCAACTGGGGAGAAAATAACCCTCTCTGGTAAATTTAGAGGACATTGATTTGAAAACAAAACGTATATGAAGCAGAGATGTGTGAAATGAATAATAAAAGCTACGTGAGTAGCTGTGCAGACTGACCTACGTGAGTGTGGTTGCCATTAAGGGAGAGTGGGAATATAGGATGGAGTTTGATTAAGGAAGCAAGCTGTAAAATCACTTGATAGAGGGCCAGTCAGCAGGGGTTATTCCCATGAACCGATTAACACGATCAACACAAGACACAAATCAAGTGAAAAATCTTATGCTGGTATTGAGTAAATGAGCCTATAAATGAAAAGATAACTTCATCTATATGTTCAAGTCTATTCGGGATTGGTTTGTTTCTGATTCAGAAGCAGGTGTTAATTTCAGGTCTGGATACTGTTAGGAAGGTTATAGTCTGTGATCCCTGGACCTGCAAAATCACCCTCTGAAAGTTATTCAGCAAATACTTAATTACAACTTGACATTGTTCATAAGACCGTGATAAAATCAATACATTTTCTTCATAGAAAGCAGGCTCTCATTGGAGGCTGAAATCCATTTTTCCTCTCATTTTTTATTTAAAAAGTGAACAGATTTTCTATTTGAATGTTGAATAAGAAATGCCTGCAAATTTACTACATCTCCAGGGCTAACTTTTAAAAGTTCTTTATATTTAATGTGACTTTGATGAACAATTTTTAGTCAGTAGAACTTAATAACCAAAACAAGTGAATATTATCAAATGTGCCTATGATTTTTACAAGCAAATAAAAGCCAACAGGAAAGAAATAGGCTTTAATATAATTATACCTGCATGTGGAACCAACAGTATAATTAAGTATTTCAATTGTTATAGAAGTGATTTCAATTATGTCCCCTCAACTGTTGTGTCTCTGCATTAAAATGCAGAGACATAATGATTCTTATTTTAGAATACGTGATACGTTCTTTCTCATTTAAAGAAGAAAATAAGAATAAATACCTAGTAGCGCAAATAACATAAAACAAAAATGTTTTGAAGATTTTGGTCATTAATGTTAGGACTTAATACAATGTAATGAAATATGTGCACCGATCAACACCATAGTCTCCGAAGCATACCATTTCTGGCTGAAATATGCTTTGTTCTGAAACAGATTGATATAAAAATGCATGCATACTATAAAAGAACGAAAACAAACTGTTTTCTAAAACATTAACTTTCTTATCTTCACACATTTGGATATTGGTGAAAATAAACAGAACGAGCTGGCCCAAACCTGCACGGTCCTTTTGTATTCTAGCAGAGCGACAGATGTAAGACTGGAGAGTGAATAATCCCCTTTACAAGACATATTTACAGAGTCAGTGTTGCCAGGATTTTAATGAACTCTCTCAGTGCTCAAACCCAAAGTAAAATAACATGTAAAAACAAAATAAGTAGCTGTTCTTAATTTTGTAAGATAGGCCATCTTGTCACATGGTATCTGTTTCTGTCGATCTGTTAGCTTAATTGAATCAGTTCTTTTGAGCCTCAAAACATAAAGCCTTACACTGGGGTTAAAATCTGTACAACAGCTGATTTGCATTTCCGTGGCATCCCTATAGAGCATCAGGGTAATCCGTGCTTAAAGAAAAGTCACATTAAGTTTGATTTTAGTAGACGCAACCTACTTTCCCAATTAATTTTGCATTTAATACTTCACCAGTATTTGATGCTCAAAATGAAATTATGATGCGATTCATCTATCAACTTTGTGATTCATCATCTTCTTCTTCCCACCCCACTTCCCACAAACCCAGAGTAAGCAGCCCTAGGGACTCATGATCAAATTGTTCCCTAAAAATTAATGTATCTTTTACTCCTTCATGTTTCTTAACTACCCTGTCGTGTGACTTTATTAATACCAAGCTCCTAATAGAGTTCATAGGATAAGGAACAAATGTAGAATGAACTAAATAGCTGCACTCAAGTACCAATTAGCAATCACTGAGTTTTTAGACAAAATAAGTTACCACCAGTCATTTGTGAGCAAAACCATCTAGTTTATTAGGTGTTGATTCTTCTTGCCTAGTGCAGACAGAAAGAATTACTTCTTCCCCATTTTCTTCTTTTATCTTTAGTTTACTAGATATAATTTAAATATAGCAAAATCCCCCCTAAAAAGGTGTCAAATTCTATATATTTTGACAATGTATATAATCCTCTAACCACCATCACAATCAATATATAGAATATTTTCATTACTCCCAAAAGTCTCCTCATACCCCTTTGTATTCAACCCCCTTCTCCCTACTTCCAGACCCTAGCAAGCACTGATCTGGTTTCTGTCACTATTGTTGTGCCTTTTCCAGAATGTCAAACAAATGGAATTATAAAGGATGTATAGCATCTATACATTTAACATAATTTTCTGGATCCTGCATTTAGTATAATGCTTTTGAAATGCATCCATGTTGTTGTATATTATCAGTGGTTTGCTCCTTTTTACTGCTGAGTAGTATTTCATTGTATGGACATCCTACAAGTCCTTTATCCACTCCCCTACTGTTGGACATTCAGGTTGTTTGAAGCTTTTAGTGATAATAAATAAAGCTTTTGTAAGATTTGCCTACAGGTTTTTACATGGACCTATATTTTCATTTAATGTGGGTCATTACCTAGGAGAGGATTGCTGGGTCTTACGGTTAGGGTATCTTTAGCTTTTTAACCAACTGGAAAACTGTGTTCCAAAGTCACTGCACCAATTTACATTTCCAACAATGCCTAAGAGTGTTCCAGTTTCTCTGAATCCTTAACAGCACTAGATACTGTCTGTTTTAATTAGTTTGAGTAGAGTTGACACACAATATTACATTAGTTTCAGGTATACAGTGTAGTGATTCCACAACTCTATATATCCTGTTCTACTTACCACAAGTATAGCTACCATCTGTCACCATACAACATGGTTACCATACCATGAACTATAGTCCCTATGCTGTACTTTTCATCTCTGTGATGTATTCATTAGACAACTGGAAAACTGTACCTCTTACTTCCCTTTATCTGGTTTGCTCATTCCCCTAGCACCCTCTTCCCTGGCAACCGTCAGTCTATTCTCTGGATTTATAGACCTGAATCTACTTTTTGTTTGATTGCAGTCACTCTGATAGCTATGTAGTGTTATCTCATTGTGGTTTTAATTTGTATGTTCCAATTAATGATGTTGAGTATTCTTTTGTGTGCTTAATGGCCATTCATATCTCCTCTTTTGTTTCTTTTAAAATATTTTACCCATTTTAAAAATTGGGTTGTCCTATTACGAGTTTTAAGAGCTCTTCATATATTTTGGTTTTTATACATTCTGATTCTTTGTAAATTCTGGAGTGGGTGTGGTTTTACTTGGATGTGATTTTCAATGTCCTAGTGAAAATGAACATTCTTTGTTTCATTTGAAGGTGATAAATGTATTATTTGCAGATAACAGCTATATAAAACTCAAGGTTTTTAAGTCATTTATGACCATCTTGTTTACTGAATACTAGCTCTGTGCTTATGCCCTTCATCTAAGTACATATAAATATGAATAAATATCATCACTTTTGCTTTTCAAACTGTCTACAAATACGTAAATAATTTATCAAATGAGTAACATATATGTATTCTATATATACACACACCTATACATATATGTGTATATATACACGTATACACACACACACACACACACACACACACATATATAGGTGTGTGTTGTGTTTTGTTTTTGTTTTGCTTTCACTCTTTTCTTTTTTCGATATCTGAGTAATCGTTTGCCTTAACTGAAAATTCCTACATGATGGTTGGAATAAAGGAAATTCAAACCTGTTAGTGATGTAACTCTTAGGAGAGAAGATGATTTTATAAAAGCTCCAGCTCAATTACCACGATAGCCAGGCTGTCAAAATCCACCTACAAATCACCTCTAGTTCTGTTTTGACTGATTTCTTGCATTAATTTTACTTGCTGACTTTATCTCAATAGAAGGAAACCACTCTACAAAGTTCCTGTAAGAAGCATCCTTAACTTTTTCAAGAAGTGTGAATCAGGCTGAGTTGTTTTTAAAAGAAAGAAATTCTGGTTCACATTTTACTTTTCTATGTGAAGATCTAGAAGAAGACAAATAGAACTGCTCTAATGCCTTGTTCTACTGATAGAGCCCACAGAACAACTCTACAATACGAGATTCTCTAGCAAAGCAAGCTCCAAGGTCTAGGATAAGGATTCAATATATTAAGCATTTCTACTTTATATTTCATTGAAATTTTTTTCTGAAATTTTATCAAAAGGAGAGGTACAGAGGAAAGGTATGTCAAGATTGGGAAATGGATGAATCAGAGTAAAGCAATGTAGGTGTTTATATGTTTTTTCCCCCTTTATTCGAGATCAAAAATGGTAAAGTATATTCTACAGAAGTATTTCAAGCCTTCTATTTAGAACTTCTGCCAGTGTCTGTTGAACAGCCCGATATACTCTAAGTAACGTATGTTGCAGGATAAAAATGAGAAATGAGGCTTGGCAAGTGGAAAGCCAGCCAAAGAAATCCGTCTACTCTGGTAATGGGGTGTTTTTGTCATAGGTAAGGTGAGTTCCAGCACTTGAATGTTATGCCTTCAAGTTGGAGGAGAACGATGGCCTGTAAACATGAAATAAGACAGAAATGATTGATTTCTTGAATCTCATCTAACTATGGGAAATACTGGTTATGCAATCTGCATGTTTATCTGAGATTTGTATATGGAAGTGAGGGTAGATATTAGACTCGCAGTTTCCCTCACATTAGCCAATGACATCCTATCCCTTATGAAACACGAATTTAAACCTGAGAAGGATAACACAGAAGATCAACAGCCTTCTTACTTCCTTTTCATACTCTTGCAAATTTCCTACCTCAGGGATTTTTCTTCATACATGGTAGTATCAGAAAGCTTATCAACAGTGTTCTAGCTTGAAACTCAATATAACTAAGGGTGATTTAAAGTGATCAGGACTTAGAGATAGCTACAGATTTAGCTTCAGAAGGTCATCCTGTATACTGGCCCATTTAAGAGTAGTCCAAGAAGTTCCATTTCCTACTGAATTATTTTCCATGGTCTATCTATACAATGATTTCTGATTTTTAGACAAATAGTACTCAACAATGAAAGAGACCTGTATGAAAAACAGGTTCTCAATCCTTCTTGTTTGCTAAATTAAAAGAAGCACAAACAAATAAAAAAAAAAAAAACAACACACCAAAAAACCCAATTCACAAAGCATTCAGTGCATAAGCTCTGTCACTGAAAATGATACCTTCTAAATTTTGAACATTTGGGTTCCTTTCTGCATACTTCTCTTTTCCATTTAGAGCCTGTGCATAAGAGGAAATGTTGCACAACTATGGAGAGATCATGAGTATAGCTCCATGGCTCTATCCTAGTGAACACTAGGATATCCTAGTCTTCTCCTCATAAAGGTGACCACCTCATGTATTACCATTTTTGTGATTTGGATCTTCAAACCCCCAATGTCTTAAGATGAGAGTCTGAGAATGTGGGTTGGGGCTATTGTGCACTAATTCCTGTGTAAGGACAATGTTTGAAAAATTAATTTTCCCCACCTGGTATTTTCTCTTTTCTTCCCTCACACTTAAAAGAAAAAATTGATCAGGTGTCAGGTTTCTCCAAAAGGGAGGTATGCAAGAGGTTGAAAACCCAAAAATGAAGGCTATGCATCCAGCTTTCATATGTCAAAAGTGCAAATCCTTTGGTAGTTTTAGAACATTGCACAGAAGTACTGGAGAGTGCTCCAGTTCCTGAGAAGCCATGCAGAGAGGAACAGGGAACATGTTGAAAGAGAAGTGCGATTTTTGAGGTAATAGGATATGATGGATCATAATGGCATTAGCCAGTGCCTGAGCGAACAGATGATTCAAGGGCCCCCCACCTCCAACAAAGACTTGGCACTGTGTAAGTACCTGGAAATTAGTCACAACCCTTTGAAAAAAGGGAGCTCTAACAGAATGAAATTTAACCTGTCCTTATGTTTTAGGGCTTTAAAATACAAATTAAATTGTAAAGTCATATTATTTGCACATTTTACAGACTGAGAGCCCTGCCTGCTCATTAAACTATACTGGACAACTAATCCGGTGCAGTGGAGAACTGGAACCCCCTGTTTTGAGGGGTAACTATAGGTAATGAACCTAATGTCTTTGCCTACAGAGGTAGTGATATGCATGAATAGAAAAGCAATCGCTTAAATTCATGTTAATCTCTATACTCGTTTCCCCACACTTCCTGAAATATTATGGCTTAATTTTACCAATCCCAATTTTATATTTATAATTTATAACCACAAAAGTCAGGGAATGAGGTATCATCTGGTACACTGGGTCATGAGGCATTAGTTGGGACCATGTATAAATCAGATGCACAGGAAATTCCCAAGTGCAAACAAGATAGTGAAGTTGGAGAAGAAAAATATTTTGATTCTAATATGCCCCCTCAAAACTCACTTCAACATGCTACTGTAGTAAAATTAGGAGGAGGAAGGGGGAGGGGCAGTAACAATAACAACAATAAAACAACAGGCAATTTTTTAAATGCTTATTTTTGAGAGAGAGAGAAAGCGAGAGAGTGTGCGAGTGGCAGAGGAGCAGAGAGAAAGGGGGACAGAGAATCCAAAGCGGGCTCTGCGCTGACAGCAGCCAGCCTACCACTGGGCTTGAACTCAAGAACCATGAGATCATGAATTGAGCCAAAGTCGGATGCTCAAACGACTGAGCCACCCAGGCTCCCCCAGGCAATCTTTTTTATGACTATATGCATTTACTATGTGTCAGGCACTGTGCGAAGTACTTGCAAACATTATTTTATGTAAACTTTGTGACAATTTTATCTCCAGAGCCCATGCTTCTGATTACTCTTCCATATTACTGTCCTTAACATAGATGCCATTTTAAGCCCAGCTTCTCTGCATTTCTCTGCATTTTCATTGACAAAGAAAGACTGGTATAAAGGGAATAATTCACTATTCAATTTTTTTTTAACTTTAATGCTGAGTGAATTATCCAGAGGATGTAATCTCTCATCACATGAGTCCACATTCATAAAACAGAACACCTACTTTCTGCATTCTACATGGCACATTGGTTAGAACTCCTAAAAACTGGGTGTGTTAAGAATAGAGTTGTGGGTATTAAACTCCAGACATGGCTGAAGCATATCTGGAAAGGGACATCTCATCTGCACTGTTATTTTTATATGTGAAGAGTAGTTCTTCACAGTTATCAGAATGAAAATTCCATCTGCTACTTGCTGTATACAGACTCAGAGCAGAAGCCACAGACCTTTAAAAATGCTTATTTGTTACAAGAAAATACAATACATTTTCAGAATCCTCCAATATTGAACGAGAAAAGATTATTGAAAACTCTCTACCAACAAGAGCTAGCAGAGATTACAAACATTATACAGAGGGGAAAATAAAAACATCCTGAATATCCCTACTGAGTAAACCGGCTCATTATTTAGTTTCAAAACACAACGTAGATTTCTTCCCCCCTCTATTGTTTCTGATACAATTTCAAAGTCAGGCAGATCTCTAGAAAGTGGGAGGGCAGAAAGAATGTACCGTACACGGCACGGGCACATGGAACTGAGGAGGCAGGGGAAAGGCAAGAACAAATCCAACTTTCGATTCTCTTTAAAAAAAATAATGACAATTTATTAAATGAGAGGCAGTTACGCACACCTCCCACAACTCAGAGTTCTAAGCAGCTGATATGGCATTTTAAGATGCTAAATATGCACCGTGGGCTGTTTCTTCAGAACGTCATTTTAACTATACCCATTGTCTGCAAAAATGAATGGCTAAGTAGCCCTGCATTTTTTAAGAGAACACTTTGATCATCACAAATTCTCCAAAACGTGCTCATCTATCTGTTTTCTGAATATGTAATAAAATGCACATATAGGCCAGCAGAGACTGCGGCTGCTCGGCAGATATTTTTTGATGGGCTTTCCTTTTCAAATGTTCATGATACTCGATGGCATTGCAGAGTAGACATCTATGTATTAAAAAGTATGAGCATAATTATTCTTTAGATGTATTTGGATCTCGTAACTATTATTTGTCTAGTAATTCTCTTTTACTTATGCCTATAAGGCTTATGAACTTGAAGAACCTTCCAGGAGGAAAAGTTACTTTTCCTGTGCCCTTGCTTGTTTGTGTTTGGTTGTTGTTGTTATTGTTTTTCCCCTCAGAAGGTTTTTTACTAGCCCCAATGGTGTGCATTGTTGGAATAATTTAGTACTATCCTAGGGCTAGTCAATTGTAAACAAGTCAGCTGTATGAAAAAACTGCGTAAAAATTGCAGCTCAACATCTTAGACTATGAAAAGGCGCTGGCTGAGGATGTGTCGTATAATGTTACTCAACTCGTTTTTTGTTTTTTTTTTCAACATTTATTTATTTTTGGGACAGAGAGAGACACAGCATGAACGGGGGAGGAGCAGAGAGAGAGGGAGACACAGAATCGGAAACAGGCTCCAGGCTCTGAGCCATCAGCCCAGAGCCCGACACGGGGCTCGAACTCACGGACCGCGAGATAGTGACCTGGCTGAAGTCGGACGCTTAACCGACTGCGCCACCCAGGCGCCCCTCAACTCATTTTTTAAATCAACTTCCCATTAGACTTGGTGTGGGTTAGAAAGAAGAATGCTAAAATGCTGAACAGATGTCATTTCAATAAGAGCAATGATTTAAAAGAAGTACTTTCTTTAATTTTATAAAGGCAATTCTAATCCTTGAAGAAGTCCTAAGTCAACAATTCATCAAAATGGACAGAAATTGCTTTATATTTGTGGGAGTAAGACGTATTTTGGTCTGCTGCCATTTCCCACAATTGAAGTGACCGCTACAAAGTAAAATTCAAATGATTTGTCTAGGTATGAGTTGGCACACTTTTTTCTGTAGGTCAGAGAGTAAATATTTTTGGCTTTGTGGCCCGACTGTCACCACTACTGAACTCGGCCACTGCTGTAACTCACAAGCAGCCATAGACAATAGATAAACCAATGGGCTTGTCTGTGTTGCAATAAAACGTTCTTCATAAAAACAGGCAGTTGCTGCATTTGGCCTGTGAACCATAGTTTGCCATAGTTTTAAAACACACTGATTAAAATGTAATCATTCCTTTGAAAAAAAGCAGGAATCTTGAATGACTCTTTATAAAAACAACTGTTTTATTATAGATCTTCTTGGAATATCACTATTCCTTCATCACACTGTCAACAAATCTAATTTTTGGACTGAATTGATGACTTAACATAGTCGTATAAAATGGTTGTAAAACTGGGAAAGTTTATTTCCTGCATGCTTTTTGTGCCTTTTTGTTTTATTTTGTTTCATTTTGTTCCAGATTTCTAAATTACTTACTACTATCTGTCAGAACAGGTCAGTTTCCTTTTACCTTCCCATGATTTCCTTGGTCAATATAAAGCTCAATACAAAGCTCTGAGGGGTTGAACCTATGGTTAGTCTTTAAAACTTTCCCCAGAAGGGTCCTTGGCCGTGCAAATTATTAAAATATTGACGCACACAGATTAAGCCACTCCTGAACACATGCTAGGTGGTGAAGGTATAATACCGAGGCTGGTTTACAAAATAACCTAGGAAGAACAAGTCTGGGAAAAGAAAGCTTCATCTTTTACATACGGTTTTAAGGCGTGTCTTCATTCTTATTCACAGCAGGACACTAGCAGCAATCTATCCACTTTAATGTTTCTGCTTAGCTCTCTTCTCTTCTTCTGATATTACCAGGAGGTAGAGTGTCCTTTATACCCATCTTTGGCTTCATAAAGAGTCTGTTTAGAACCTTTTACTAGAGTTAGCTAAGAGCTCTGGCTTGCTTAGGGGACACCTGAATTACTGTAGCTTGATCCTCTCCTTATACAGACCGTGACAATGCTTTCTTTATTCTCTTGTTATCGTTTCAAGTGTACTTTGCCCACTTACATTACCAGCAACCCATTTCCTCCTTTCACGAACAATACCAAAATAGATCTATTAAAACTTTACAAGCGCAAGAAAGGAAGATCTACCATTGAGCCTGAACTAAAAAAGGCCCACTTTTCACTGCTGATTTAGAGTCTCCCTTTTGCTACGTCTCATTTACCTAACATGTTGCTGGCAAACAAAGAAATATTGGAGAGCGCTTCATGTGTTTCATTTACGGTACAACACATTCTGTATCCAACCCTAACCTACCTCCCAGAATGTTAAATCTACCTGGCATCAAGCAGTTCATGCCTTGATGATTAATTACAAGTCTAATAGAAAAGATACACAACCCATTGCAATTGCAGAACAGTAAGCATACATTTCCTTAATCATGGAGAAATTACTAAATCCTGTTCACCACAGGTGTGTAGGTTTATGTTACCAGCATCTGCTGTGAATCACATGAAGTTATTATTTTCATTCCGCAGCACCAATGGGTGTTTATGGAAATAACTGTACACTATACAATTTTGATTGCACAGAGAGAAAAATAGTTATTTGGGATGCAATTTGGACTGCAATATTTCTTTTTCGTTGCCTCTCATTTGGCAGCTTATCCTACTCAGATATTATCATCAATATGCCATACATAAACTTACATTCATCACTGGTACTTAGGCTTATTAACTAAACAGCAATTATATTGTCGTAGGAGGATTATGGGAATGGGAACGAACATGACTGTGTGTCACAATGTTTCCTTCTTTACAGCACAATGTGTTTTTTTGTTGTTAACAACAAGCCATAATGTAAACAATCTGTCTGAGAATATAAGAAGTGTCACTGAAGGCAAAAGCAGCATTTTGATGACTGTGCCCATTTAGAGACATTCTTTTATAAAAGTTAGCAACCCATAATGTTCTAACATAACCTTACATTGATGGGCGCCTCGGTGGCTCAGTTAAACACTCAATTCTAGATTTCGGCTCAGGTCATGATCCCCGGGTTGTGGAATCGAGCTCCATGTCGGGCTCCAAGCTCATGTGGAGGCTGCTTACGATTCTCTCTCTCTTGGGGCACCTGGGTGGCCCAGTTGGTTCAGTGTCTGACTTCAGCTCAGGTCATGATCTTGCAGTTCTTGGGTTTGAGCCCCACATCAGGCTCTGTGCTGACAGCCCGGAGCCTGGAGCCTGCTTTGGATTCTGTGTCTCCCTCTCTCTCTCTCTCTGGCCCTCCCCTGCTCATGCTCTCTGTCTCTCTCTGTCTCTCACACTTCTCCTCTCAAATTAAAAGAAAAATATTTAAACTTACATTGAACACAAACTACACAGAAGAGTTATAGTATGTAATTTTACAAATTAAACAAGATCTGATATTTCTGCAAAATCCCATCCCTATATTAAAAAAAAAAATAGGTGATTTTTAGACTTATCAGCTCCTGCTAAAATAACATATAACTTTCCTTCAGATGCAGATGGTTGTTTATTGCACATCTTGGTAGCTGTTCGTCTCCCTATGAGAGGGACCCTTGGATGGGATCCAGCCTTCCTGATTCCAGATCAGCAGGGTACAGAGGAGCGCCTCTACATGGTGGGGCCTTGATACTCTCTTGACAACGCTTAAAGCTTAGTTTTTATGATAGGGGAAAGTTCATTATTCCCTTAGGCCAAATTTCTGAAGAGTCCAGGAGAAAAATCCCTGCCCACCACTCAGATGGTTAATGTAGTGAGCTGGCTTTCAGATTCCAGGAATGAAGCTTCCCATCACCTGCAACATTACAGTGGAGTCCTTCAAGTGGATTACCTAAGGCTCAAGGACGTTAGTGGTATTAAAAGTGGTCAGATTTTTTTTTTAAAGGGTAGAACTGAAAAGGAGATTCTGACAGCTATTTTAAGAAAGGTTAACTAGTTCTTTTGGTGAAAAGTTATACTTCCCTAACCTGATACAAATCTTCCACCAAATGCTTATAAACGTGTAGACCTAGGATGAGAACCACTTTTATTGGGGAGGAGAAAAAAACAGAAACAGAAACAAAAAAATTGCCATAAGCTGCTATTATACCTGTAAAGAGTAAGTTGTACTATTTGAAGTAATGAAAGTTATATTAAATATTCTCCCCTGAATGAACCAGGTTTATTGACATAAGCACAATTCTACTCTAATTTGAATATATTAACAGAGCTTTTGTAGTCACTATATAATGGTTTCATAAAACAACATGTGATTAAAGGTGGGACTAGAAATTAGGACTAGCTAATAAAAAACCCCAGGCTTTCTATTCAAGCTTCAGGCAATGACCCCACCTGAGTTTGAATGAGTGGTTCCCTTTTGTGTGCCTACTCTTCCTAAGTATAAATTAGAATTGCCCCTTTTGCTCTGTAATTTCTCAGATGGGATGAGAATATAAATTCAGATTTTTAATAAATCCTAGAAGTCTTTAAAGGAAGAAAACAGGTCTATATAAAATAATATGAATCTATAATTTCTTTTTATATTTAAAAATTATAATTGCAAACTTGTGTTTTATGTTAAAAACTTGTCACTGCTGTGTGGTCCAGATGTTGGGTTGACATTCCCAATCTTAGCAAGAAATGATTCATTCTCTGCATGTGCTATTACAATTCTCAGTCTATTTACTCTTTTAAGACTGCAAAATCCCGCTGACTTTTCACACGTTTTGAATAGAGAAAGGCATATACATGAAAAATAAAATTATCACTTCTTAAAAAAGAAATTCAGAACATTGATTCAGAATGACTTTTCCTGATTTTAGTTTAGTTCTCAATTAATCGAGTTTATTTAATTTACATTTAAATAAGTGATTTGAGAGAAGACTTTTTATTTTTAAAACAATCTGAGATTGTTTATATTTAGCCTTGTACATTCTTCTAATAAGTATTAGTTTTACCTTATTTTAATGCAGACATTTCTACTCAGAATTATTGAAGGAAAAAATAGATATATGCACACGCATGTATATGTACTCTGTCAGAAGATGTATTGTGAATATATACATTGGAGACATAATTAATGATTATGTGTAAAGTAGTGACTTTCTTCCAAGGGGAAATTCTTCATTTGAAAGCAAAATTAATGACTCCATACATGCACAAGTTACTACAGTATCTACCCCCTGCCCTTTATCGACAGTTTCACGTTCTGCAGTGATCCTGAAGCAGATGATTCTCCTTCTGACATCATCAGAAGGTCAATGGTAGCCTAATGTAAAAGGCTACTGTGGATATACAGCATACAAACAGTTTGAAAAACATCTGGAGTATGCAGGAGGGAGATTTTACTAATCTTAGCCTGTACTGGAGGGGTAGAGATTTCTAGGAGACTTCAACAACAATAGAGCTGGCAGGTGCCATTTCCCATCCCGACCCCCAAGCCTAGACACATGGACACCTGAGGGAATCGACACAGCACTAACACTGCATCTAGCTTGCTAAAAGCACACCATGCAATCATACTCTTTTACAGACCTGCTTGTCTGGCCCAGACAAGGCAGGAGTTTTCCCAGGAAGCTTCAGTTCCCCTCCTGCATCAGACTGGCACACACATTGCTGGCACTGTGTTCCTGCCCCCCCCCGCCCCCAATTCTTGTGCAGACCGGCCTCCACAAGAGTCCATCTAAAGTTGCACTACAAATATGGCAGTTTGTAAGCAGCTCCAACAGGGGCCAGCACCACTTCAGAGTGATGCCTGCTCCAGGGGAGGAGGAAGATAATGATATATACCAGTTCCACTGTGGCCCAGTGGGCTGGGGGGCAGACATTGGTCTGACTGGAGGCACTGCCTGCCAATGAAAGTTTCTCAGGGGACAGCACAGGGAGAGCGTCTTGCAGTCTGGTGCAACTGTAGCTCTGAAAAACACCTGCTCTGACCCAAGTCAAGTCAAAGGCAGCCTTAGACTTGCCCACAAAAAACACAGGGACCAAACCCTGCTCACAAAAGGCAAAGAGGGCCATTGTAGATGACAGGGCTAATGGCAAACACAGCTCAGCCACAACAGAAGGGCACATGTGACACACATAGAAGACATCCCTAAGGTGTCAGGTCCTGGTAAACAGGGGACATTGCACCACAGGGCACTACAGGGCCTCTTCTTCCTAAGGCTACTACTTGCAAGAGCAGGAGATGTAACTGACTTTTCCAACACATAAAAACAAACAGAGAGTTAGAGCAAATGAGGGGACAGAGGAATATGTCCTAAGTGAAAACACAGGAGAAAATCACAGCAAGAGATGTAAATGAAAACAGAGATAAGTAAAATATCTGATAGATAATTTAAAGCAATGGCCATAAAGATACTCACTGGATTTGAGACAAGACTGTGGGACCTCAGTGAGACTCAACACAGAGACAGAAAACATAAAAAAGAACCAATCAGAGATGAAGAATTCAATAACTGAAATTAAAAATACACTAGATGGAATGAATACTAGACTAGAGGAAGCAAAGAACAGATCAGCAACCTGGAGGACAGAGTAATGAAGCAATTATGCTTCATAACACAGAGAAGAAAGAATAATAAAAAAATGAGAATAAACTTAGGGAACTCAGCGACACCATCAAGTGTAATAACATTCACATTATTGTGAAGCCAAAAGGAGAAGAGAGGGAAGAGGGGGAAGAAAATTTATTTGAAGAAATAATAGATGAAAACTTCCCGAATCTGGGTGAGGAAACAGAAATCCAAATCTAGAAGGCACAGAGAGCCCCCAACAAAATCAACCCAAGGAAGTCCACACCAAGTCACATACTAATGAAAATGGCAAAGTTTAGTGAAAAAGAGAGAATTTTAAAATCATCAAGAAAAAAGAAAACAGCTACAAAGAAGGCCCAAAAGGTCCATAAATCCATCAGCTGATTTTTCAGCAGGAACTTTGCAGGCCAGAAACGAGTGACTTGATAAATTGTAAGTGTTGAAAGAAAAACAACAACAACAACAACAACACAAAACAAAACCAACAACAACAACAAAAAACTGTTATCAAGAATAGTCTGGGAGTGCCTGGGTGGCTCAGT